>NC_056736.1:564977581-565028180 GCF_019279795.1 Protopterus annectens
CTGCTCATGTCCAGCCTGTGTTTGAATCCTGACTAATGCTCAGAGATAGGAATACTTTTTTAAAACAGTATTTATGTGGTTGTAGCGGGAAATAGCTACAAATGTGTTTATCTCCTAAGCGAATAAGTGGCAACATCTGGACAGATTTGCATATCTTTTAATGTTAGGTGAGTTGCGAGGGCAGCTATGAACAGAAATTTCTCGTTATTCCTAGTTACTCTTTGAAGACATAATAAAGCAAGACTGTCTGAATTCATGTTACAATACAGAATGTGTAAGGATGACAAAGGTATATATTTGAAGGAACGTGTTTCCCTTTTTTTCATACACTGCTTGCACAAAAGTACTTCATATCTCAACTGCATGGCAATCCTTCAGTCTTGACAGTAGCAGAAGATTTGCATAATGCACAAAGAGGTAAACCAGACTTAAAGATCTAATGAGATAAATGATCCATAGTTAGTGTTCTTATGGAAAGAAATATGTTCTATAGACAGTTTATGTGTCATCTATGTATAACCTCATTTTAAGGGCATATGTTTTCACCAATGCATGAACAGCCAATGTGGAGATGTGGGAGGAGGTATTTAGGGTATAATATCATGGTGCTGTGGTAGCATTGTCGCCTCATAGCAAGACGTTGTCCCATTCGAATCTCAACTACAGCGTCTTCTGTGTGGAGGCATACGTGAATGGGGCGTGCCTTCGTTGAAGGTTGTGCATCAGGGCTGGTAACCCGGTACGTAAAAATCCACTACCAATCATTAGCGGACCGGAGTTCCGCTGTGGCGACCCCTAACTGGGAAAAGCCGAAAGACACAAACAAACAAATCGTTACTGACAGAATCATACAATGTTTTACTGGTTGGGGGCAGTAAAAACAGTATTATTATTTGCAAAACTTGCAGACAGTATCTGATGAATCCAGAAGGATCTAAAAGTGACATCTCTGTTTAAATACGCCCATAGACAATCATGTACAAAGGTGTATTTAAATAGGAGACACAGAACAGTCTAGTTAAAGTCAGATCTCTCAACCGTACCTGTTTTGGATATATGTCCCTATTTTCAGGCTTGATTTACCCTTCACACAATTTTAAAACATCCTCCCATTGCAGCTGATTTTTGAAGCTGTTTAAGACAGGAAACCAAACCAATTAATTTGACTCGCATAGTGATGGCACCAATAATTAAAAAATATCGATTCACATATTACATTTCTCTTTTTCAAAATCAAAAACTTGACTTTGTGATTTACAGTTTTGCAAAACCTTTCATTACATTCTACATATTTTACATAGTGTCTTTGATAAGATTTTGCATGATTTTGCTACTCTCAGTTTTTAAATGAATGTTTCTGAGAGGTGTTTCACAGTTCTACAGGAAGTGGGAAGAGTTGTGTGCTATTCAGTATGTAAATCTTATGCTAATTAGGCACTCCCATTTCTTGGCTGGATGTACCTACTTTTCAAGAGCCTTTGTACCTGTCTTTGATGTCTACAGGTTAAGAGTTATGTTTAAACTAGACTGGACTACTAAAAAACAGTTGCTATAACACTGTGTTATGTGTCCACCAAAAATATAAATAATTTTATACTGCTGGGAAGCACCATTATAACTCCCGAACCTCATCCATGTTTCTATACACTATAGTATAGCCAGTATGATTGTAGCTTTATAATCATGAAATCCAGCTGGCTCAACTGAAAATTTAGGGGATAAAAATCTGTAATCATGTGAGCCATGCTACAGCAATTAACAGCATTTCAGAATTAAGGATGATTTCAGAATTATGAATGATGTCAGGGGATATAATAATGAAATGTCTAATAGAAAGAAATATCAAATTTACAAATGAATGGGACTATCAGGGTTTCTATGAAGTTAAAACATCTGTTACTTGTTAATGTTCATAGGCTTTGCTTTTGTACTTTAAGAAGCTTGTTGCTATTATTGTGTTTTGGCATTTCTTGTATATATTTTTGTAATTTCAGTTTTTGAATACGTAACTGAAGAGCTTAAACGTACTACAAGATGTAATTTATTGCAAAGTGTCAGAAGTTATTGAATAATGAATCTGTATATTTTTCTGTTATTCACATAGATTACAGATTCCTGCATTAGATCAACTTGATTATTCTAAACACTGATTTTCAAATACAACTGGGATGGACATGGCTTTGTGTTCCAAATGTTGTCTTTTCTATGAAGTCGGTAGCACACAGAGAATAAATATCATTTCAGTAGTCAATCCTGAGTATTTCACGTTTTCCATTTACTCTGTTTGGCACACCACTTTCCCCATTTCGTTTGTCAGGTAGCTGGATTTTAGACTGCAGAAGGCAGCTTTATATTTGATTATAGCCTAATTAATGACATGTACATTGGGACAGTTATTGGCTGCAGTTTGCTTAATATACCCTCAAGTAATTCACTCATTGTGGTCAATTTACCTGTTGGTCAACTGCAACTACAGCAATGTATCTTAGTCAAACTAAAGGTTAACTGACAGGTAACAATGTGTCTGTGCAAGATCACAGAATGGGGGATATGAACTTTTCCCTTTTCCCCATTATTGTGTGGTCTTGCAGTCCAGACCATTGAGAAGCTTAACTCAATTTCCTGATTACCCCAAAGCACTGAATGGTTAAGGGGCTTGCTCAAGCTCACACAAATAAAGGTAAATGAATACTGAGGGAATCAAACCCTGTACCACAGTAAACAGCTTGTTAAAAAAATATGCAATCATCAACATGCTTTACTAAGGACAGTCCTATACCTTTAGTTATATTTCAGAAAAAGTGATCAGAGAAGACTGATCCCAACAATTAGACCCAAGGAATCCCACTGGACACTTTAGCAGGTATGGATAGGCTACTTTGTTATTTTTTTTTTTGGCTCCCTTGACTGGGATGACCATCTGCAGTTGATTATTGCCTCTACTTCCTCCCAACCTCCTTGTAGACCAGCCATTATACCCCCTTCCCTTCCAGCATGGGGCTACCAATCTCTGTGCACAGCTGGTGGACCTTTCAACTATTTTTCAGGATGTGAATATAGATGGAGGTATCTCAATCCTGTATCATCCACTTATAACTACAGGGATTTTTAGATGCCATCTAGTTTCTTCAGGTGAGGGGGCAGTAAATGATATAAACATATGCACATGACATTTTTACATCCACCCTCTCCTTTGCACTAGTGAGACGCTAACACTGCTCTCCAGCTTCTGCTAGAAAGTAGCACTGTGTTGCAAAAACTCACACCTTCCACTTGAGGTAGATGAGCTGACCACTGTCCACTCAAGCCTACCCCCTAGCTAACCCTCCAGTTTCCCAGATTACTAGTTACTCTGTAGTCACCAATGTCATGGGCAGATGCCCTGACAGTCTGCCAATGGACTAGCTTAGGTTACTTTGCTATTATTGATTGTTGCATTCCCCCTTCTCACTCAACCATTATTTAACCACTGAACTTAGCTGACAGAATTAAGCTATAATGCATTTAAGGATCTCTTTGTGAAATGCATGGGTGGGGTTCAGGTCTGCTGCATGTATGGTTAGTAAGTCCGTTTGTTACATCTTTCCAAGTGCAAAACTGCCAGATCATGTCCTGTTGTAAGGAGCTTGTTAGTAAATGTATGTTGTGGTCTGAGAAGATTAACAGTTATATTGTATAGAAAACTGCTAGGAATAGTATCTGGTCCACTGGAGCTAGTGTTCTTTACCCTCTTTATTGGCAGAGTTATCACCTCCTGATTTTGTATTTTGGTAAAGAACTTATCCACCCCCATAATGCCTTCTTAGGTAAAGTCAGTCTTCAAAAGCTTCCAACATAACAAAACAAAATTCAGATAACAAGAAGGTATTGCTGCTCAAAGCTGTGAGCCTGAAAAAAAAAAAAAAAAAATATATATATATATATATATATATGTATCAACATATGCATCATCATGGAGACCTGGTTCAAGAATATCAAAAGCACTCTATCGGTGCAAAGTTTCAATGCCTACCACATGTTCAGACCAACAGCACTAGATGTATGCACTAAAGGTGGAGGGGTTCTATATTCATAAAACAAAATTTCACCTCCAGACTTGTTAGGCAGAATACCAACCTGGAACTCCTACACGTCCAACTTACCATTAACAAAACCCCATATCACATAGTAACTAAATATAGCCCCCCCCCCCCCATGACCCCTTGACCAATACCTCCTACTTGACTAGTTTGGAAGCCCTAAGCATTCAGGCAAACACCAGTCTCTTAGGGGACTTTAACTACTCCTCCATTAACTGGGAAACTTATACCTCCCCAAACACGTATCAATAGAGATTTCTGGACTTCATAAATTCAAACTTGTTGGACCAGCTATTCTGCCTCCCCTGCAAGTGGAGACAAAATTCTGGACTTCATTCTCACCAATATGGGACAGCTCTATTCCCTACCAGTTGTAACATCCTTCTTATTCATATCAGATCATAAATCAGTCATATTCACCACAAGACTAAAACTGTAAACATCCTACAATAGCTCAGTATTCAGAGATTATGCTAAAAATAATCTACTAAAACTGAGTGATAACCTATCAAAATTCAGTATTCTCTTTCACCCTGATGACCCCAATATAAATGCAAAATCATTCACTCCCAAGTGTTGTTCACATGTGAACAGCTGCATAGAAGCATCTGTTCTCCAAAATAAATATGACACCAAATTTAGAAATAAACCCCTTATGGTGGAACCCAAATATAAACAGGCTCTACAATAGAAGGAAAAAGCTCATTGCACATTAAATAAATCTAACCCCACCTCAAATGCCAAAAGTTCTCTTGCCAAACCTAACATGGAACTCCAGTCCCAGATTTAATCTACAAAGGCTAGATATGAGGTAAGAATAGCCACCCCAGGCAAAAGAAAATAACAAAGCCTTCTACTATGTTAGAAACCTCAGAAACAATGTTAGAACATGCTGGAGGGTAGTTATGTTCACCAAGAATATCACATCACTGGAATTGTCTTCCTCTCCATATAAAGCAAAGTACATATCTTACTCTGTTCAAGTGTAATCTGGATAACTGGATGGGAAACCACAAGTTCACTCCTGGATTGACACCTTTGTTCCTTATAAACAACGGTAATATAAATTTCTGCCTGCCCCTGGGTTATTTGAATTTATAATACAAGGGGCTCTGGGTTAATCATACTAAAAATACTAGGGCTAGAAATGTATTGGGAATGAATGGCTGGGCTTCTAAATGTCATCACATATCATTAATCTAATTAAGTATCTATGAACCTATGAACTATGGCCTTTGTTTTTCTGTGGTTAATCTTATATCATGCTAATCTGTAATATTGCTTCAAGATCTCACAAAAAATAGGATTTTTTAATAAATATGTTGGGAAGTACCAGTGTCTTAAAACATCTGCTTACCTGAAATGCTCAGTTGCACTAATACAGCATATCTGTTAAGATTATAGGGTATGTTTCATGCAAGCTGACTCATTCTAAGTATTCATGCAATATGCAGAATCTATTAAGTTTGGCCCAATTCCCATGATGCTGGGGAAAATAAATTTCTCATTATTTAATTAATTTATTTATTTGTTTATTTAACATTTGTTGACTGGGAAAGTCCGACTAGGACAGAGCCTATTTTTAGTGCAGGCCCGGTGAGAAAAGCTCTAGGCATATGTCTTTGGAATTTGGGAGGAAACTGGAGTACCCGGAGGAAACCCACAAGAACGCAGGGAGGACATGCAGACAATGCACAGAAGGCACCGCAGCTTAGAATCAAACTGGAGAACCTCTTGGTGTGAGATGACACCATTAACCGCTGCACCACTTCAATATACATTATGCTCGCCTTCTCCAGTAATGTCCAGCAGGTCAAATATTTTCATGTATTTCCATAGACATTTAGAGATCCTGTCCAATCTATATCTCCTCAGACCCCCCCCCCCAAGATATCTTGAACCTCTGTGACTAAGATCCAGTCACATATCTTGCTGCGGAGTTATAATATCCCCCAGAATAGTTCTTAATTATCTTTCCTTTATTTTGATTGGGATATAAACATTTACTAATGTCAGACTTCTAACTATCTTTAATTATCACATATCTACTTCTTCAGTTCACTTCCTCCTTTTCACAGATAAACCTATAGCCTTTTTTAAGCAGGGTCAGTACACCCCTACTCCTCCCTTCATTTGGGAACTATATACTCTCATCCCATTTTTAAATTAAATATTCGTGTGTTTTTTTTTTTTGCTTTAAATGTGTTTCCTGTAACATGCATTCCTGCATGGAGCTCTTAATCAAATATATTATTACCTTGTCATTTTTTACTGATTTTTCAGGCCATTCAGATTCCATGTCATAATTTGGAGACTATCCATGCTCAGTGTATATGTATAGCTTCCTGTAACTGTTCTAAATATCTGAACTAATCTGCATTTGCACTGGAAACAAACTCTACACCTTCATATAGAGTGTTACTGTTGCTTTATTGCTTCTGTCATTAGTGTCTTTCTCTCTCTTCCCACCTTTGAAGCATAATTTAACAACTTTATAATATATATCTTCTATTACAGAACTTATGTACATCTTTTTCTCTGATGCATCACAACCCAAAACTGGAGCCTCTGTCACTTTATTTTGGCCAGATCATGTTAATTAGACATACTCCACCTCCCTTGCTTGTCTAGGTTCCCCCTTACCCTCATCAGGAAGGACTGGCTCTCCTACAACATGTCTTTACATTCCTACTATTACAGCCCAATTTTACATACCTTTATATTCAAAGCATCTTCAAAATAAATCTATTGTCATTGAGCATCATCTGAACCTTTCTTTGAGCCCAAATCCTGGCAACTTCCATTTCAAAAACACACTTAATTAACCTTGCTTCCCTCCATACATGCTGAAATAAACAGTTACTCCTCACAGATAATGGCCTCCTAGGTCTCCTATTACTCACCAGTCTTAGGGCCATCAGATTCTCCTCTCTTTCCCATTTCCTCTGCTTTGCAACATGATTTAATTGGTTCATTCTTTCCTGCTTCTAAGATAACCACATACTGGCAAGACCATATATCAACAGCTTAGTTCTTATCTACTTTAGTATTTTAATAAAGAAAGAGATCTTTCTATCCTTGTGACATGTTACTGGATTATGCAAAATGAAGAAGATAAACTCATAATTACCTCATCTTATCAAAAACATTGATGCACGACCTAGTCATCCTCTTAAAAGCTAAGTAAAATAACAACCATAATCCATATAAATTTATCTGTTGGTTGAGTCAAACAATTGTCCTAATCCCTCTAACCCTAAAACAATTTCCAAGTATAACACACAGATTATTTAAACCAGTTCAGTACTCTTGAGCTATTGACAGTCTACAGTTCTCCTTTTACATAGTCCAGATCAGACTGTGCTGACAACTGGCCCTTCATTAGAGATACCCTCATTTCCGTGGAGAATTCTCTGATTTCCTTTTACTTAACCTCCAATTTGCTTTTAAACAGAGGGAAAAGTTTCAATGCCAGCATAGCTATCTGGACTTTTTGGAAATAATTACATGTAATTTGTGAATATCAACATGATTTATATAAGATGCTTGTGTTCCAACTGTATTAGAACTGCATGCCATGTGTATATCAAGCTGGTCTGTACAGACATGTGCGTTAAAAAAGTATTTTATAAAGTGCTTGTGCTTAAAATGTAACCACAGTGTGCCCTACTGGAAAAGAACAGAAACGGACATGCACTATTGTAACTGTTTAAATGTATATATTTACCAGTGGAAACTGGAATACAGGAGGTTACCTTCAGACAAAAAAATAACTGAAATAAAATTACTTTATAGGCTAGGCCAGAGACAAAATGTCTGTGCTGAGAAGCTTTCTGTACTGTCTTCAGAGTGAACTAATTACTAGTTTTGAAAGCATAAAAAGCATAAAGGAATGTAATTGTTTTATGACTTCCAGCATTTGCCAAGGATCTGAGGTCTATGTATTCTCACAGGCAGATGCTAAATACTGCTAGCTTCCAGCAGTGGGGATTTCACCTGAGACAAAGTCAGATGACAAGAAATGATGTCATTCTGCAAGCTATTCCAACAGTAATATTTGAGATATTAATTTGAAAAGTCTCTTAGTGAGACAGGGCATTCTGTATTCTGTCTTGGACCTGGTAACAACAAGACCCATTCATCACATCTGCCTTGCTCTAATGAAGTAAGTTTCTATGGAATAGTAGCTGTCTTAGATAAAGTCAGAAATATAGTGAAGCTTAGTTTAAATATTTTTTATTTATTTATTTGAGACTGCCCTGCAATGTTGTTTTAAATATTTCCCGTGGTTTTTGAACTCTAAGGTCACTGTAAATATTTATTTAGTATTGTGTTGTTCTTTTATTTATTATTAAATATATTTAAACCTTTCATTGTGGCTGATGTTTGTAGAGATATTTAAGCTTTGAGAGTAGTTGCATATTTATTTGGTGACATTGTGTGGGCCACTCCTAATAGCCTTGCTCCTGGTCAAACTACCATTTGTATTAATATTAATATTACATAGTAAGATTGGACACCCTTTATTAAGAGCCTTAAAGTAGCTGATAAGGAGTTGACTGGTGGCAGTGGTAACTACCTTATAGTCTGGCAGAAGGGGGCATAGCTAGTAAACGTGTGCCAGACTTTCCCAGGTGTGCCTGTGTGTGTGTGTGTGTGTGTGTGTGTGTGTGTGTGTGTGTGTGTGTGTGTGTGTGTGTGTGTGTGTGTGTGAGCTACTGGGGCAGGGACACGAAGCACTGGTTAGACAGAGAGGGTCCTGGAGGTCTTGGCTTGGTCACTCAGCTGAGATCTCAACTGTATAGCTATGCTAGTGGGAAGTCTTACTGGGGACATGGAGAAACCAGCCCCAGACTGAATGTGCTGTCTGTGTGAGCTTAAGGGAAATTGCACTGATGCAGAGAGCTGCATCTGGAAATGCTGTGTGTGTACCTGTTATCCTCTCAGTGTACATCCCCCACTGTTGCTATTGGTGAGGATTGAGACTCCTTGATTAGTGGTCCAGTGGCAGGTCGCCACAGCATCTGTTCAGTTAACATTTTCTGATGAGTCACCACAATTCCATCTAGGTTCTTGTCACTGCAAATATCTTTCTGTGTCCTTCCTGGCTCCATATCTCCTCAGTTCTGAAATCGCCTGTTCAGCATCTAAAAAAGTTCTGCAGCTATACTGAAAAAAAACTTTCAGAACAGCTGGGTAGATGAGCTTGACTCTTATGTTTTCGCTACATAATACACAACCTGACAACAACTGAGGTTCCATGCTGTGCCACTCCTGAGTTAAAGTGAAAATAAAAAAAAAACGACACTAGGACCAAATGGAACTGATAAAAATTAAATTTGATTTAATTTGATAAATGACCACAAATAAAGTAAAGGTTTGATAAACGACCAAGTTAAATAAATTTCATGTTTCAGTTCTATTTGTTCCTAGTATCATTTCTTTCACTTTAACTCAAGAGTGACACAGTGTGGAACCTCAGTTGCTGTTGGGTTCTTTGTTACTACACTTTTCTGAGGCACTGTCATTTGTTTGGTTTTCTCTGCATAATCTGATTACCAGGATAAAGGTATTTCTCAGTAGTCTGGTTGTCAATGAATATTAATTGTTTGTGACATGCCTTATGTCATTGTATAGATGTGTTTTCCAGTTCCTCCAGAGACCTGTCAGGATTCCTTCATTCAGTATAATGTTTAAAATTTTACTGGTACTAGCCTTGGTTTCCTTCTGGAAAGCACCCAGTGGACTGACACTCTATGTGCTCTGTCTATTAGAATTTCATTCTGTTTTAAGCCAATCCACTGAGTGATTAACTGTACCATGAAACCTTTAGGATTAGAATCCTCTGCTCTGTCTGCTATATTTGTAAAACTGAGTTTTTCCCTGTAAACTTTATTCTTCAGTTTATACATTATTTCTGTTATCATCTCTTGTAGTGCTTATAAGTCTGACATTTGCCCTTTTAATTCTTCCTCTGCTTTCTGCACATTCTCCAGCTAATCTGAGTGTCTTGACAGTCCTAACCCTATTTCTTCCAGTTTCTTTTCATTTGATTTTATAAACTCTGTTACAGCCCCATAAATCTTCAGAACTTCATCATATAAGTGATCAATTTCTCCTTCAGGAGTACTTAGATTTTCTCCTGGCTTTTCTATATTCTCTGTCCCATCTCCCTGCCACTTGCATTGAGGTTTCTGTCAGCTGTACCCTTTTTTGATAGCTGCCACACATTTATTTCTTCTTTCCTCCCTTCAGTCTAGACATCCAGTTGTTAACTGCTCACTGTATAGTTGATAAAAGGTGATTTATAGATCATTTACTGTTTTACAAGCTGATTTACTTATGCACATGTGACAGTGACAATTACAATCTACTCAGCACCATACCAGAAGTCCAACCAATGGTGTTTTTAGCTAAACAGTCTTTCAGAGCCGGATGCCAACAAACAGAAGTACCATTATATTAATAACTAACTAACTAACTAACTAACTAACTAACTAACTAACTAGCCAACTAAAATATATATACATACCCAGCAACAAGCTTTTAAATTAAACAGAACACTTTCCAAAGAGGAACTTGAGTAATATGGTTGGGAAATTAGCTATGCAGATAAGGTTCAGCTGTGCACAAAGAGACTATAAAACAAAGGGTTTCAAGAGAAAGATGACTTGTAAAGAACAATGACTAACCAGTTAGATATCTCCTATTGAATATCTGGCTAAATGAAATGCTAGGCCCTGTCTACTGCTATCTAAAAAGTGGAATAATAAACAAAACAGTGCAAACTCCATCTTGCTTGGAGGCATAAAGTCCATAAAGTAAGTGTATCACAACAGAGAATGTTAAAAATGACACATATGACCAGGATTTTCTGAAAGTGAACCACTCCTCTTGTCATTTGGAGGGATATTTTCAGGATGGATCTTCACTGAAATATATACTATCAACATAGCAGCATTTAAGAAGATTCTTCCTTTAAAAGTCCTTGCCACTTTCCCTGTCTTGTTTCTCAAAAGTCAAATAAAGATGGCTAATGGCATGGCATACAGGGTTGCAGCCTTGGTTATGTAATAAGTGATCCAAGTTTGATTAATGGCTTGATCTGCCTGGAAATTCCACCATATAGTTAACATCACTTACTATTTTCATAGTGGAGTAGCTGGCTGGAAAAGATGGGAGTGAGTGACCACTCATCTTGGGGAAGGAAGGTGGGTCTGGCTTGCCATAATGGTGACACCTAGTAGGAGTATTAAGTATTTCACCCAGTGGAGTTTGAGCCTGTTGAATCTGCACTTTCACTGTGTGCTCATGCTAGGAAACCAAGTGGAACAAGGCATACAGAGTCACATTTGCCCTCAGGAGGCAGTGATGCTGGGGCTCATCAAAACTGCTATGGTTGGGAGGGGGGTGATCTCATGGGGAAAGAGTAGGCCACCCCTGCAGGACCAGAATCTAGCCTTATTTTTATCATGTGACTCTGCTTGGGGACCTGGGGGTCAGTTGGAATTCCCAGACAGGCATATACAGCCTGTAGGGCTCTCACCTAGTCCAGACATGCCTCCTCCCAACCTACTGGAATGAATGGGCTGACTGGGTGCAGGTAGAGAAGCCATCTAGCAAGGTACTGGGGGAAGCAAAACTAATTAAACAAAAAGGCACCAGACCTTTGTTGAATTAAATAATGCGTTAAGTAACCAGAAAGAACTGGTTGAGCTACATGGCTTCATGCCCTAAGTAAGAGAAAACAAACCACTGAATCTTGGCTGAATGTGTGTCTCTGTGTCTGTGTGACCATATTTCCCCTTCTCCAAAGGAAAAAAATTTACTGTTTTTTTTTTCACAGTTTACTCTCTTCGGTTAATTGCGACTCCACAGTGAAACACTTACTTGTCCTGTGCAATCATATTTACCCATGTTTTCACAACATTTTAGGTTTTACAGAAAAAGAATTGCAAATTGTATACATTTTTATACATTTCACAGCTTTGTTGCCTTCTTACTAAAAATACAATAGCACATTTATACACGGTCTCCACATCTCTCCTCCCATCTAGATCTCAAACAAGTTTCCTTGAGCCCACTCCTGAGAAATATAATTTGAGTTGAAGAATTGAAGATACATCCCTTAGGTACACTACCCAGTCTCTGATATTGACAGACCATGCGAATTTGCATTGTTTGCATCATTCCTTTGCTGGATTTTAAGCCTGCAATCCCAAGCCTCTTCAGAGTAGTTTAGCTTTTTGACTACTAACTCTCTGTGTAACCATTTTAATGGACTGTGATCCGAAACTGTGGTGAATTTCCTACCATGAATGCAGAGTTAAAGCTTTTAGAGAATCCTGACTATTGTCTGGTATTCCTTATCTATAGGTGTACAGGATTCTTCACTAGGCTGAAGTCTATGACTGAGGTTCTCTGCTGAATACTGTACTCTTCTTCTTTTGAGTAAAATGGAATAAATAGAGCATCCAAACTATGTTTTTTAGGATCTATCTGCACAATGAATTCTTACTTGTAGTCAACACTGACTAGAACAAAGGATCCACTGAAAGCCTCCCTGAGCTTCAGGAATGCCTGCTGACAATCTGGAATCCAGGATCTCCTTTCTGTTGTGAATTTTCAGGTAACTTCTATTAGTGGAGTGAATGTGGTGCTACAGTGAGGAATAAACTTCCGATTATACCCCAGTGTCCTTAGTAATGCTCTTACTTGCTTTTTCATAACATGGGTAGGTCATGCCTAAATAACCTGCACCGTGGTAGGCTATGATCTAATTTTATTTTGGTGAACTCACATAAACTGAAAGTGGTT
Source organism: Protopterus annectens (assembly GCF_019279795.1). Classification (NCBI taxonomy): domain Eukaryota; kingdom Metazoa; phylum Chordata; order Ceratodontiformes; family Protopteridae; genus Protopterus; species Protopterus annectens. Next base: position 564,990,478 of record NC_056736.1, read on the forward strand.
ACAAAACCTGACTTCTCCATCACTGCAGGTATCATGGGTATCTGCCTGTAACCATTAGTCCTGTCAGTAATAGTTAGATACTTAGCCTAAGGCTTAATCTACCTAGGCATATTGTTGTCTTGGAGACAATCTATTGCCTGATCCAGGATGGAATCTACTGTTTTTTCAGAGTAAAAAGGTCTCCACTGTGTGGATCATAAGACATGCACTTCATTGAAACAATTCTGAATTTCCCTTTTGTTATAGCCCCTCTGTATGAAATCATTCTTTAAGCTTTCACTGGTGGCTATGAAGTCTAGATCTCTGTTATGTAACTTTGAATATCTTAACAACTGTCCCTTCATTATATTACAATACACGTGCCTTGGATGTGAACTATTATGGTTCAATAGCTTATTCCTTCTACATTCCTTGAAGTGAAGGGAAGTGTATATTCCAATATCAATTCCCATGTGTAAGTAAACATCTAAAAAAATACACCTTCTCGGTGGAATGACTTATCGTGAACTTAAGAAAATCAGTGGTTGTCTCTAGATACTGTACAAAATCAAGCAGCTCATTTACAGACCTCTTCCATAAAATAAACAAATCATCAATGAAGCACTTATAATAAATAATTTGTCAAGTATACGGATTATTATCCAACACATAATGCACTTCCCAATTGGCTAGAACCAGATTTGCATAGGTATTTGCACAGGGGGTGCCGATAGTGACACCTTATCTCTGCCAGTAAACATTGTTCACATAAACAAATATGTTATTGTCCAAGACCATCTTTTAAAGTGAACACACCAAATCAATTTTGCCCTTCGCAAACTCTTTCCCATTCAGATAATTTCTAAATGATCTTATTCTGAAATCATTTGGAATTGCATTGAACATATTAACAATGTCCATAGTAACCAATAAATAACCCTGGTAATCTATAATGTGAGAAGTACATTGAAATAGTGTTTTAAGGAAGTGTTCTGTATCTCTTAGTACTGTTGGTGCTAACTTCATAATTTCCTTCAGTTGCTTTTCAATGTAAATTGATAGCAGTTCTGTTAGCCAGCCCTCACCTACTACAATGGGACATAATGGAGGAAGTCACTGATGTTTTTATGTATCTTGGGTAAGCCTTTAATAACTGTAATACGAGGATGTTCAGCTTTAAAGAAATTGTATGTCGTCTCATCAATTCTGCACAGCATTAAAAGCTCATATAATTCTTCATTTACTGTTTGTATCATATGTTTGATCTGTAAACCAGTGATGCGAGTATACGTAGCCAAGTTGTTAAGCATGTCAGTCATCTTACTATGATAGAATGACTGGTCTATTACTACGATGGCCCCTCCTTTGTCAGGCAGAGATATTAGAATATTGGTGTTTTCTTGTAGTTCATATAATGCCGATTTCTCCTGTGGAGTTAAATTTTGAAACACTTTATGCCATTGATTAAGCTTGTTAGATATCTCTTTTTGAAATACTTTTTTAAAAAAGTATCTAATAAAAGACTGTTTTGTGGCATAAAGGTGCTAGTTTTCCTAAGGATGTTTACATTGGAGTTTAACACTCCATCATGTAAACTTTTCCACATTACATTTCTACAGAATAGCTTCAGCTGTACTTAACATCACCTAGACAAGAGGGAATGGCTGGAATAAAAGCAGTATTTCTGTTAAGTAAATCATATTGAATGAAACTTAATTCAAATCAAATGCAAATCAAATTAACCAAATTGCAACAATTATTTAAGTCTCTGGGGATACCTTTCTCCTCTTCCTGCCCCAGCTCATTGAGCATTGCTTCTTGCAGATCTGCATATGTTTCATCAGCAGGGGCAGACACAAAGATAGTGACTGATTATCTTTCAGTCTAGCACCTAAATTACACGAAGAAGGGTTTTGGATTGACCTGAATGTGCTCACCTTGTTTACTGCTTTTATTTTATTAAACATTTTATTTATTGCCATTTGTCTTGGTGGTAATACTAATTATTTTTTACTTTGTTTTGTTGCTGCTACGGTATTCACCTTTAGTGGCCACACACACACAGACACACACACACACATATATATATATATATATATATATATATATATATATATATATATATATATATATATTAGTATATGACCCCTCATTGAAAATTCACAATATCTTGAACACAACTTGTCAATCACTAGCCAATTGGAAAAAAATACATGATTTTGGTGCCTGGACATCCCTTGCTAATTATATATACCAACTCTAAGACTGCACTACAGTAGCGGAAGTGCAAATTCCATGATCCCCACTGTACTGAGATCTCACTATGAAAAAATACCAAATACAAGCAATCAGCTGTGTTTCAATCAGCTATACAAGCTTTTTTCTTTCAACATGTAGTACTTCTGACCAATTGTCACTAAACCATAGATAGACAGATGGGTTGTTCTAGGGTGTAGGGGATTTGCTCTCTGGAAAAAAGACTTTTGTGTTATGCAACCTTGAGAATGTCTTTCTTTTGACTAGCAACCTCCTATGGTTTTAGCTGTTTGGTGGTTGAATAATAACATGTTGATTAAATGAGAAGTGATAATTCATAATGAACCCAAACCATCACCTTTTATCCAACAGTATATTCTCGATTTGTGGCTGTCCAGTCATACGACACCTTTTGCTTTTCTTTTGTTTGCCCTAGGTGTTCCTATACCATTCCCATGAATTGTTTAAATCTAGTCCTGAAATTTACAGCATCTCCTCAATAGACTCCTTCTGGGACTCATATTTACTCTTTGACTTGTAATGAATTTATCCATGGGCACTCCCCTTACTCTGTGATCATATAGAAATTTAGAGAGATAAAATGAGAATTCTTGGCCACTTGTCTGAATACAAAAAGGAGATGGGGCAAGTACTACACCCACTCCCTCTTGAACTGGTCTGTGAATGGTCTCAAAATGGTCTTAAGAGTAGGTGATTTTGCTAATAGGGATGACTGCAATCAGAGGTACAGAGAATAGGTAAGAGGGGGCTGGAATTTATTGGAGAAAAAGGCAAAGGAACCAAGGTATTGCCAGCAAATAATCAGAAAGGGAAGGATAATAGAATGGAAAGAGGCCAATAATTCATTTGGACTGCAGGCTAGAGACTGTCTTCCCTATCAAGGATGTTTTTTTATATTAAACAAGAAACATATTTATTAAATTATTACTTATGACATAGGCAATCACACATTTATATAAATGAAAACAAACCATATTGACATAATTTTAGTTGCAAAAATTATACACCACTTATGATCTATCCAGCAACTGTCAGTCAAACATTACATAGTTCATTCACATCTTTTCTTCTTTTAAACCTCATTCCTCGTCTGCATGTATTGTTCCCACAATTTCCTTTTTTCTATGTAATTTGCTCCTACCCCTTTCTAAAGATCCCATTTCAAGTTATTTTATCTCTGTTACTATATTCACTACTACTAATACAGTTGGTTTAGACTGTGATATCCAAGTCCTAGTGCTTTTTTGGAAGGCACCATAATTACACTCAGCTAGTGCTATGTCTAGCCAATTCTGATTCTGTATCATAGCTCAAAAAAATCATTCCTTATTCATACCACTATTTTCACTTAGTATTTCTGACAGTAGTCTCCAGTGAATTTTTAAAGTCTGCCAACTCATTACACTCCCAGAAAATATGTTCCCAATTACCTCTTTCTTCCCCATCACACCACCAACATTTGCTATCTACCTTAGGAAAAAGTATTTAAAATCTACTTGGGGTATAAAAATACCTGTTAACACTTCCAAGGAAAGATTCTAAATCTTCTAGACTTTGTTGCATATTTTGGAGACATAGGTATATCCTCCCATTGTTTCTTTGTGAATTGCTTATCCAATCTCTCTTCCTAATCCTTTCTAACCTCCTCTGATTGATTCTTATGGTTATCATGCAATATTATATATGTTCTAATAATTATTCTTTTTTTAACAGTACCTTATGTTCTGGATTCTAATAAAAACTCTACCACTGCTGGTCTTTCACTTAGGATCCCTGTTTCTTTCTCTTTACCTATACTTTGATATCAATCCTTGATAGGGTAGGTGATCTCTAGCCTGCAGTCCAAATAATTTTCTTGGCCTCTTCCCATTCTATTTCCTTTCCCTCTCTAATTATTTGCTCCCAATACCTTGGTTCTTTTGTCAGTTTTCTCCAATAAATTCCACCCCCTTCTTGCCTATTGTCTGTCTCCCTAATTGCAGTCAAGTCTATCGGCAGAATCTCCTTTCTCCATTCCCGTGTTTTTAGAATAGTTTCTGCTTCTTTATGAAAATAATATTCTGTATGGTTATTGTTATTCTCCTTAAGGATCTGCATCCAAAATTCAATTTTCTCCTTGTTTCTTGAGCTTCCCCTCTGTTTGGTCACCATCCCTTTCCAATTTGAATTATAGGTTTCTGCTTGTGTTATATATTGGAGCCTTAACTGTATAGCTCTGAAATACCCCTTCAAATTGGGTAATCCCAGCCCTTCTTGTTTTATTGAAAGAATCAGCTTATCCCACTTGACTCTTGCCGCCTTCCCCTCCCAGATAAAATCCTTCAGCTCTTTATTAATTTCTATCCACTTCTGTTCTGGTTGTTTAAAATATGTCTGATCTCTGTATAAAACAAAATGGACTAAAAGCATTTTAACCGCTAGTATCTTGCTATCCATATCCATAAAACAGAGATAATAGTTTCTCAGTTTTTGTATTATCTTTTGTTTAGTCTCTTCTCACATATCCTTAAAGGGACAATCCATGTGTTTATGCTAGGTTGGGAGGGTGGCATGTTGGGTTGGGAGGGTGGCCTAATGGTTAAGGTGTTTGCCTTACAAACACAAGGTGCAGGGTTTGAGTCTCACAAGGGATAACTGGCTAGGCTTAAAATGGCTCACAAGGGCAGTTAGCCTAGTACTAATCTATGAACCTATGAAAATTAGGGTCCAAGTTAAACTGGCAGAAGTTACCCTCACTTCAATATGTCACTTTCATTCCCACTCACAGTGTCATTTTACTTTTAATTATCTTGTAAATCCATAGTTCCGGTCTTGTTTCAGCTCCCAGGATAAACTAATCTTTGGATTTGTGCTCCTCTCTGACTTACATTGGATTGGGGAACTATGCCCTCAGCACCTGGCTCATATTTAAAATAAAGAAAGCTGTGCCAGGGAAAAGGGACATCAGTGTATACTAATTTTTTAAATTTTGCATCATTCATGCTTCTACAGTTGTACAAGCAACCCGCTCATAAGAACATAGTGCATTTGTCTAGTAATATTCAGAAATCACCACATGTAAAACTAGAAACTGAAAAAGGAACAGAAGAGTATGTCTACTAATGCTCCAACCTTCTGCCACACACTTGCTTTCTACGGAATTACTAGAAGTCAAAAAGTCTAGTATTCAAAAAACAGAATACAGTAAAATATGAAAGAGAAATATGGTTTCTGCTATGTTTACCTGACTTGGGTGCTTTCTATAGGTAGAAGCCATGTCATAAAGTTGTTGGAGATGGCCAGGATTCACAATCACCACAGAATAAAATATGAAATGAAAGAAACAAAAAACTCTGTTTACTAATGTTTTAAAGACCTTGCATTACTGGTGTGCTTTCTGGAGTAGCAGCAACAGTCAGGTCATAAAATGCCCAAAAGGCTACTTTTCTCAATATGTAAAATGCACAGATTAAAGTAATGAATGGCTCACAGGGAGAGCTGTTGACAATACAACTGCAATTTGAGATGAAATTTGGCTAATACATTTGAAACTTCCTTCAGGCACTCTTCCCCCACCCCCCAGCCAAAGGTGAGTATGCTCAGAAAGGCAAACCTGAAATGTAAACAAAAGCTGAATCAAAACAAAAAAATTCCTGGGATTGTCCCTTTACCTGCCACACCAGAATACTTTTTAATCCATAGTCCTAAATATTTCATATTATCATATCCCATGAATATGGATACTGCTGAACCAATTTGTGTGTGGGTACATAATTTACAGCTATTGCCTTTGTTTTAGCTTCATTAATTTTGTATCATGAAAATGGGCGGCCACGGTGGTGCAGCGGTTAGCGTTGCCGCCTCACAGCAAGAGGTTCTTCGGTTCGATTCTCAGCTGGGGTGCCTTCTGTGTGGAGTCTGCATGTCCTCCCTGTGGTCGCGTGGGTTTCCTCCGGGTACTCCGGTTTCCTCCCACATCCCAAAGACATGCAGTAGGTGGATTGGACACTCCAAATTGGCCCTAGGTGTGAGTGTGTGCGTGTGTGTTCCTTTTGTGGAAGGTTGGGCGCCAGGTTGGCAACTCGACACTGTAAAACTCCACTGCCAATCATGAGCGGACAGATGATCCGCTGTGGCAACCCCTAACCGGGAAAAGCTGAAAGAAGAAGAAGAAGAATTTTGTATCATGAAAATATTTGAAACTGTCTCAAAATGTTCCACACCAATGAAATATCCTTTTCTGGTTTTATCAGGTATAAAATAATATAATCTGTAAATACAGACAGCTTTTCTTTACTATCATACTAATTATATCCTTGAATTTCTGAGACCCTTATTTTCTTTGCCAATGGTTCTAAATATAATGCAAATAACAAAGGTGAAAGAAAACATTTCTGCCTGGTTCCTCTGCTCAAGTAAAAAAATATCAAAGAGGAACCCACTCACTTTAATTTTCGCCTCTGATCTCTCATATATCCTCCTAATGAACTTTATAATTTTATCAGGGAATGCAAATACTTCCATTGCCCTGCTGATACACTTCCAGCTTACTCTGTCAAATGCTTTCTCTGCATCAAGACCTATCAACAACAATAATGATATTTTCTTACATTCAGCTTCCCTCTGGATCATCAATGTTCTGTTAATGCTGGCAAATGTTTGTTTCCCCACCACAAAACTACATTGACCCATATCTACCAATTTTTGCATCACCTTTGCCATTCTTTAGCCATTGTAAAAAAAACACTTTATAGTCATGACTTAGTATTGAAATGGACCTGTATGAAGCTGGATCTGATGGCTCTTTACCCTCTTTAGGTATTACAGCTACTACTGCTTTCTTCCAGGATGTTGGTGCTTCTCCTCCTCTTAAAATACTGTTAAACAAAACCTTCCAGATCTTTATCGTTTTTTTTCCCTCCTAGCTTCCAACCATCCACAGGAATACCAGCTACACCTGGGGACTTTCCTGTGAATTAGTTATACATCATCACCTTTATCTCATCTCCTCCTACCCTGTTAGTAATTGAGCCTCATCTACCTCTAATCTTGGCATATTTAATGTTTGCATAAACATTTCCATTTTTCTCTGTTTTATACAGACTTTTATAATTTTTTTTTTAGAAATATTTCTAGCACCCCTGCTGAATCTCTTGTTATCTTCCTTGATACAGGCTTCCTAAGCTTGGCAACAACCATTTCTACTTACTTCAGAAGTAAAAAGGCTGGAAGGAAGCAAACCAGTTCACAAATTCCTCCAAGGTTTAATGTCACAGAATAAAAGCAAGCAACACTCCCACTCCCACACTGAATTTGTGACCTGGTGTGCTTCCTTCCAGCCTTTTTACTTCTGTTGTTGGTGGCTATTGTAGTTGGATTCCCCAGTTTTGCTACATTTCTACTTTCTGTAACTAGAGCTGCTGTGCTAACTGTTTTTGTGCTCTAGAGTTATGAAAAATGTCCTTAACAGCAATCTTTCTAAACTCTTGCATATTATCAAGATAATCCCTTATTTTTTGTTTAGCATTCTGCAATTGCTCCTCTTCTTGTTCTATCAGATTCCCACTATTCTGCAATATTTTAACCTTTGTCAGTCTCCCTAAACAATTATTGTTATTTCTTAACTATACCTCTCATTCTTTTTCCACTCTATTTTTAAACTCTGCTTTAATTTTATCCCACTCCCTAACTATATTTTCAGATGAAATTTCTATCTTCTCTAATAGCTCCTGAATAATTTCCACTACACATTCCTTTTCAACAGATAGGCGGGAAATCGCCAGTGTTTCATTTTTATTTCATTATCCTGCATTTTTATTTTAGTTATTATTGGCATGTGATCTGAAATATTTATTGGATGTGTATCAAAACTTTCAATTAATTGCACATGTTCCTTTGAAATATATGTTCTGTCTAGTCTATACCAGTTTTTGTATCTTGGGGAATAATAGGTACATTCACTCCGAACTCCTATTACTGAATTCACATCTTCCATGCCAAATATTTTCATAAATTTCTTCAAAAATCTGCCCTCCTTTGTTATATTTTCCCTTCTCGGTCCCCAGATACATCTCCACTACTGCATCAAATTCTAGTCCCCACCTATAAGTAATACTCCCTGCTGAAAGCTGATTATTTCTCCCAGAACATTCTTAAGCTCTATTATAGCAGTTTTAGGTGGAATATAAATACGTCAACATAATCCTCCTCCCTTTCCAGTAGCCTCTTAGTACTACAAATCTACAATCATTATCTTTTTTATCTTCTTCTAACACTATTGGAGTTCCTCTTGCAATTAACATAAGTACTCCTCTTTTCCTTTGTCTCAGGTATTCTTCTGAATAACCATCCTGAAAACCTCTCTTTATCAAATTCACACTATTATTAAGAACAAAATGTTGTTTTACTTACAGTTAACTCTTTCCTTCTTCTCCCCTCCCCAAATGCTCTTCCAAACATCAATGGCATGAAGTAGTGCATATGCTTTAGAGTGCACTACAAGTTTAGCAAAGTCAAAATAGTCCAATATTTTCATGTTGTCTTATTCTGTCTTGTTACACAAATATAATTTATTCCTGTTGATCTCCATCCTCCAAATCCAATCTCTGCTTCATTTTCGGCATACTCCTGATTATTCTAGTCTCTCAAGCATTTTCCATTGAAACATTGAAAAAGGTTTGACTGGCACAGTCTCTTTGTGATCTTTATTACTGGAAGAACAAGAAGCAGAATCTCCTTGTTTCATAACTCACTTTTTGCTGAACAAACTTTTGAATTTCTTCTTTAGCATGCTCTGCATCAAAAATGATGTCCCTCCAGGAAAGAATATTCTGAAAATAGCTGGGTACTGCAGCTTGTATCTTATGCCTGCTTCTCGACATTCCCTGATTATCAAAATAAATTTACTCCTCTTCTGCCTGGTATAAAGTGAGTAGTCATTTTTCCACAAACACTCTAGTATATACCACTTTTAGTATTTTGTCCTTCTGCCACAGTTTTGTCAGAATCAACTCCTTCTGCTGATAGGATTGCATCTTTACTATTAAAGGTCTAGTTTGCTTTCTCATGGCCAGGTTTGGAGCATACACATGATGTGCCCTTTCAAGTAACAACTCATGCTATTGAATAACAGATCAGTTGCTTATTTGTGCTTTCATAAAATTAATACAGTCTTTCAGCTTCTTTGGTACAGCAGAAAATCCCAGGCTTTCCCTATGTGCTCTGTGCTCTAATTTTATTATATTTTTAAACACCTCTTCTTGAGCAGCCTTATATTCAGCCAGCATTTTCTTCATTTCGACCTCTGATTTTTGCAGTTTTATCATCTCATCTGAATAACTTTTTAAAGCTTCCTCCATTTCCAGCTTTTTGTGTTATCTGAGGTAATATACTTCTTCAGTGTTTCAATTATTTTAATCAGCTCTGAGTACATTTGATGTATTTTTTTTTTCCTGTAGGATACTGGAAGTCATGTCTTGCACCAAAGCTGGAGCTTGCAATGCTTTTTGCTGAAGAGCTGCAGAATTCTTCCCAGTCAGTGTTTTTCCCTTATATTTTGTGATTTTCTTCCAGGTTCTCTGAATTTCTTTTTTGCTGGCATCTAGGAAGTACACTTAACAAACTGTTACTGAAATTTACCTCAAATATCAGTTTGCTGGCTCTTTCTTCTGAGTTTCTGTTTTCACACTGGGAGAACTTAATCTGTTACTCAATGTGCAGCTATCTTGGAAGCCCCCTATTGAGGATTGATATCAGATTATAGGCAAAGAGAAAGGAATAGATGGATCCTGAGTAACAGACCAGCACTCACAGAGTTTTACTACACTCTAGATCAGACGCTGCTGTTAAAAAAATGATAATTATTGGGGCATATAAAATACTGCATGATAAATTTAGGAATCAATCAAAGTTAGAAAGGACTGAGAAGACAGAATGGACAAGAAGTTACAAAGAAACAATGGGAGGATATATGTATGCTTCCCAAATATGCAACAAAATCTAGAAGATTTATGATCTTTGCTTGGAAGTGTTTGCTTGGAAGTGTTTTTATACACTAAGCAGACTCCAAAGAATTTTTCCTCAGGTAGGTGCAAATGTTGGGGGTGTGATGGGAAAAAAAAGAGGTAACTGGGAACATATTTTGAGGAGTGTAATAAGTTGACAGACTTTAAAATTTCCCTGCAGACTATTCTTTCAGAAATACTGGATGAGAAAAATGGTGTAACTAAGGAAATGATTCTTGAGCTATGACACACAAAAAGCACAGGTGTCTTAGCAAGCAGTTACAACCAAAAGGATGGTGAGTGATACAGTCACTATTATGGGCATATAGTCATTAGTTTAGAAAAAGACAATATTTGTAGGTTTTTAATCCATAAAAGCTAAATAGAGTGATTAAATGAGGTAAAAGCATTGCTTACAGTTGAATAAATGCTCTTAAGAATGCTAAATAATTCACCAAATAATATAACAAGAAGGCCTAACAATATATCCTAATAGACCAACTCAAATTCATATCGTTATATTCAGTATCCTATAGACTGCTAAGAGGTGACCTGTGTCTACCATATAGGTCATCCTCTGACCCATTACTGATGGATTTACTGCACATAAGTAAGTCAAATGGCATTGGAAATACTTGATCTAGTGATCAAACCTTGTCTGCAATATCAGCAGAATGGTCTGGAGAGGCAGATATATTTCGCACAGGACACCAATGCTCTGGAACAAACTCCTCATCCATGTAAAGCTAAGCTCATCCCTGTCCATATTCAAATGCAACTTGGATCTGTGGTTGGGAATCTGAAAGTTTACTACAGGACTACCTGCTATAGAGTGGACAGAGACAGCTACTAAATGTTTTACTCCATGCACAGGTTCCCCCAAATTATCTATGGTATTATCCCAGTTATTATCATTATGGATTATAGATAATTATTGACCACTGGATGGGTAAGGCCAATCTAACACCAAATGGGACTAATTAATTCAAGCACCAAATGAGAAACTGGCTACAAGCAGTGTACAGATGTAATAAATTCCAAGGGTATGTCTATGGCAAGCAGGTTCGGGTAGAAGCAGACCACAAACCTTTACAAAGCATATTCAAAAAGGTTTTGAACAAGGCATCTCCAAGGTTGCTGTGGGTGTTACTTAATCTACTGAAGTATAATCTGAAACTATGATACAGACCAGGAAAGGAAGTGCACTAAACAGCTATTCAATGATTTAATATTTAACAGAGGTGTATAAAGAATTGTTAAAAGAACTATTCTTTCAGTGATACTACAGTTACCAACAAGAGAAGAAAAAGTAAAATAATTCCAGAAATCTACTGATACTGACATAAATTCAACTACTGAAAGATGTTACAATGAGAGGCTGGCCTGAGGAAAGCTCACCAATAAAGAAAAAAAAACAGTTTTGTTTTTCTTTCAGAAAAGAAATAATCTGTGTCTGGGATGTAATACTCAAAGCTAACAAGATAGCAGGTGGACTTCTAAGATGACTGCACACTGATCAACATTTTGATTAGAGTTCTCAAAGTATGAAAGCAGGCAGTTTGGAAAAAAAGGTCAGTAAAGGCTATCAATCTGTGTGAAGTTCAGTTACTGGTTAGCACTGCCCAGAAGTTAGAAAATAAGAAATCTGGAGAGAGTAAGAGAAAATCAACTAGAAAAGGAGAAGAAGAAAAAACATTGGTGGAGAAGAGCCTTGCAGCTATTTAACAAACAAACAAACAAAAAAAAAAAAACATTACATTTCAGGTTTAAGTTTTGGTATAGAAGATGAGTTCCACTAATTTAGGGGAAAATAAATCAAATGTATTCACAGATGTTTAAAATAAGTGAGACACTGTAGAAATATCTAAGGTCAAATGACAGGAGGCTGGAAAAAATATAAGAAACTTTAAGCAGCTATTCATATGAACTCGTGTAACTGAAGAAATCAGAAGTTGAAATGAAGGAAAAACTGGCTGAATAAGAGGTTTCTTAAGAAGAACTTTTCAAAAATAGTAGTTAGAAGAGAGAGCACTCAGAGAAAACCAGTGATTTTCTACTATAACAGAGAAACCAGAAGGAACAGCTTGCATTAATTTTATGAAAGCAGAACTAAGCAGCTAAACGGGTGATCCACAGCAAGGTTTCTTAATTGAGAGGGGAAATCATGTACATGCTCTAAACTTGGCAATGACAGAGCAGTCAAGACCTACTTTTGTAAAGATACAGCCGTACCAGCAGAAAGAGGTGTTCCTGACAAAAATGTGGCAGAATAGAAAATATTGAAAAATGGAGACTCCAGGGTGCTTCTGGAAGATGATTATTCACTGACCACCAGAGAGAAGAGAAGTACATTTATCCCTGCAAACACAAGATGTCATAAGGCACGTGTGAGATTTAAGTTGCTATATCCATCTGTTTTAGAGTATGTTCTTCTTGGAGGTTCAAAGACATTCTTGAATGCATAACAGGCTAAGGAAGAAATAAAAACACTTTACCCAACAAACAGTCAGTGAGCAAGCTAAAGTAGACTCAGCTTCTCATTCTACTGACAACAGTAAAGGCCAAAGCGAGAACTTGCCAGTGAAACCTTTACCATTGCTCCAAAGGAAAATAACTGAGCAACAGGAAAAAAGCCCAGGAGCTGACTAGAAAAAATCAGGAGTACCTAGGACTTGAACTAGAAACTGGTGTTGGGTGGTTGAAATATGAAGAAAAAGATCAACAATAATGAGAAAGAAGGAGTTTCAGGATGGCTGCACACTGAGTAACAACTTGTTTCTAGGTCTCCCACTGTGAAAACAGAAACTCAGCAAAGAAGGCCAGTAGAGTTGTGTTTATGGGTATATTTCAGTAACTGGCTAGTAAGTGCACTCCCTGGATGCCAGGTATAAATAAATACAGAAGACCTAGAATAAAATCAGCTGCAAAAAGTGAGAAAGAAACACTGACTGGGGAAGGTTCTGCTGCTGTTCACCAAATAGAAATGCAACCTTCAGACATGACTTCCAATAACCTACAGGAAGATATAAGACAACAGCATGCAAACTTAGTTAAAATAAACAAAACACTGATGGAGTACAATGACACAAACAACAAAATGCTAGAAAAAAATGGAAAAAGCTTTAAACAGATATACAGATCAGATTATAAAGCTGCAAAATCAGAGGCTGAAATGAAGAAAAGGCTGGCTGAATATGAGTCTGCTCAGGAAGAGATGTTTCAGAAAATAATGGAATTAGAGGACAGAGCACATAGGGAAAACCTGAGATTTTCAGCTATACCAGAGAAGCTGGAAGGAATAGACTACATTAATTTTAATAAAGCACAAATAAGCAACTGGACTGGTATTTCACAACAGGAGTTGTTTGTTGAAAGGGCACATAGTGTGTATGCTCCAAACCTAGTTATAGGAAAGCAACATAGACCTTTAATAGTAAAGATGCAATCCAACCAGCAGAAGGAGTTGATTCTGACAAAACTGTGGCAAAAGGACAAAATACTAAAAGTGGGAGACAGCAGAATGTTTGCAGAGAATGATTACTCACTTTACACCAGGCAGAAGAGGAGTAAATTCATTCCACTATTCAGGGAATGTCAAAACGCGGGTGTGAGATTCAAACACTGTCTTTAAAGTATTCTTCCCTGGAGGGACAAAATCATTTTTTGATGATGTGCATGCTAAGGAGGAAATACAAAAGGTTGTCCAACAAAAAGTTAGCTATGAAACAGAAGGAGATTCTGCTTCTTGTTCTTCTGGTAAGAAAGGCCACAAAGAGATTGTACCTGTAAAAACATTTTCCAGTATTTCAACGAAAAATGTTGGACAGAAGGAAGAGTGCATGACAGTTGACTAGAAGAATCAAGAGTACTTTGGAAATTAAGCAGAGACAGGATTTGGGCGATGGAGAAGAACAGTAATAAAACCAGTAACTTGATGTGGGATTACAATGCAATAATTATATTTGTGAAATATGACAAAACAAGAAAAATCTGGAAATGTTGGACTTTTTTCAAAATTTCTTGGATTTGTGGGGGACTCTAAAGTATATGCCCTACTTCATGTCATTAATATTTGGAAAAATGCTTTGGGAAGGGGAGAAAGTTAACTATAAGTAAAGAAAACATTTTCTTTTCTTAATAGTACTGTATTTGTGATGTATGTTTTTTCTGCATGCTATTTTTAAGTGTAATGGTGACTGTAAACAGGTGCTGTTATTATTCTTTTGCTTCCCTCTTCTCTCTTTCTTCTTGTACAGTTTTGAGAAATACAGGCAATGCAATGTAAAAAAAGCCTAGTTAAAAAGGCGTGACAAAGTTAAAATTAATATGCTTTTTTTCATTCCTGCATAGGGAAATGATTGTATCACGGGCCTTAGATTGATTAGTTTTAAGAGAGACCAAGTAAATGAAAAAGAATATTGAATATTATGAGGCTTTTTTTCTAGCAAATGCATGTATACAATTCTGCAGCTGTTCTTCGTATTTCCACGGAAAACATCTGATAAAGAGAAACTGGCTGTTTGGTTCTCATGTCTCCATGGAGACAATCTGATAAAGAGAAACTGGAGACAGTCTGGTGGAAGAAGATTGGCTGAGGGAAAAGAAAAACAAAAGAAAATAGAATTTGACTAGGACATAATGTTTCCTGAAAGCAATCAGAAGTTTTCCCAGCTAGGAGGGCTTTAAAGATAAGACAAAACCAATTAGACTTGAAGTAAAGTTTTCTCAGTTTTTTTTTAATACAATGGGGATACTAATATAAAACAGGTGCATTTGTTTTTTTCTCCCTTTTTTATTTTTCTTTGTTAAGTTTTAAGAAATGTAGACACTGCGATGTAAAAATGTGGGGAGAGAAGTGTGGGAGAGAGGAAAGGTCTGGTTAAGAGAGTATGATAAAAGAAAAATCAGCGTGCTTTTCCCACGCTTGCATAGGGAAATGACTGGATTGATAGTGTAAGCATTATCCAGTAACAAGTTTATTACAAAGCATGTAAAAAGAACATTGAAAAGTATAAAGTTGTTTTATGTAAACAAGGTACCCTTAGTAGTTTTGCGCCTGATTTGCATGTCACTAGAAGACAATTTGATAAAGTGAAATGGCTTGGAGAAAGTGTTTACTGAAAGCATTCAAGTGTTTTCTCAGCTGGGGCAGCTATATAGACAAAATCATATAGCACTTACTAATATCTCAGGCTGTACCATGTGTCTTAGCACGACTAACCTTTCTTTTTGGTTACCTCTAGCCAGTCTTGTGGCTATCAACTTAGAACTTCTGTTCTTATTAGGAAGTAAAAACTTCAATATTTGAAGATGTACACAGTTTGTGTTATTGTTAAGTTAATAGGTTTTAGGGGGGTTTTGGAGGGGTTGTTTGTTCTGTTTGAGGGCTTTAAAAAAAGTTATGTAAGAAGTGGCATAGGCTCAAATGGATATGACAAAAAACAACTGTATAAAAGACCAACCTGACGAACAGCACATGCATATAACATAAAAGTTGGAACTAGACATTTAACAAAAAAGCAGTTATACATAAAAGGTGGCAATAATAACTATATAAGAAAATAATACTTTCTGTAATGTCTTTCAATATGAATGGTCTTACAGATAAATATAAAAAAGAAAGAGTAGTGAACAAAAATACAAAAAAATACTTGTTTTCCCATCTTTCTAAGCTAGTATAGTCCAATTTTCAGGTTAGTGCTGAATTCAGGGATATGTTACAAGTTTCTGTGTTTGCCCATACCTTACTTGGATCGAAGGAAGTTTCTCTGTTCACCTGTGAGAGAGGGGAGCCATGCAGAGTTCTACAGCAGCCAAGAGACAAAAGAGAGACTCTGGAGTGATTAAGTATAATTTTTCTGCATTTTCTTGCTGCCTTTAGCTAATTCTGCCTAAAACGCCAATTGTTTTAGAGTTTCTGTGATTTAAAAAGCTTGTTTCAGCTACATATTGTACTTATTTTATTGGCTGTACTTTAACAAAGTCGTTTTTGTGTTTAAATTACCTGTTTAACTGTTGTAGGCTACACACTCAAGTGTGATAGCCATTTCTGTGCATTTAAAGTTTTTTTTTTATTGCATCTGCTTTATTTTCTGAAAAAAAATATATATACTTGTTTCCCCGCCTTTCTAAGCTAGTATAGTCCAGTTTTTAGGTTAGTGCTGAATTTAGGGCTGTGCTACAAGTTTCTGTGTTTGCCCATACCTTACTTGGATAGAAGCAAGTTTCTCTGTTCACCTGTGAAAGAGAGGAGCTTTGAGCAGCATATCTGTCCCTGGAGGAGTGGTTTCAGCCCAGAAATTAGTAGTTCATTGGCCATTCTGGTCTAATTTCTATCTCTTTCATTTCCCTGCTATAAAACCCGCATTTGCAAGGTTTTTGTGCTTGTATAAAGCTCAGCAAGCTCCTGTCTGGTGCCCTGCAGAGTTCTACAGCAGCAGAGAGACAAAAGAGAGACTTTGGAGTCATTAAGCATAATTTTTCTGCATTTTCTTGCTACATTTAGCAAATTCCGCCTAAAACACCTATTTTCTTAGAGTTGCTGTGATTTAAAAAGCTTGTTTTAGATACATATTGTATTTATTTTACTGCCTGCACTGTAACAAAGTAATTTGTGTGTTTAAATTACCTGTTTAACTGTTGTAGGCTACACACACTCAATTATTTTAATCAGCTCTGAGTACATTTGATGTATTTTTTTTTTCCTGTAGGATACTGGAAGTTATGTCTTTCACCAAAGCTGGAGCTTGCAATGCTTTTTGCTGAAGAGCTGCAGAATTCTTCCCAGTCAGTGTTTTTCCCTTATATTTTGTGATTTTCTTCCAGGTTCTCTGAATTTCTTTTTTGCTGGCATCTAGGAAGTACACTTAACAAACTGTTACTGAAATTTACCTCAAATATCAGTTTGCTGGCTCTTTCTTCTGAGTTTCTGTTTTCACACTGGGAGAACTTAATCTGTTACTCACTGTGCAGCTATCTTGGAAGCCCCCTATTGAGGATTGATATCAGATTATAGGCAAAGAGAAAGGAATAGATGGATCCTGAGTAAAAGACCAGCACTCACAGAGTTTTACTACACTCTAGATCAGACGCTGCTGTTAAAAAAATGATAATTATTGGGGCATATAAAATACTGCATGATAAATTTAGGAATCAATCAAAGTTAGAAA
The DNA here is from genome assembly GCF_019279795.1 of Protopterus annectens. Lineage (NCBI taxonomy): Eukaryota > Metazoa > Chordata > Ceratodontiformes > Protopteridae > Protopterus > Protopterus annectens. Next base: position 565,007,885 of record NC_056736.1, read on the forward strand.
GGACTGAGAAGACAGAATGGATAAGAAGTTACAAAGAAACAATGAGAGGATATATGTATGCTTCCCAAATATGCAACAAAATCTAGAAGATTTATGATCTTTGCTTGGAAGTGTTTGCTTGGAAGTGTTTTTATACACTAAGCAGACTCCAAAGAATTTTTCCTCAGGTAGGTGCAAATGTTGGGGGTGTGATGGGAAAAAAAAGAGGTAACTGGGAACATATTTTGAGGAGTGTAATAAGTTGACAGACTTTAAAATTTCCCTGCAGACTATTCTTTCAGAAATACTGGATGAGAAAAATGGTGTAACTAAGGAAATGATTCTTGAGCTATGACACACAAAAAGCACAGGTGTCTTAGCAAGCAGTTACAACCAAAAGGATGGTGAGTGATACAGTCACTATTATGGGCATATAGTCATTAGTTTAGAAAAAGACAATATTTGTAGGTTTTAATCCATAAAAGCTAAATAGAGTGATTAAATGAGGTAAAAGCATTGCTTACAGTTGAATAAATGCTCTTAAGAATGCTAAATAATTCACCAAATAATATAACAAGAAGGCCTAACAATATATCCTAATAGACCAACTCAAATTCATATCGTTATATTCAGTATCCTATAGACTGCTAAGAGGTGACCTGTGTCTACCATATAGGTCATCCTCTGACCCATTACTGATGGATTTACTGCACATAAGTAAGTCAAATGGCATTGGAAATACTTGATCTAGTGATCAAACCTTGTCTGCAATATCAGCAGAATGGTCTGGAGAGGCAGATATATTTCGCACAGGACACCAATGCTCTGGAACAAACTCCTCATCCATGTAAAGCTAAGCTCATCCCTGTCCATATTCAAATGCAACTTGGATCTGTGGTTGGGAATCTGAAAGTTTACTACAGGACTACCTGCTATAGAGTGGACAGAGACAGCTACTAAATGTTTTACTCCATGCACAGGTTCCCCCAAATTATCTATGGTATTATCCCAGTTATTATCATTATGGATTATAGATAATTATTGACCACTGGATGGGTAAGGCCAATCTAACACCAAATGGGACTAATTAATTCAAGCACCAAATGAGAAACTGGCTACAAGCAGTGTACAGATGTAATAAATTCCAAGGGTATGTCTATGGCAAGCAGGTTCGGGTAGAAGCAGACCACAAACCTTTACAAAGCATATTCAAAAAGGTTTTGAACAAGGCATCTCCAAGGTTGCCGTGGGTGTTACTTAATCTACTGAAGTATAATCTGAAACTATGATACAGACCAGGAAAGGAAGTGCACTAAACAGCTATTCAATGATTTAATATTTAACAGAGGTGTATAAAGAATTGTTAAAAGAACTATTCTTTCAGTGATACTACAGTTACCAACAAGAGAAGAAAAAGTAAAATAATTCCAGAAATCTACTGATACTGACATAAATTCAACTACTGAAAGATGTTACAATGAGAGGCTGGCCTGAGGAAAGCTCACCAATAAAGAAAAAAAAACAGTTTTGTTTTTCTTTCAGAAAAGAAATAATCTGTGTCTGGGATGTAATACTCAAAGCTAACAAGATAGCAGGTGGACTTCTAAGATGACTGCACACTGATCAACATTTTGATTAGAGTTCTCAAAGTATGAAAGCAGGCAGTTTGGAAAAAAGGTCAGTAAAGGCTATCAATCTGTGTGAAGTTCAGTTACTGGTTAGCACTGCCCAGAAGTTAGAAAATAAGAAATCTGGAGAGAGTAAGAGAAAATCAACTAGAAAAGGAGAAGAAGAAAAAACATTGGTGGAGAAGAGCCTTGCAGCTATTTAACAAACAAACAAACAAAAAAAAAAAACATTACATTTCAGGTTTAAGTTTTGGTATAGAAGATGAGTTCCACTAATTTAGGGGAAAATAAATCAAATGTATTCACAGATGTTTAAAATAAGTGAGACACTGTAGAAATATCTAAGGTCAAATGACAGGAGGCTGGAAAAAATATAAGAAACTTTAAGCAGCTATTCATATGAACTCGTGTAACTGAAGAAATCAGAAGTTGAAATGAAGGAAAAACTGGCTGAATAAGAGGTTTCTTAAGAAGAACTTTTCAAAAATAGTAGTTAGAAGAGAGAGCACTCAGAGAAAACCAGTGATTTTCTACTATAACAGAGAAACCAGAAGGAACAGCTTGCATTAATTTTATGAAAGCAGAACTAAGCAGCTAGACGGGTGATCCACAGCAAGGTTTCTTAATTGAGAGGGGAAATCATGTACATGCTCTAAACTTGGCAATGACAGAGCAGTCAAGACCTACTTTTGTAAAGATACAGCCGCATTCAGCAGAAAGAGGTGTTCCTGACAAAATGTGGCAGAATAGAAAATATTGAAAATGGAGACTCCAGGGTGCTTCTGGAAGATGATTATTCACTGACCACCAGAGAGAAGAGAAGTACATTTATCCCTGCAAACACAAGATGTCATAAGGCGCGTGTGAGATTTAAGTTGCTATATCCATCTGTTTTAGAGTATGTTCTTCTTGGAGGTTCAAAGACATTCTTGAATGCATAACAGGCTAAGGAAGAAATAAAAACACTTTACCCAACAAACAGTCAGTGAGCAAGCTAAAGTAGACTCAGCTTCTCATTCTACTGACAACAGTAAAGGCCAAAGCGAGAACTTGCCAGTGAAACCTTTACCATTGCTCCAAAGGAAAATAACTGAGCAACAGGAAAAAAGCCCAGGAGCTGACTAGAAAAAATCAGGAGTACCTAGGACTTGAACTAGAAACTGGTGTTGGGTGGTTGAAATATGAAGAAAAAGATCAACAATAATGAGAAAGAAGGAGTTTCAGGATGGCTGCACACTGAGTAACAACTTGTTTCTAGGTCTCCCACTGTGAAAACAGAAACTCAGCAAAGAAGGCCAGTAGAGTTGTGTTTATGGGTATATTTCAGTAACTGGCTAGTAAGTGCACTCCCTGGATGCCAGGTATAAATAAATACAGAAGACCTAGAATAAAATCAGCTGCAAAAAGTGAGAAAGAAACACTGACTGGGGAAGGTTCTGCTGCTGTTCACCAAATAGAAATGCAACCTTCAGACATGACTTCCAATAACCTACAGGAAGATATAAGACAACAGCATGCAAATTTAGTTAAAATAAACAAAACACTGATGGAGTACAATGACACAAACAACAAAATGCTAGAAAAAAATGGAAAAAGCTTTAAACAGATATACAGATCAGATTATAAAGCTGCAAAAATCAGAGGCTGAAATGAAGAAAAGGCTGGCTGAATATGAGTCTGCTCAGGAAGAGATGTTTCAGAAAATAATGGAATTAGAGGACAGAGCACATAGGGAAAACCTGAGATTTTCAACTATACCAGAGAAGCTGGAAGGAATAGACTACATTAATTTTATAAAAGCACAAATAAGCAACTGGACTGGTATTTCACAACAGGAGTTGTTTGTTGAAAGGGCACATAGTGTGTATGCTCCAAACCTAGTTATGGGAAAGCAACATAGACCTTTAATAGTAAAGATGCAATCCAACCAGCAGAAGGAGTTGATTCTGACAAAACTGTGGCAAAAGGACAAAATACTAAAAGTGGGAGACAGCAGAATGTTTGCAGAGAATGATTACTCACTTTACACCAGGCAGAAGAGGAGTAAATTCATTCCACTATTCAGGGAATGTCAAAACGCGGGTGTGAGAGTCAAACACTGTCTTTAAAGTATTCTTCCCTGGAGGGACAAAATCATTTTTTGATGATGTGCATGCTAAGGAGGAAATACAAAAGGTTGTCCAACAAAAAGTTAGCTATGAAACAGAAGGAGATTCTGCTTCTTGTTCTTCTGGTAAGAAAGGCCACAAAGAGATTGTACCTGTAAAAACATTTTCCAGTATTTCAATGAAAAATGTTGGACAGAAGGAAGAGTGCATGACAGTTGACTAGAAGAATCAAGAGTACTTTGGAAATTAAGCAGAGACAGGATTTGGGCGATGGAGAAGAACAGTAATAAAACCAGTAACTTGATGTGGGATTACAATGCAATAATTATATTTGTGAAATATGACAAAACAAGAAAAATCTGGAAATGTTGGACTTTTTTCAAAATTTCTTGGATTTGTGGGGGACTCTAAAGTATATGCCCTACTTCATGTCATTAATATTTGGAAAAATGCTTTGGGAAGGGGAGAAAGTTAACTATAAGTAAAGAAAACATTTTCTTTTCTTAATAGTACTGTATTTGTGATGTATGTTTTTTCTGCATGCTATTTTTAAGTGTAATGGTGACTGTAAACAGGTGCTGTTATTATTCTTTTGCTTCCCTCTTCTCTCTTTCTTCTTGTACAGTTTTGAGAAATACAGGCAATGCAATGTAAAAAAAGCCTAGTTAAAAAGGCGTGACAAAGTTAAAATTAATATGCTTTTTTCATTCCTGCATAGGGAAATGATTGTATTAAGGACCTTAGATTGATTAGTTTTAAGAGAGAACAAGTAAATAAAAAATATTGAATATTAGCCCTTTTTTTCTAGCAAATGTATGTATACTTAGCAATTCTGCAGCTGGTCTTGTTTCCACGGAAAACATCTGTTAAAGAGAAACTGGCTGTTTGGTTCTCATGTCTCCATGGAGACAATCTGATAAAGAGAAACTGGAGACAGTCTGGTGGAAGAAGATTGGCTGAGGGAAAAGAAAAACAAAAGAAAATAGAATTTGACTAGGACATAATGTTTCCTGAAAGCAATCAGAAGTTTTCCCAGCTAGGAGGGCTTTAAAGATAAGACAAAACCAATTAGACTTGAAGTAAAGTTTTCTCAGTTTTTTTTTTAATACAATGGGGATACTAATATAAAGCAGGTGCATTTGTTTTTGTCTCCCTTTTTTATTTTTCTTTGTTAAGTTTTAAGAAATGTAGACACTGCGATGTAAAAATGTGGGGGGAGAGAAGTGTGGGAGAGAGGAAAGGTCTGGTTAAGAGAGTATGATAAAAGAAAAATCAGCGTGCTTTTCCCACGCTTGCATAGGGAAATGACTGGATTGATAGTGTAAGCATTATCCAGTAACAAGTTTATTACAAAGCATGTAAAAAGAACATTGAAAAGTATAAAGTTGTTTTATGTAAACAAGGTACCCTTAGTAGTTTTGCGCCTGATTTGCATGTCACTAGAAGACAATTTGATAAAGTGAAATGGCTTGGAGAAAGTGTTTACTGAAAGCATTCAAGTGTTTTCTCAGCTGGGGCAGCTATATAGACAAAATCATATAGCACTTACTAATATCTCAGGCTGTACCATGTGTCTTAGCACGACTAACCTTTCTTTTTGGTTACCTCTAGCCAGTCTTGTGGCTATCAACTTAGAACTTCTGTTCTTATTAGGAAGTAAAAACTTCAATATTTGAAGATGTACACAGTTTGTGTTATTGTTAAGTTAATAGGTTTTAGGGGGGTTTTGGAGGGGTTGTTTGTTCTGTTTGAGGGCTTTAAAAAAAAGTTATGTAAGAAGTGGCATAGGAAAAACAACTGTATAAAAGACCAACCTGACGAACAGCACATGCATATAACATAAAAGTTGGAACTAGACATTTAACAAAAAAGCAGTTATACATAAAAGGTGGCAATAATAACTATATAAGAAAATAATACTTTCTGTAATGTCTTTCAATATGAATGGTCTTACAGATAAATATAAAAAAGAAAGAGTAGTGAACAAAAATACAAAAAAATACTTGTTTTCCCATCTTTCTAAGCTAGTATAGTCCAATTTTCAGGTTAGTGCTGAATTCAGGGATATGTTACAAGTTTCTGTGTTTGCCCATACCTTACTTGGATCGAAGGAAGTTTCTCTGTTCACCTGTGAGACAGGGGAGCTTTGAGCAGCCTTTCTGTCCCTGGAGGAGTGGTTTCAGGCCAAAAATTAGTAGTTTATTGGCCATTTTGTGCTAATTTCTATCTCTTTCATTTCCCTGCTATAAAACCCGCATTTGCAAGGTTTTTGTGCTTGTATACAGCTCAGCAAGCTCCTGTCTGGTGCCATGCAGAGTTCTACAGCAGCCAAGAGACAAAAGAGAGACTCTGGAGTGATTAAGTATAATTTTTCTGCATTTTCTTGCTGCCTTTAGCTAATTCTGCCTAAAACGCCAATTGTTTTAGAGTTTCTGTGATTTAAAAAGCTTGTTTCAGCTACATATTGTACTTATTTTATTGGCTGTACTTTAACAAAGTCGTTTTTGTGTTTAAATTACCTGTTTAACTGTTGTAGGCTACACACTCAAGTGTGATAGCCATTTCTGTGCATTTAAAGTTTTTTTTTTATTGCATCTGCTTTATTTTCTGAAAAAAAATATATATACTTGTTTCCCCGCCTTTCTAAGCTAGTATAGTCCAGTTTTTAGGTTAGTGCTGAATTTAGGGCTGTGCTACAAGTTTCTGTGTTTGCCCATACCTTACTTGGATAGAAGCAAGTTTCTCTGTTCACCTGTGAAAGAGAGGAGCTTTGAGCAGCATATCTGTCCCTGGAGGAGTGGTTTCAGCCCAGAAATTAGTAGTTCATTGGCCATTCTGGTCTAATTTCTATCTCTTTCATTTCCTGCTATAAAACCCGCATTTGCAAGGTTTTTGTGCTTGTATAAAGCTCAGCAAGCTCCTGTCTGGTGCCCTGCAGAGTTCTACAGCAGCAGAGAGACAAAAGAGAGACTTTGGAGTCATTAAGCATAATTTTTCTGCATTTTCTTGCTACATTTAGCAAATTCCGCCTAAAACACCTATTTTCTTAGAGTTGCTGTGATTTAAAAAGCTTGTTTTAGATACATATTGTATTTATTTTACTGCCTGCACTGTAACAAAGTAATTTGTGTGTTTAAATTACCTGTTTAACTGTTGTAGGCTACACACACTCAAGTGTAATAGCCATTTCTGCACATTTAAAGTGTTTTTTGATTGTATCTGCTTTATTTTCTGAAAAAACAAAAAACATATACTTGTTTTCCCACCTTTCTAAGCTAGTATAGTCCACTTTTCAGGTCAGTGCTGAATTCAGGGCTGTGTTACAAGTTTCTGTGTTTGCCCATACCTTACTCGGATAGAAGGACGTTTCTCTGTTCACCTGTGAGAGAGGGGAGCTTTGAGCAGCCTATCTGTCCCTGGAGGAGTGGTTTCAGCCCAGAAATTAGTAGTTTATTGATCATTTTGGGCTAATTTCTATCTCTTTCATTTCCCTGCTATAAAACCCACATTAGCGTGGTTTTGCGTGCCGGGCAGCACCGTTAGCTAGGGTATAACTATTCCCGGCTCCACAAAGTCTACTTTTCAATTTTTCCCTTGGAAAAAAATAGATAAACTTTCAACTTAAGCACTCAAACCATTCACTTCTCAGCCCGGCACTTGCTCAAAACTCATAGCAAGCACTAATAAACCTTAGCACTAGACCCCACCTATACTGTAGAGAAGGACAAGGCTCTCTATTTGACCTTACCAGCCAATCAGTAAAACAGCTCACTGTACCTATCCAGGCATGTCCAAAGGGCAGTTTCAGGTTGACTCTCTGGTCCAACTGGTGAATCTGGGCATTTTGAGGCAATGTTACAACTGCCTCATGTACACAGACAACCCTCTCCTTCTACCACCAAACACTAATACATGCGAGAGATGCAATTACACAGCCAAACTGGAGACTAAGCTCTCTCAACCCAAGACTGGACAAGACAGTCAAGAGGAGAAGGGAATTACTTGTATCACACCACCAGTCTCACACAGACCTATAAAACCAGCACCAGCAAAAAACACACATAAATACACAAAAACATACTTGGAGGCTCTAAATAAAAATCTGCAAAAGCAACAGAGACCTGCAAAGCAAACATCAAAGCAACCTCCACCCCCCCCAACACAAACCATGAAACACATACTTCACAAAACCAGTGTGTCATGCAATCACAGCCCTTAAGGCAAAATAACATACCCAACACACTAGTAATAGGTGACTGTAGTCAGGCACACTGACGTCCCACTCACTAGGCTGAACAAAGAGAAGGTTACTGTTAGCTGCCTGTTGGGTGCCAGGATCCGCCATATAACACAAGCACTCAGGTCACTCCAGAGCAAGTACAAATACAAGTCTGTCATTGTCCATGTTGGTGTGAATGACCTGAGCCATACCTCCCTGGACTACATGAAAAGAGACATGGAAGAGCTCTCTGATCCCGTAGCCCAGGCCAGTATGACCCTGACCCTGAGTAGCATCCTGCCCTTACCAAGAATGATACCACATTATAAAGAAAAAATTATCAATTTCAACAACTGGCTAAGTTTCAAAGGGGATCCAGTGTCTGTTAGCCTGGGATGACATACTCAACAAGCCACGCTGCTTCGCTAGAGATGGCTTGCACCTGTCACCCTTAAGCTTTCAAATACTGGCCAAGGCTCTTGCCACCCCCATAGTGCCTTTTTTAGGTAAGGCTAAAAAGACAAACCCACTGCCATAAATAGCACAAGTAACAAAAAACTGAGGGTAATGCTACTCAATGCCAAAAGTCCAAACCTCAAAATGCATGCACTCGAGGCACTCCTTAGTATGGAGAAAATTGATACATGTGCAGTAACAGAAACCTGGTTTAAGGCTCCAGAGAGCACCCCAGCACTACCAGTCTACAACTCATACCATACATTTCGGCCACAAAACCTGTACCGAAATACAAAAGGGGGGGTGTATCCATATTCATCAAGGATTCATCAAGGATACCCACACCTCCAGGTTAGCGGCACAGCACTATGCTTCAGAGATCATCCACGTGCAACTAACAACAGGCAGAACTGCAATTCAAATTCTAGCTTGCTACAGATCACCCACCATGTCCCAGGACCCCCATTCTGCATTTCTGGAAACAAAGGGGAAACATAAAGGTCCTACCAAACACCCTGATATTGGGTGATTTCAATCCCTTGCCCAACATTTCTTAGAATTTATAAACTCAAACGCCCTGGATCAACTGGTCAACACTCCCATCAGAGGTGACAACATATTGGACCTGGTCATCACCAACATGGGTGACTAGTGTGCCACACCAGAGGTCAACCCTTTGCTGATTAGATCTGACCATAAACTAATCACTCTGAATATCCACATTCCGGCCCTACCTCCAGTCAAAGAAACCACCGTGAAAAATTTTTCAAAAGCAAACTCACGTTACTTACGACCGAGGTGAAAAGTTTCAAATCCCCAATGCTAAAGGATAATGCTGCCCAAGCTGCAAAATCCTTTACTAATGCACTCTATGGGCACCTACAAGAATGCATGGATTGTGCTATCCCAAGCAAAACCAAGACTCACTCCTCCAGTAAAAGGAAACCAGTCTGGTGGACCCCTGCCATAAACAAGCTATATAATAGAAGGAGGAAACTAGTACAGAAAAGAGTAAAATCCCAAGAGGGGAAGACATCCCTGATCTGTATCAGCAAGAAACTATGATCCCTGCTCAGAGTTAGTGCAGAATGGCACAAAATACACTGAACCAATACCTCCAACATCCTGGCAGACAGGTTCAGTGCAAATTTCACCCCCCTCTCACCCCCAAAAGGGCTCATAACCATACCAGAAGAATGTCATGCCTCTAAAATCACAGACACTCAGGTTAAAACAGCCCTCTCCAAAGCCAAAAAAACAGAATCAATGGGACTGGATGGTGTCCCAGGCTACATCCTACACGAGCTCAAAGATGAACTAACCCCTCACCTAAACACACTGTTCAAACTCAGTCTCTCCACAGGCTACGTGCCCATGGAGTGGTGCACAGCAACGGTTATTCTGCTCCACAAAGGTGGAGCCACAACAGACCCTGGGAACTATCACCCTATAAGCCTGACTAGCTTGGTCTGCAAGGTTATGGAGCGCATCATCATGGATCTCATTAACAAAGACATTGGGAAACTCCAAACACTGGACCCTACCCAGTTCGGCTTTGTTAAGGGCAGATCATGCCTCCTAAACCTGGTGGACTTCTTTGAGACAGTTACCAAGGCTATAGACGAGGGAAAGGTGGTCCACACAGCCTACCTAGACCTCGCAAAGGCCTTCGACACCATTCCCCATTCTGGTATTATAGACAAGCTCACCAGCCTAAACATAAACCCCTACGTCATGAGATGGGTTGCCAACTGGCTCACAGACAGAACTCACATGGTAGGAGTTGCGGGAGCTAGGTCTGACTCTAAACCGGATACAAGTGGCGTACCCCAGGGCTCAGTCCTAAGACCCCTCCTGTTCAGCATGTACTTCTCAGAGGTACAGGCAAGTACAGGAGGACTATAGCTGACCAAGTTGGCAGACGACTGCAAACTAGGGGCTATAACTGACTCTCCGGTTAGCACAAACATCCTCCAAAGGGGTCTCACTGAGACAGATACCTTGTGTCAAAACCATGGCCTCAAGCTAAATGCCAAAAAGTGCATAATCATCGCCTTTGGAAAAAGCAAAGTAACCACAAACTACCACATAGGTGGTAGCCCCCTAAATATGGAAGATGAAATAAGGGATCTGGGGACCCAAGTAGGTAGCAATCTCTCCTTTGATAATCACATTGCCAAAGTGGTTAGAAAAGCCTTCTATGTGGCCCACCTAATCACAAAAGGGTTTGCATCCAGATCAAAAGAGGTCATTGTGCCCCTCTACGCATCACTCATCAGAGCCATCATAGAGTACAACGCCCCATTTGGGATGTACCTTACAAGATACCTGCAACAGCTGGAAAGACCACAGAAGTACCTCACCAATATGATCACTGGCCTCAAACAGATGCCCTATGCAGCTTGACTGAAAAAACTCCAGCTGTACTCGATTGCATACTGCCTACTCAGAGGTGATCTCTACCTGACATACAAGGCCATGTCCAACCCAGAATTGATGGACATGCTCCACCTAAAGAAAACCATATCCCCTCGAGCCACATGCTCTAAGGATCTAAACCTCACAATAACAATAAATAGGACGTGCTGGAGGGATAGATTCCTGTCCCAGAGACTTCCCATGCTCTGGAACAAGATTCCAATCTACATTAGGCAGAGCTCCTCACTAACACTCTTCAAGAGAAACCTTGACGAGTGGATGGGAAACAGGAAGTTTACCCCAGGGATCACTTCAGTGGCTCTGCTGGACTGAGGCACAGAGAACTAATCTAAGGGGGCAGCGAAAGCCAACACATTCTGGCTAGGCTTATAAATGCCTTTGGGCAGATAGCCTAGTACCTACCTATGAACCTATGAACTATATTAAAAATGTAGAGTGCAAATAGCTATGCTACAGGAGACACACCTGGAAAGAACTGAACATGTGAATTTGATAAAGAGAGGTTTTCAGGATGGTTATTTGGTGAAATATCCTGGGCAAAGGAAAAGAGGAGTACTTCTGTTAATTGCTACAGGAGCTCCAATTGTGATAGAAGAGGAAAAAATGGAAGATATATAGTACTAAGGGGCTACTGGCAAGGGAGGAGGATTACATTGGCATGCATTTACATTCCACCTAAAACTGCTATAATGGAACTTAAGAAAATTCAGGGGGTAATAATAGGTTCATAGGTAGGTACTAGGCTATCGGCCCAAGGGCCTACGCAAGCCTAGCCAACAAGGTTCCCTGGCTTATGTCACCCAAGCAAGTTATTTTCCTGTGCCACTGATGAGCAGACACACAGAAGTGTATTTCCTATTTCCCATCGACTCATCAAGATTTTTCTTAAAGAGTGCTAATGAAGAACTTTGCTTGACATAGATGGGTAGCCTGTTCCAGAGTATGGGAAGTCTCTGGGATAGGAATCTATCCCTCCAGCATGTCCTGTTTATTGTGGTGACAAGGTTTAGGTCCCTAGAGCGTGTAGCTCTGAGGGATTGGGATTTCTTTAGGTGTAGCATGTCCAACAGCTCTGGGTTTGACATCAGCTTTCAGCAAGGAATATTACTTATAGGTGGAGACTGGAATATGGTTTGCAACAGCGATGATGTGTCTGGGGGGCCTAGAAGGGAAAATATAACAAAGGAGGGTAGTTTTTTGAAGGCTTTTATGAAAATGTTTGGCATTGAAGATGTGAATTCAGTACTAAGGGTTTGGAGTGAATTTACGTATTATTCTCCAAAATAGAAAAACGGGGCTAGGCTAGATAGAATTTATATCTCACAGGAACATGTGCATTTAATTGAAGGTCTTGAAACATACCCAAAAACTATTTCAGATCCTGCGCCAATAATAACTAAAATAAAAATGCAAGGTAATGAAATAAAAAAGACACTGGCGCTTTCACACCTATCGGCTGAAAAGAGAGGAATTTAAGGAAAGTGTTTTGGAATTAATTCAGTTGCTACTGGAGAAGATAGAAATTTCCTCTGAAAATATAGCTAGGGAGTGGGATAAAATTAAAGTGGAATTTAAAACTAAGGTGGAGATAAAGGAAAGGGGGATATGGCTAAGAAGAAACAAGAATCATTTACAGGGACTGACAAATGTTAAAGTATTGCAAAATGGGAGAATATCTCGGAACAAGAAAAGGAGAAACTGCAGAATGCTAAACAGAAAATAAGGGATTACCTCTATAATATGCACAAGTTTAGAAAGATTGTTGTTAAGCAACTGTTTTTTGATAATAATTTTAGAGCATAAAAACTGTTAGCACAACAACCCAGGCAACAGAAAGTGGAAAGGGCTGTCACCAAGCTTAGGGAGCCTACAATAAGGAAGATAACAAGAGATCCTGTAGAAGGATTAGAAATATTCTGAAAATTTTATGAAAGTTTATATAAAGCAGAGAAATATGGAAATCAAGAAAAGGTACAAATGGAAATGTTTATGGAAGAATTAAATATGTCAAGGTTAGAGGTAGATGAAGCTCAATTACTAACAGGATAGGAAGAGACAAGATAAAAATGGCTATGTATAACCAATCTACAGGAACGTCCACAGGAATATATGGTATTCCTGTGGAGGTTTGGAAGCTAGGAGGAAAAAACTGATAAAGATCTGGAAGGTTTTATTTAACAGTATTAAGAGGAGAAGAAGCAGCAACATCCTAGAAGAAAGCGGTGGTAATGGTAATGCCTAAAGAAGGTAAATATCCTTTGTATCCAGCTTCATACAGACCCATTTCAATACTAAACATGATCAGGGCTAGCATTTCCTTGTTATTTATGTGATTGTGTCTGTCCTTTGTGTGCCACACCCCCTGCACTTTTATCCCTCCTGAATTTGCTCCCCAAGCAAAGTCTGAAGCATCTGTAGTGACTGACTGCTTTGGAGCAGGGAGGGAGAAGGGGTGACCTGGATTTGAGGATAACTGTTGTCTCCACCAAAAGGTTAATCTTCTGACAAACCCCAGCACTGGGATTTGAAAACATAAAGGGTGTTAATGTTAGGACCAAAGAGATTTCAGACACCACTGTATCTTTCTCATATGGAGTCTTGCCAGGGGTTTCATGAGAATCACAGATGCCATGAGCCACAAAATCCTAAGGTATTATCTTGCAGTGACTGAAGCCTGAGTGGAAAACCTTAGAAATAGATCTAGATAAAGATCTATTTTTTTCTTGTGGAATAAAAGCTATTTGAAATGTGGTGTCAAGTTGACATACCAGGAACACAATCCTGTGTTAAGGAGAGAAGAAAGACTTGACTATTCTCTTGGAATCCCAGCTTGGGTAAGAAATCTGTCACCCAAAACAGACAGATTCCTGACACTTTGAAAAAGATTCTGCAAGCATAATCAAGCCATCTAAATATAGAAAAATGTTGATACCCTTTAGCCTTCAATGAGCTATAACTGGAGACAGACTATGTGTTCACTCTTGGTGCAGTGAATAGTCCAGAGGGTAAGGCAGAGAACTGATAATGTGATCCAGGCACACAAAGCCTTAAGAAACATCTGTAGTCTGGATAAATAGAGATGTGATGATAAGCATCTTTTAAGTCTAGTGCTGCCAGGAAACTTGAAAGAAGAAGAAGAGATAACAGTTGTGATGTGACACCATTTTGAATTTGAGCAGTATCACAAACTGGTTTACAAAAGAAAGATCCAGAACTGGTCTTCAAGCATTTTATTTCTTTGGCACTAGGAATATCTTTGAACAAAGTCCTTCTCTTCCTAGAAACAAAATAGTCTGATCTGGAGTATGAGGAATAACCATATGGAAAGGAGGAATTTCCTCTCACTGCCATCAGCAACCTTGATGAATGATTTTCAGAGCCCATTTACCTGAAACAATCTGTTACCAAAGAGAAAATGGAGATTCAGACTTTCTGGAAGAAAAAAGAGGCCAGGGTGGGAGGGTGTCACAATATCTCTTAAATAGTCATTTAGAATTGTTGGACTGACATTGGTTTTGGTGGGATTTTAGACTTTGTTTTCTTCTTAAACATCTGTTTACCTGTATTTTGTTGAAACTGATTATTCTGCTTTTTGACAAAACTGGATGAGGAGATAGAAAATCCCTCGGAAAATCTAGAAAAGAAGGGATGGAAAAAGGTTAGAGATTCCCTGGATTTGTTTGCCCCTTTCATCATATTTTTGATTACCTCTGCAGCAGAGAGGCCAAACACTAAATCTCTTTCCAAGGGAGAATTTAATATCTCATTTTTAACATCATCTTGCAGATTCTGAGAGTGCAGCCATGCAAACCTCTTCACACCTGTACCAATGACCATAATGCTGGAAGAAGTATCAATAGAGTCATACATGCAGTGTAAACAATCAGTTGTGACCTTTGCAATAGAAGAAACTAAGTTATTTTAAGCAGATTTTCCTCACAAGAAGAAACCTCAGATAAAACATTCCTCATACTTTCACAGTTTGTCAGAACAAGCTTTAACATATGAGCTTGACAATTCAAAATTCTGAAAATCAGAGTTGCAGAACTATACAGTTTTTCCTACACCTATCAATCATTTTACATCCTTATCAGAAAGAGTAGGATTTGAATTAACTAAGTTAGCAGTGGGATCAATTAAAATTGTAGCTGCTGGGTCAGGTTTAGGAATAGTGTATAGAATTTAAAAGGGGTCTATATCAGAATATCGAAGTTTCAAAACTTTGAATGTTCTAATATTGAACCCTGTTCAGCGAAAGCTGAAAACATCGAACATACAGAACAGCAATTTTTTTCCTAGGGAAAAAATTTGCTGTTCCAAAACACATACACTCAACACAAGCACACCAAACAAACAGCAATCCACACACATACACCTAAAATCTTACACCTAACCCTACACTAAACTATACACACATCACTAACTATCCACTTACCTTAACCCAAACCCTAACCCTAAGGTCGGTCATTATCGCACTCACCTCACCCATGCCTTAACCCTCATGTCCGCACAATCGCACACTTACAGGACCCACGCCCTAACTCACCTAACCCGCCCTAACCCTCACAGCCACACAATCGCACACATACCTAACCCGCACCCTAACCCTAATTAACCTAACCCGCACTCAGTTGCACACTTACCTGAACCCGACCCGTAACTTTCCACCACAGCACTGAAAATACTGAAGCAACAGAAATGGACAACCGAATTCTTTCCCTAGGAAAAAAATTGGTTTTCTGTTGCTTCGATATTTTCAGCTTTCCCTGAATAGGGTTCGATATTAGAACATTCAAAGTTTTGAAACTTCAGTGTTCTAATATAGACCTTCTAAAAGACTAAGAAACTTTATATATCCTATCTACCTTTTTGGGGGCAGTTGGCTGACTATCCAAAAAACTGCAGGCAGTAAGACACACATCCTCTAAAGCAGGCAGAACAGGAATAATGGGTGTAGATTCTGGAAAATCCTTCTGTAATAACTCAGAGTATTTTTTGAGGGACTGAAAAACCTCAATGTTCTCTCACTGAAAACACTGGCATGATTTAGCAACTTTCATACAGGACATCAACCCCCCACAGGAAGAATCAGAAACTGAGCTCTCCTCTGAGTCTGAATCAGAAATCTGAGGGGAAAAAAACTGTATCCATCCCTGCATCTTTTTGTTCAGATTCATAAGCTTGAATCTATTTAAGAAAAGAGGATTCCTCTTTCTTTTACCAGAAACTACCTTACAAGCTGGGAGGCTGGCACAACGGTTAAGGTGTTTACATCATAGATATAAGGTGTAGGGTTTGATTCTTACCTTTGAGGGAAATTGGCTAGGCTTAAAAATGGCCCACAAGCGCAACTAGTCTAGTACTTACTAATGAACTTTGAAGAAGGATAAATGTCAACTGTTAATAGTCAGAAGTTTGACAAGAAAACTGCCTACTTTAGCTACACTGCTAATACTATAAAATTAACATAAAGTAAACAAACTCCCAGCAAAATTAGTCGGGACTGAAACAACATTATGATAGAAACTGCAGGAGACTAGCAGATATAAAGTTGAAAGCTGTAAACACAGTAAGAATACAAGCTCAATGGGAAAGCAAATGAATAGAAATTAAGGCTCTATCGAACAACCTATTCATCAAGCTACTATGTATCAAGATCACAACACTGAAGAATTAATTCACCGAACGTTAAATTCACCAACTCACACTTCACCGAATTGCCATGGTTGGCCAACATTGCAGACATCATCCTAAACCAGTGAGGAGCTAATTTAAATAGTTTACATTTACAACAGCGAAACACAGTAGTGCGATTGCTCATATGAGCGAACCGTAACCACGAAAATCAAAACAGCGACTGTTTTCAATGTTTGAAAATCAGCAAATTGAAAAGCAGATTCGCTGATTTTCGAACATTGTCGAAAAGAAAATGTAATCAAGTGTAAAGCAGGGGGGCAAGCCCCCCCAGCACCCCCCATGTGGGGGGGCTGTGCCCCCCACACCCCCTACTTTAATATTCTAACTCCAAGATCGCACTACGGTGGGGAAAGGGACCATTTTCCGATCCCCACTATAGTGCAATCCTCCCCAAAATGCTGAATCTGCAATAAGCGAATGTTACTGTGCATTCGCTCATTGCACATTCAAACCTTTTTCCGTTCGGCGCTTGCAAACTTTGCAAACGGCCTTTCGGACAATTGCTGTTCGCCCTTGTGCAAAGTGTACACATGAAGATAAACCATTTTAAACAGTCTCCCAAACTCAATATACATACAATGCATACTGCCCTATGCACATTGGAGCTACATATTACAAAGCTATTAATAGAGCAGCTTTACGTAGCAAGTGGAGATGTTTAATATAATGTTTTCTATTAAACACTGAAATAATCTGCTTATAAAATTATATTCTAAAATGCCTTATATTTTTTACAGTTAAACTAGGCACTCACAGGTGCATATAAATTATTTCTATAATTTAACATATACATGATTTCTTTCTACAATATTTCTGTTTGCTAATGTTATTCCTCAGTACATATCACTATCTTAGCAGCTGGGCAACTAATGTTTTTTGATGAGTTCAAATTTGACAATATAAAACATTCAATGAATGAATTATTCGATGTTGTGGTCTTGATGAATAGTAGTATGATGAATAGATTGTTTGATCCAAACTTAGCAGATAAAAGAAACACTATTATGATAGAAACTGCAAGAAACTATTGGATATAAATTTGAAAGCTGTACACAGTCTAAGAACAAATGTCATGGAAAACCATGCACCCTAAAGCTGAAATAGCAAAGGAGCTGAACCAAGATCTTACGTTGTCTGTGGAGAAGAAAGAAAGCTATGTAAAAAGAACTGCAGATATCTGTGTAAGACAAATATGTTGAAATTCAAGGAAAAAGAGTAGGTAAAACATACACAACCAGTACTGTTGCAAGAAAATAGAGACAGTAACAACTCTGATAGCCTAGAGTTTCAGAGACTTCTCAAGTTATGTCGAAATGTCGAATGACCATGAAGAGCTGTAATGCACAAGAGCTGTCCCAAAAGAAAGATGTGTCCAGAGAAAGTAGTCCTATTAACATTTCTAGACAAAGATCACTGAAGAAACAAGACAATACATAATCTAAGAAATAATCATGATATAAAGTCCTACAAAACTGCATTTACTAAAATGGTTATTAATATATACAAAGGAATTTTTGGAGAGATTCCATAAAGCAAGTGCAGCAAGAACAAACAGGCCACTGCCACCCCACTCTTGCTATACTCTCAAAACATTGTCCTTAGAATGACATTATCCTATGGGATAGGGTTTGCCTGATTCAGTACTTTACAATAACAAGATATTGAACTGAATGAGGGTCTGCTACACTCAGATAAGATAGTGAGATTCAGTAACATTCTATGTACTGTAAAGACATCGTTCCACAGCAGCAATGCACTACACTCAGGGACACACAGCAACCTAGCCACAAAATATACAAAATACCATCCTAACCCCCTTGAAACATAAAAAACACAGCTACACAGCATACTACATGTGTGTATAAGAGATGCATTTAAACTGTGTGTTGAGTAAATGATACACATTACACAATGCATACATACACCCCCAAGGGAAGTGCCTGAAAGACATGGTCTGTGCTCCAGAGTAATCTACTGCACACAAAAAGGATATTGGATAGCATAATATACCCACAGATATGTCAGGAGAACATAGGTACTATGCAAATAATGTGATTTACTCTCATAAATATCTATCCAAATGAGTGAATTACTTAACATGCGAGTGTAAATGACCTAAGGTACCTTACTGGACTATATGAAAAGACACATTATGAATCTCGCTCTCTCTCTTTCTGAATATGTGTCATAGACAGGTATGTGCCTTGCACCGAGTGGCATTCTACCCTCACTAAGGATGGTGCCACAATATGAATAAAAAATAACTGCTTTTAACAATTGCCTTAGATTCTGGTGTCATTCCTAGGGGATTTAATATCTGTCAGCATGACTGGGCATAGTTGCTTTGTCAAGGATGCTCTGCACCTGTCCCCCTGGGTTTTTTGTATCGGCTAAAACTTTAGTCACTCCTTACAGCCTTTTTTAGGCAATGCCAAAATGACAAACATTCCAACATTGCAAAAAATAACTAACTAAATAAATAAATAAAACTCAAAGCAACACTGAGATGTTATTGCTCAATACTAGGAGCCTCAACAAGAAACTCCACACTCTACAAGCTCTGCTCACCCTGGAGAACATAGACATACGTGCTAATACAGAGACTTGGTTTAAATCCACAGAAAGTACTCCAGCAGTGCAAGGCTATAGTACTTTCCACACATTTAGACCAACAGGAGCATAGACATGGTCTAAAGGTGGAGGTATTGTGTTGTGATTTAAGAATAATAAGCATTAAATATTTTCTAATGGTTACTTCAAAAAATACATATAATCTTAAAAACAAGTTCTAAATTGATCAAACTCTTCAAACTCTACACATTTCTATGGTTATAAATCCCCGGGATTCATGAACCTTGCGCCAGGCGCACACATGGCGTAGGCGCCACAACGCCAGACATGGCCGCCGAGCGATTCAGGTACGATCCAATCCCATGTGCACTACCGGCATACGCCTGAGTTGCGCCGCCTCCGGCGTAGGTATGTTAAACCTATGTATGCAAGTATGTATGTAAGTATGTATGTAAGGTATGTGCGGTGTTGCACCATGCAAATGAAGGCAAGTAGCGATTCACGAAGTGGCGCAGGCGTAGCATAACGGCACGGCAATGTAAACCAAAAAAAATGGTTTACATATATCCAAACATGACATAGGAGTAACGGAAGGCTGCCAACGTCAGGTGTCATACTGGTGCAACATGCCAATGGCGAAAGACACCGAGAATGTCAAAAGAAAACATGCAGAAAATGTAAATAACGACATAAATGGTATGTATGCAGAAACCACAGCAGAACCCCAGGACATGTCCGCGGAAGGTGCGGAACAATGAAATAATATGACAATGTCATAAAAGAGCAGTATAATACACATCAGCATCACAGCCACAATACACCATAGTATGCATGGAAAGCCACCACCACAGCCCAAGGGTTGCCAAGGAGTGGCGGCGGTGTCCGGCGCCGTAACCATGTATTAGTAGTCAATGCCATGCAAATGAGGCAGATAATACTGAATCGCAAAACACCCGCCGGCGTAAGGCTGCACCAAACGGCGCCGTGGTAATACACCGAGGAGTGGCCTAGAGGGAATACATGTCAATTGCAGAGGGGTGTGCCACTGTAGGAGGAAGCACATTGGAGCCCAGCAAACATGGGCTGTACAATGCACATCACAGCATTAGGACCGGCGTGTGAGGAAATAGATGCGCTGAGAGTACACAATGCATGCACAGATGCATGTGCACGAGGATGACTACGTTCCCCAACCCAGT
>NC_056736.1:565028680-565053468 GCF_019279795.1 Protopterus annectens
TTTTTGGCCCTTTTTTTTTTTTTTTTAATGTCAAAGCCTTGATTGCTAGTTAAATCTGTTTCCAAAATAATTTGAGGCAAAAATATACAGACACTTAATAGTGCATTGGTTAAATCTAGCCCAAAACCGACAGCCAGGCACGTTGTGATCAGGGCCTAGGCAAGGAATACAGTATAAATGGAAATCCTTATGAGGTATTTGCTTCTCACAAGTAATACAATTAACTTTTTCTGTCATTGGTATGGAGCAAGAAAAAAGTTTCCCCAATGGGGTACTTAACTTTAGTGAAGACTTCGGTTCTGAAACGCAAACTCTAATATTTCAGGAGTCGGCCAACCGGCACTTGCGAAATGCTTCTGCTTCGGGCACCACGCTGCAAGAAAGACTAAAGAAAATGGCGTTGGCTGCATGTTTTATACCCCTGACGACCTGACATCATGGAAGAGGAGACAGCAACTGACGCAGGACCCAAGACTTTGGAATTCAGGCCGACTGAGGGCAACCTGCTAGCAGATTACCCAAATGTAATGACTGCAACAGTGAAACACGAACATCTGGTGCTATTCTTGCACTTACAAGCAACTTTTGCAATGTAAATAACTAAACTTAGGGGATTCCCGATGACTGTAGGATTCATGTGTGCACTCAACACACACATTTTGCATACACACCTATCCTCAACTTCCAAGTTTATTACTTTACCTATCATTGTCTTTTTGATGTGGGAAGAAACTCGATATCCCAGTGAAAATACATGTGGGCAAAACAAGGACACAAAGGCTTTACAGAGATGACAAGACAACCAGAAAAAAACATAACCAAATGAAATGAAGCAGCAACTCTAACCATTGCACAAATGTGCTACCCACAGCAGTACATGCAGAAAATCTGGAAAAGTACAACCCAGCTGTGCATGCATGCACGTACACATATATGTATGTAATGCAATGCACTTTGGGTATTTTTAACTGACAGCAGACCAGAGTTTTCTTACAGCCAAGCATATTATACATCACACACACACACACACACACACACACACACACACACACACACGTATGTAGTTCACACAAACTGACCTCTGCTTTCAAAGCACCACACAAAAATATATTACACACTTATAAATGCACAAACATTGAAAGAACACATTTACAAGAAACCCAAAATACCGAAAAGCATAACAGTCACAAAAGGAAACCATTTTTTTTTATTATTTAGAATGCTTTTTATTAACAATGGCTTTGTGGCCCTTTATCTCTGTAGTTGTCACGTTCCTTAACCACTCAGCTCTCACCTACATCTTCTGGGAACTAATCATTATCCAATACACAGCAATTCAGCACCCTGGATAGCGCACAGTGGTGAATAGGCAAGATGCAAACTCCCACCTACATCCACTGGGAACCAAACTTCTTTACTTTTTAATTTTTAAGTAAAATACAAAGTACAGTTGTGTACACTTACCATAAATGTAGATGTTAGACTGTATTCACTGTTGCAGTCATTACATTTGGGTTATCTGCCTGCAGGTAGCCCTCAGCTGGCCTGAATATCAAAGTATTGGATTCCTGCATCGGATGCTCTCTCTTCTTCTATGACGTCAGGGGTATAAAACATGCAGCCGACGCCATTACATCAGTTTTTCTTGCCCCAGATGTCAGGTGCCCCCTTAATGGGAAGCAATTATATGTTATGTTACACCTCCAACAAAAAGCTAATATACCAGAAAGCTCAAATACACCAAACAGGAAGGAAAGGCAGAGCCAAAAGGTTGGAGGGAGGGTAACCAGGACTGCAACAGTGAATACACTCTAACATCTACATTTATGGTAAGTGTACTATATTCTTTGTGTTTCACTGTTGCAGTCATTACATTTGGGATGATTCCCAAAGCTAAGGAAAGGAGGAGGAAGTTAGGGAGCATTCGGACCAGCTATTAAGCCATGCAATACTGCAGTGTGGCAAAACCAGCTCTGGATTTAGAAAAAAACAGGCATGTGGTAATGCTTGGTGAAGGTATGAACAGAGCTCTAGGTAGCAGCTTCTGGGATGTCCCTGGTAGGGACCCCTCTGAGAAAGGCTGTAGAGGTAGCTGCAGCCCTGCTTAAATGTGATCTTATCCCCTGTGGGTAGGTTTTCTATGGTGCTGATAACAGAAATAATTGCAATGGGCTATCCACTTAGAAATGGTTTGCATTGAAATGGCCTTCCCATCTGCCCCTGCAGCAAAGCCAACTAGCAGTTGTTCTGTGCACGTCCAGAGAATGCAGAATTCATTCTTCTTTGTTTTGTGGATTAGGGAAAAATGGTAGGCAACTGAATGGACTGATTTAGGGCCACACTAGACACCACCTTGGGCATAAAGGAATGATTGGTCCTGAGGGAAACCCTGTCTGCATGAAAGATAATGAAGGACTCCACTGCCATGAGGGCCTGTAATTCAGACACACTTCTTGCTGAAGTGATGGCTAGAAGGAAGGCTATTTTCCAAGAAAGGAATTTCAACTCTGCAGTTGCAGCTGGTTCAAATGGAGTGTGAGCTTTTCCAATACAAAGTTAAGGTCCCAGGCTGGAGTAGGGGCTTGCCTGGGGGGGGGGTTCTTAAATTTTTAGCCCCTTTGAGGAATTGCTTTTACAGGGGATGAGAGAAGAGAGGAGGTTCAGTATTATGTGCTGAAATTGCAAAGGCATGAATTTTAATTCACAAGAAAGATAGGCCCTTGTAGAGCATTTCTGTTAAGTACTGAAGAATATGAGGTAAACTGGGCACTGTAGTGCCCATGCCCTGGGTCCACTTTTCAGCATAGGACTTTCTAGTACTAGGTCTCCTTGCTTCCAGAATGACCTCTAGCACCTACTTACTGAGGGATGCTATTGGAGAGCTCAAGGAATCAGCCAGGCTGCAAGGTTCAAGGTTTGAAGCTGAGGGTACAGAATCTGGCCCACCTGCTGGGACAGCAGGGAAGGTGTCTGAGGTAGGTGCCATGGATCCCAGCAGTATCATGCTGCGCAAGAGGGGGTTACCAGTGGTGGCGAGGCCAGTCTGGTGCAATAAGTATTGTCCTTGGTTTGTCCTGTTTGATCTTTAGCAGAACCTTCGAGAGGAGAGGCAGAGGGGGAAAGGCATACACAAAGAGGCTTTCCCAGGTAAAGGACAGGGCATCCATTTTCCAAGCTTGACTGTGGGGAGTCCTTGTGCAGAATTTGTCCAATTGGTAGCTCTGGGGGGTGGCAAACAGGTCCATCTCTGGAGTCCTCCATTTGTTCATTAAGAGGTTGATTATTTTTGGTTCCAATTTAATTTGTGTGGGTCCATGAGATTTCTGCTTAGGTCGTCTGCCAGTGAATTTAGCTTGTCTGGCAGGAATTGAGCTTGTAGGTGCACTTGGAAGCTCAAGGCTGTGTTCCACATAGCCACGGCTAGTTTGCAGAGAGGGTACAAGTGGGTTCCCCCAACTTGTTTATGTACCACATAACTGTGATGTATTCTGTCTTTACCAATAATTGCCCTGGAAGGATGTGGTCCTTGAAGGCTGTCAGGGAATTCTGTACAGCTAACATTTCTTTTTGGTTGATATGCAGGTGCATCTGACTCTGGTTCCATTTGCCCTGAATGCACCGCCCTGCCAAGTGAGCCCCCCATGCATAGTCTGATGCGTCTGTAGTCAGGGTTTGGGTGGCAAGGGGTAGAATTAAAGGAAGCCCCTTGTTGAGGTGGCAGGCCTCTGCATACTAAAGGAACTCTGTCTTTATACAAGGAATGATAGGAATAATTAATTCCAGGGTGCTGAGAATGTTGACACCACAGGGTCTTTAGATGATATTGCAGTTTACTCATATGCAGTCTTCTATATGGAATTAGTAGAAAGCAAGAGGCCATGAACCCCAGGGCTTGCAGGATTTTCCTTGCAGATAGCTGGGTCTTTGTGGCCAGTAGTTTGAAGTAGGCTGTCAAATAAACTTGTTTCTCTGGCATCAGGTAAGCCATCTGGGAAGTTGTGTTCAAACTTGCGCCCAGGAATACAATCTGCTGGCAGGGTACTAGATGAGATTTCTTTTCGTTTATGGTGTACCCCAGCGAGTTTAGGAGTTTCTTTACAAATGCCAGATGTTTTAGTAGCATGTCCTGGCTTTCTGCCTGACTCAGACAATCGTCCAGGTATGGGTATATTTGAATATTTCTCTGCCTGCAAAATGCAATGGCTGGAGCTAGACACTTTGTGAATACCCTGGGCGCAGTAGATAAGCCAAAGGGAAGTGCAGAGAACTGATTGTGCATGGAGCCTGCTCTGAAGCGTAGGTATTTCCTGCAAGATACTCTTATTGGAATGGGCAGGTAAGCTTCCTTTAAGTCTAAGGTTGCCAACCAGGCATCTTTGCCTAGCATAGGAAGCAGCTGTTGAAGTGTTAGCATTTTGAATTTTGGGATTACCAAAAAGGTGTTTAGAATAGAGAGGTCCAGGACAGGACACCAGGAGCTGTCTTTTCTTGGTACCAGGAAAATTCTTGAGTAAAAACCTCGTCCCCTATCTTCTGCTGGGACAGGATGAATAGCCCTGATACTTAGAAAAGAGAGAACCTGTTGTTGAGCCTCTGTCCACTGATTTGGAGGTAGGTCTGGCCAACCGTTTGGGGTTGGTAAGGTGTGGAAGTGGAATCTGTATCCTACGAAAAACTATATTTAAAACTTATTTGTCCTGTGTAATGGTTCCCAGTTTTTTGCATGCAGGGCGAGCTTTCCTCCTAAGGGCTTGGAAGGGTTAAGGTTAAGTCATTATGCCATTTTTCCATGGGGGGGGAGGGTCTTACTACTTCCAGCTTTGGAAGTGGGAGCCCACACTGCTTAGGCCTGTGTGTAGCCTGATAATGTAGCCTAGGTGGTCTGCTGTTCCTGGGTTTGGATTCAGAAGGCCTGGAACAGACCGGAAAGGACCAATTCTTGGAAGGCCAATGCCTACTAAATCTGGGAGGCTGTACTTGCAGGAAATCTTTAACAGTTTGTATAGATTTAGCTTTTTCCTCCATCTTTTTAAGGACTTCTGCTTTGTTGCCAAACATGCTGTCTTGGTTTAAGGGAGCATCCAGTAATTTAGCTTTAACATGATCTAGCAAGTTTTGCTCTTTATGCCAAGCATGCCTTCTAAGTACAGACCCAGTGACAGCAGCCCTGCAAGATGCTTCTAAAGAGTCAAAACTACATTACGAAGTATGTTTACAGACTTGTTCAGCAGACTGCATTAAATCCTGTAATTCCTTATGTTCAGCAGAGTCAGGAATCAACATCATTTTCTGTTTAAGTAGTCCCATAACATGGTGCTGATACTTTAACATATGAAACTGGCAATTTAAGGCCCTAATGGCCAAAGTAGCAGAAGTGTATATCTTCTTACCCCATCTGTCCAAGGCCCTGGAATCTCCATCAGAGGGGGGTAGGGTTTTGGCAGCAGTAACCTTAATGCCTTCTGGTCCTTGGGAAATGGTCTCTGGATCCGCAGTATGATTCTTGAAGAGGAACTTGTGAGAATCAAGTACTCTAATACCGGTCAGGTTTTCTGGGAGCTGGAGATAAAGTGTCTGGGGCAAGGCTAGATTCCAAGAAGGCATCATCTACAATGTCCAGAATAGGAGGGATAGCTAAAGACCTGTGTTGAGGGAGGAGTAAGAATTCCTCAAGCCTCTTTTTGGATTCAGAGTAATCCTGGCTTTCTCAGCAGAAATGCTCCCTAAGAGTGTGCAAGTTTTCACCAAAAGAAAAATCTTCTGGAGGGGAAGCAGAGGGAATGGAATCCTCTGCAGCGGAATGCTCTGCATCAGAATCCTCATAGGGAGATAAGGGCAAATCCTGGTAATCAGAAGAAACAGAAATTTCAGAATCCTGATCAGAAGAATCGGAAGGAAAATCAGTTCTTGGTCTCTTAAAGGGGGAAGGCTGACTTCCCCTAATTAAAGTAGTAAGGTCTTCAGCCATTCTAAGCATTTGTTTTTTAGGCATATGGGCCTGACCATGCGGTTTGGACGTCGGTTTTCTAGGCGTGGGTCGAGTTTTAGGCCTTGATGAAGAAGATGGCGTCTGTTTGAAATGCAAATCTATAGGCCCGAATACACCCTCAGAAGCCGGTGCCTGCACAGCGGCTCCAGAGCCATCCAAGGTAGACACATCCGCAGGTTCCATATTCAAAGAAGCATCTCGCAGCATACCAGACTCCGAATGGGTCTCAGTAGAGGCCTGTGAATCTGAAGTAGCGGGTATCAGGAGCTGCAAAAGCGCCTCAGTGAGTACCGGCGAACTGACGACTAGCTTAACGGAAGCGGCGGCAGTTTTGGACCCATGTGGTCTGTCTCTGTCTTTATCTTTATGTTTTTTCGGAATATCGGTAGTCGGATGGCTTACTGAAACCATTTCTGGACAGTTAAACCGATTACCAAAATAATTTGCTGCGAAAATAGACGACGAATAGTTCACGGGTTGAATAAGGCACAAAACCAACAGCGAGGGACATCGTAGTCTGGGCCTAAGCAAGGTATGCAGTACGAATGAAAATCTTTGAGGTATTTGCTTTCCACAGGTAAGACGATTGTTAACTTTTACTGACATTGGTTAAGAGCAAGAAAAAGGATCCTCAATGGGGTAACTTAGCTTTTTTGAAGACTTCGGTTCTGAAACCCGAAAACGAAAATTTCAGGAGTTGGCCGACCAGCACTTGCAAACTGCTTCTGCTTCAAGCACTGCGCACCAAGAAAGTCTGATGGCTGCATGCTTTATACCCCTGACGACCTGACGTCATGAAAGAAGAGACCGCATCCGACACAGGAATCTAAGACTCTGGTATTCAGGCCGGCTGAGGGCTACCTGCAGGCAGATAACACGAAGAACATCAGTAATTCTGCACAGATAATTACAGCATTACTGTTATATTTCATTTAAAAAGTAAAAATTAAAAACATAAAACAGATTTGTTTTTAAAGCATGCTTTTTCTTGAGTCTTTCTAAAAAGTGAATAAGGAAGAGTGAAAACTTTGCAAAAGAAACAGAAAAGCTGGTCACACATCTCCAGCAGCTGGAGAGACCACAGAGGTACCTAACCAAGAGGATTACTGGCCTCAAAACAGTTGCCCTATGCAGCACGAAAAAGCTAAGACTGTTCTCTGTTGCATACCGCTTTCTCAGAGGCGATCTCTGTCTAACGTACAGAGCCATGACCAACCCAGAACTGTTGAACATACTCCATCTTAGCAAAACCAAATCTACTCGAGCTACATGCTCTAGGGATATAAACCTCAACACAACAATGAATAGAACATGTTGGAGGGATAGATTCCCTTCGCAGAGACTTCCCTTACTATGGAACAGGGTCCCGATCTACATAAGACAGAGCCCCTCACTATCACTCTTCAAGAGGAACCTTGATGAGTGGATGGGTAACAAAGTTCACACCGGGGATCACACCAACAGCACTACTAGATAGGGTACTAGCTGCTAGTACAAGGGTCTAGGGAACTACTAAAGGGGCGGTGAATACCGCACAATGTGGCTGGGCTAATATGTGCCTTCGGGCAGAGAGCCCAGTACCAATCTATGAACCCATCAGAAAAGCATTCAATGTTGGTTTTGCTGATTCCTGCTACTACTACTGCTACCTCAGTAACAGAATCAGCAAAACTATCCTCAAATGCTTTTCTGAAATCAGATTGTCCGTTTCTTTTGCAAAGTTTTCAATCTTTTTCCTTATTTTTCACTTTTTTAGGGCGACTCAAAAAGCATTCTGTATGAAGAAATATTTTTATTCTATTCTAATAAGAAAATCATACTATCACATTCAGACCACATTTACCTCAACAATGGAAGCGTTACAGAAAGTTTTTCTGAAGCCAAGGTGTAGGGTTATGGTTAGCTCATGTTAATAAAATGGGCAGGGCCAATCCTCTGAACCACATTGCCAATGTGTGGTAACCCTATACCTTACCTTAGAAAACCACTTTCCATAATCCTACAACTACACTAGACACCTGAACAGACAATACATGCAAATACATACATACATGCACAACACTGAATTTATCACTTCGCCTATATTCTAACCTTAACCTGAAAACACGCTCAAAAATAAATACATCTTGCCTGGCCATTACTCAACTCTAACCCTAACCTGGGAGCACTCGCACAACACTACTAAATCTATATAAGTCTCTAATTCAGGGTTCTTAAACTCATGGCCCTAAGATATTAAGCAGCCCACTAGCATAATTTGTTGTAAGGAAAGCTACTGCACTATGTAGCTTCAAGGGCTACCATTCTTTATGATTTGGAGATTAGACTCCTTGGCTGAGTGTAGTTTTCA
The DNA here is from genome assembly GCF_019279795.1 of Protopterus annectens. Taxonomy (NCBI): domain Eukaryota; kingdom Metazoa; phylum Chordata; order Ceratodontiformes; family Protopteridae; genus Protopterus; species Protopterus annectens. The sequence continues at coordinate 565,037,020 of NC_056736.1, forward strand.
TTCAGCCCACATGCTTATTTAACTTTGAATTCATGCCTTAATTTAACTCTAACCCACAAACACACTCCTAACAACTAATGGAACTTTCAATAACTACCAGTTTTGGTATTAGCATGAGAAACCCACACTTGTGTGCCACAACAAGCATTCCACCATTTAACAACTCTGATGTTCAAAAAAGACAACAATCACAAAGATGCCGGAAAAGTTTCCCAGGCACATAACATTTTTGAACAATGTGACCTTCAATGAACTATATGAGACATACATGGATGTATACATACCCACCCACACACCACTGTTACTTTCAAAGTGGTACATATACTTAGTTATAAATCAGTGAAAAAATGTAAAAGAAAAAAACCAACACACAGCATTTCCAAGCTGATGTAAGCTTTTAAATTGCTTCCTAAATTAGACATATGGAACTCTGCCTTCTAGAACAACCATCCGTATGATTTCAAAGCTATAAAAGATATGGACCCTATTTTCCCACTACAAATTAAAAACAATATTTTAAACACGTTTGTTACAACCCAACCCAGGAAATATGAATGGAAAGAAAACTAAGGGTCCACAACTGGTTCAAATTATGCAACTGCATTCTGGCACTGGAACCGCAAGACAATAAAATGCAAAAGACAGCTCAATTCATGGAAAAGCCTCAACTTTCAAAGCACTGCAAATGTGACACGGGTTGAACAAGGTACTCAAACACCATAACCAGCATCAAAGTCCATTTCCCTGTAATTTTCAGATAAACACGCAAACTAGGTGTGTGTAGCAGTAGTGTACACTGATCATTTCATCCTGGGTCTGGCCTGACTGAGCTTTTTACCCTTCCTCCTCCTGGATGAGTAGACACCCTTGCTCTTAGACAAGTGAAAAATATGTCCACAGCATCTGCAATGCTTTCCTGACCATATCAGTGTGAAAGGATTGGGCTGATAAAAAAATTAGTCACTCAGGTGGCATATTTCCCCCAAGAACATTAGCCCAGTGAGATGAACTTCCCTTTCCAGATACTATGTAAAGCTATGGAGGGAGGGTGCCTTAAGAATAAAAGACAGGAAGATAAGCACAGGTAACTAGAAACCCACTCCAACCCCAAAGTGGCTACAGGAAAGAAATGAAGGGGAAGATGGTAGGAAATATTATAGCAAGAGTGAAAAACATCAACATTTACAATTATGGTGAAGTCCTACACAACTCTACATGTTATATCTTACTCTTCACTGCTGCAGTACTGACACTTAGGAAGATTCCTACAGCTTACAGAATACCGGTTAGCTGTCCTGACAAGGCATTGGTTACACTACTACCTGCACAATGGGCATGGCAAACTTTACCCTGGTTTGAGAGGTACTGTCCAAGATGTAATGCTTGAAGAAGTGTGGACTGATGACTAGATAGCTGCTTCCAAGAATGTCTGGGTGATGACCCCGCTAATGAAGGCAGTAGTAGCTGATGTGGCTTTTGTAGACTGGGCATTCACAGGCTCTGATACACACCTACAACAGAATGAGTAAACTAAGATGCAGTTAACCAACCACTTTGAGATGGTCTGTATAGACACAGGTCTGCTCTCTATACCTACGACTAACGATCCAATCCCTTTTCTGCTTTAATCCTTTCAGGGTAAAATCTCAGTTGTCAAAATGCACATCTAGAATGTGTAAGATCCTCTGTCACTTATACTGTTCAATAGGTTAGAGCACAGTGAGTTCAACAATCTGATTTAGAGAGACCTTTGTCACCACTTTGGATGTGAAACTGGGATTGGTGCAGACAGTAACCCTGTCCTCATAGAAAGTGAAAAATACTTGGATGCACATAGGGCCTGCAGTTCTAATATCCTCCTGTCAGATGTGATGACCATTAAAAAGACAGTCTTCTAGGTCAAGTATCTGAGGGATGCAGTGGAGAATGGCCCAAAGGGCAGCAAAAAAGAAGTTATGTCTTACCATAATGTTTTATCTGTGTTGTAGATCTTTAATCATTCATTACTGTTAAGATTTCGGTTCCGTCCTCGGAACAGACACGGCTGTTACCAAGTTGCCCCAGCCAAAAACTCTCAGCTAAGACCTACCCATAATGCTCATCTCATAGTCTCTTCAGAGTTTGCCCGCCCCTACATTATAGAAATAATAAAGAGAGACAGTAGGAGGCTCTGTCTGAGCAAATACCTTAACTAAGGAAATACTGAAGTCCACCAAGAGTCCAGGCAGGGGGAATGGGGGCGGGAAGTAATGAATGAATAAAGATCTACAACACAGATGGAACAGTACGGTGAGACATAACTTCTTTACCTGATGCTGTAAATAGTTATTCATTCCTTACTGTTAGGACCGAGATCCCAGCTACTTGAGTCCTGGGTGGCCCTAAGGAAGGACATTCATGAGCACCATAAAACCAAAAGATGCTCGTCCCCTGGAGGCCATATCCAATTTGTAATGAGTGATAAAGGTATGAGGTCTTGCCCAAGTGACTGCTGCACAGATATCATCCATAGAGACTCAGGAATGAAAAGCTATTGAAGTAACCATCGATCTAGTCGAATGAGCCTTTATTCTGGAAGGTAAAGACACTTTGTTCTGATGGTAGATGAAGGTAATGGCATTTCTAAGCCAAGAAGATAGTGTCATTTTGGAAATGGGCCTACCCAATCTGGGTCCTGCAAAGGCCACAAACAATTGATCCATTTTTCTGAAAGATTTAGTACTGTCCAAGTAGAAACAAAGTTGCCTATGAACATTGAGGGTATGCAAAATATATTCCCCTCTATTTGAATGGTGAGGGAAAAAGACTGGCAGGTCAATATATTGGTTAACTGAAAACCCAGAAATGACCTTGGGCAAAAAGGAAGGGTCAGTACGTATGGACACTTTCCCTATGAAAAATTAAGTAAGGTCGCTGACACTCAAGGCCTGCAACTCAGATACTCTTCTCGCTGAGGTAAGGGCAACTAAAAGTACAGTCTTCCAGGACAAAAATTTCATATCACAAGAATTAGAAGGTTCGAAAGGAGGGCTTGTTAACAACTGAAGCACCAATGTCAAATCCCAGGGCTCTATAGGGGGCTTGACAGGAGGTTTAACATGTAATACTCCTTTCAAGAAGGCTTTGCACAGTCGGTGTGACATAACAGAAGAATTATCAAATCCATTGTGAAAAATTGCGATAGCCACTAAATGCACAGTAATTGTCAATGCTGAAGCTCCTGCATGTAAATAAGCTAGTCAGATATTGTAGGATCTTCTGAACAGGCATGGAGAAGGGGTCTATGTCATGATCTTTAACCCATGTAGAGAACCTAGCCCACTTACTAGAATGTTTTTTCCCGGTGGAAGGTTTGTGTGAAGCCAGAAGAATCTCACGAACAGGAGATGAAATATCAGGTAGCCTGGCAATCACCAGAAGTGGAGAAACCTAGCTGTGAGCTTGAGGCTGGGGAGATTGGGGTGAATCAGTCCCAGAAGGTGAGATAGCAGACCTTGGGATTGATCCAGGATCCACTGGCTGTGAATCAGATGAGGCCATAGGAAAGGGAATCAGACTTGACAGGGCCAATAAGGGGAAAAGAGGATCACTTTCTTCTCAACCTCTGAGCTTTCTGGAGAAATTTCGGGATGAGGGGAAACTGGGGAAAGGCATACAGTAGACCTGGGGCCCAATCGTGCGGCAGAGCATCCCTCGGTGACTCCCACTGAGGGGGGGGGGGGATCAAGGCAAAGTAGCTTCTGCATTTGTTGTTTGGGGGGGGGGGACAGGTTGCAGCAAGGCCTGCCCCAATGGCAGAAAATTTGATCCGCTATTATAGGACTGAGAGACCACTCATGAGGCATCAGAAAGTTCCTACTCAGATTGTCTGCAATAACTCCCGGGAATGTGCATTGCTATAAGAAAGAGATTGGAAGCCATTGCCCAGTGCCAAATTCTCATGGCCTCCTGACACGAGTAAGACCGGGTTCCGCCTTGTTTGCTGATATACCAGATGGCTGAAATGTTGCCCGATTGAATAGCAATGGTCCCGGAAGGAAGGGATGTGTGAAAGCTTCCAACACTAAGAGAACTGCCCTCAATTCCAGGACATTTATGTGCAAACTGGCCTCCATGGGGGACCAGGTGCCTTGGACAGTCTTTCCCTGGAAATGCCCCCCCCCCCCACCCCCAAGCAGGGAAGCATCCGTGGTCACTGTGGCCCTGAGCTGGGGAAGGCAGAACGGTCGACACCAAAGATTTGACTCTGGCTTCATCCACCAAAGCATTTCTTTCTTGCAAAGGTTTGTAAGGCGAATCATGTGGTTGAGTGGATGGGTTAAGATTGACCATTGTGAAGAAAGTCACCACTGTACTAGTCTCATGTGCAACCTCGCTAGTGGAACTAAGGTAATGGTTGCTGCCATTGATCCCAATAGCTGTAGTACAAGGCGTGCTGGCACAAATGTCTGTGGGAGGAGGACCTGAATCTGGCTTCTTATTTTTGAGACCCTGTGAGGAGGAAGGGAAGCTTGACAAGATATGTCTAAGATTGCTCCAATAAATTTCAGTGCTTTTGTTGAGGACATTTGAGATTTTTCCATGTTGACCATGATACCTACGCAAAAAGCAAGGCCTTGAGTGTAAGAAAGGCTGTGAATGAGAAGATTCCTGGTCGTGGTGGTAAGGAGCCAATCATTTAAATATGGTAACACCTGGAATCCTTGTAGTTGGAGTTGAGCTACTACGACTGCAATACATTTGGTGAACACTCTGGGGGCTGTCGAGAGACCCAAAGGGCAGTACCCTGAACTCATAGTGACCGACTCCTAGCCAGAAGCAAAGAAATCTCAAGGAGCGTTTGTTCATCTTTATGTGGTAATATGTGTCCTGCAGGACTATAGAGCACATCCAGTTGTCCTTCCCTAGAAAGGGGAGGATAGACTGTACCATAACCATCCGGAATTTTTGATGTTTTATGAATTTGTTTAGTAAGCTGAGATCCAGGATTGGTCTCCAGCCCCCTTTCTTTCTTGGCACTAAAAAGAACCTAGAGTAAAACCCAGGATCTCCTCTGGTCTGGTGGGACTGGCTGGATGATTCTTTCTTAGCAACTTTTCAATTTCTAAGACTGCTACCTCCCTCTGACTGGGTGGAACACACTGGGGATTCGTTTGACCAGTCAGAGTAAGATTAAATGGGATATGATAGCCTCTGGATATTATTCTCTGCACCCATGCATCCACTGTTATGATTTGCCAGGCCTGTAGGTGCAGGGAAAAAATCAGCCCCCTGACTGCTTCCAGAGGAAAGCAATTGGGCCGCTGTTCAGGAGTGCTGGTAGGGTCGGCCGGAAAAGGAATCTCTAGTGCCCTGGTTGCGCGGATCCCCTCTGCCCCGAAAGGGGTTCCTCCCCTCTGGTTCCTGGAAGAGGATCTCTGGGGGGGAGGGGGGGTGGTGGAAAAAATGTATGCCCACAGCAGAAAAGGTTTTTCAGTCTCTCACTACGTGACACATCTCTCTTACTTTGGGACCAAAAAGGGAAGATTCGTCAACAGGTGCGTTGACAAAGGAAGATTTAAAGGGGTCCGCGAAATCGCATAAACGCATCCAAGCATGCCGTCTCAAGACGATGCCTGATGTGGCTGCTTGAGCTGCCCCCTCAGTAATGAGAGATCAAGCACATCGAGGAGTCTGAGATAGATTCCAGGGTAGCCAGCTGAGAGGTGACAGTGTCATGCATCTAGTCAGACAGTACCCCCGCCAAAGAGGCAGAAATTTCTGAGATTAGGTCTCTTTGGAGGTGAGTAAAGTGTGCCAGATAGTTCAGCGATCGAATGGCAAAAATCGCTGAGGTGTAGGTCTGCTTCCCCAGTCTATCCATAGCCCGGGACTCCCCTGTTCTGGGGATGAACAGTGGGAACTATCCTCTGCCAGTTCCCTTTTGGTGGCTGCCACCATGCAATGGAATCAACTACTAACTGCTTGGACCAATTGGGCTGGTCTTCAGGGGTGGATAAAATTTTGTCTGGCCTCTGGAGCACAGGTTTTATGTTGTCCAGGGCCTTCCAGGCACGCTGCACGATCAGTTTAACAAGCTCATCCACAGGTAGGGTCACTCAGGAAGTAGATGGCCGAGCACAGACGGTCTGCAAGAACACATATTCCTCCTAAGGGTTTTAGGACTTCCAGTCTCCCCTCTGCTTGAGGATCTTGAAAATGTCGCCAAATGAGACATCTTCCTGGGGAGACCATGGGGACCCTTCTCCCTTATCGCAATCGGTGTCCTCAGTGATGGATTCCTCAGGGGAATCAAGGTGCTTCCTCTTGCACCGTTTCTTCCGGGGTGGCTTCCCAGTGGGATCTTCTGAGGACGACTCTGGAGAAAGGATTCCCTTCAAAGGAAGGTCTTGCGGCTCCCATGCCTGGGATCCCAGAGTAGGGGGTTGGGACAGCTGCATGCTAGTGGGGGGGTTCTGGTGTCGATGTCAGTGATGCCATCTGCGAGCCCATTGAGGCAAAGACCCTCTCCATCACCTGGAAAATAGGCCCACCAGAGGGGGGGATGGGAGCCCGGAACAGAGGACATCCTCGGAAACGGGGTCACACCCCACCCTGAGGAGCCCGCATCCAGGTGAGGAGGTCTGAGAGGACCAGTAGCTGCCGGGAGAGCAGTGGCCATACACGGCGGCAGCGAAAAAAATAGGCGCAGAACTAAGAGCCATGGTGCCAACAGCCAAATCACTGCTCCGAGAGTGTGCCAGTTCCAACAGAGCCGTAGCGCCATGAGTAATCAGTGACGACAGGGGGGCCCTCCGCTGTCAGAGCAGACACAGAATGCACTGGGGTGGTCATTGGTACCAAAGTCTCCGGGGCCTGGGAAGAGGTTAGAGGAGGACATACAGATGAATATGCCATGAAAGCTTCCGGTCCAAGAGGGAAGGAAGACCTAGCAGGGGTGGGCAATCCTCTAGCTGCCAAAAGCTGGTCCACAACCCTCACTACCATCTTGTTCTGAAAGACTTGATGGATCTGAAGGAGGCTGCCAAAGGAGAGTCAGGTCTCTCGAGAAAATGACTAAACTGGTGTCCCAAAAAGGGGTCATAAGCAGGAGAATATCTGGTTCTGGGAAGGTGTTCAACCTTCAGAACTGACTGTGTCAGTGTCTGTGGAGCCGTACACGACATCAGCACTGTAGCCGGGGATGGTGCCGATGCAGGTACAGTAGTCAGAGCCTGTGTAAAGACCAAGGTCAGCACAAAGGATGGTTCCAAAGCTGGTACAGTGGTTGGAGTCAAAATTAAGGACGGCACCGAGGGAGAAGACAGAGCACATTGTCAACTCGGATCAGAGGAGGACAGAGATGTAGGAACAGAGTGACTCCGTTTCTCTTTATGTTTCTTAGTCTTAGGAGGTGTTGAGACCTCCGTCCCAGAAAAGCCTCTGAGAAGGGAGTTTTCATCATACCCTTCAGAATCAGCTTGTTCTTATGTTCAGCTAAAGTCCGGTTGCTGAAGCTGGAACAAATACCACACGAAGCACTGATGGGGTCAATGCCCAAACAATAAACACAGAGTGTGACCGTCTGAGTGGGGCATCTTACGCCCGGACTTATCACACTGTTTAAATCCCAATTTAACTTTCAGACAATGAAAAACCACACTAGTCCTAAGCGACAAGATAAACAACCAAAAATAACAGTAAGGTTAGAGAGAAGAATTTTTTTTTTTTTTATATGCAGACAGAAAAATGAGGAGCATCAACAATGGTACTTAGAAATACCACAAGTGGTAGGAAAGGGCCTACCAAAGGTAGGGGAGAGGGACAGTACCAACGATGGTATAAAAGGAACTGCCAAATGTAGAGGGTAGGATATAGAAAAAATATACGAGTTTGCACATGAAATATAGTGAAAACTGACTAAAAAAGGTACGGATAGAAATTATCACAAAAAATGCTACAGTTAGCTTGAGAAATAAGGCTTGGCACGTCTGATGAGGAATGCGGCAAACGAGATCTGAATAGACTACGAGAGGGGCATTACGGGTAGGTCTTAGCTGAGAGTTTTTGGCTGGTGCGAGCTTGGTAATGGCCGTGTCTGTTCCGAGGATGGAACCGAAGTCCTAACAGTAAGGAATGAATAAAGATTTACACCGTCAGATGTTAACTTCTCTAATACACAGTTGAGAACCAGTGTGGAAAGATTGCTTTCTTGGCAGGGGAGTTTCAGAAGTAGGATTCCAGTGGATAATTGCTTTAATAGTAACAAGGAATAAACATGGGTCCCCAAGGCAGGAAAGAATAAATTGGAAATGTGCATCTTCAACGAAGCATAGGATAATACTAATTTTATAAAGTACTGACAGGTATTTGAGGACCAAGGCCACTCAGGATTGGTTAGGATCTTGGCCTTCTTTCAGCACCAAAGGGGGGAATCTTTTCCAGTTACACAAGGTACGAGTTCCTTGTATTCAGCTTCCTAACATCCCCCAAAGCATAAAAGCACAGGGGATGACTGCTTGATCATCCATGCCATCAACCTTACCGTCCTCAAGTTGCAGAGTATGACTGACCCCTTTTTTTGGGTCAAGAGGTTCATATGCTAAGGCATGAGAACAAGCTCTGTCCTTAACACTTTCATTATCAGCCAAAAGATAGATATAATACACACATATATACATATAATGTAGACTTTTGGCCTGCCCTCCTTTACATTCTGTATTACACTGAAGAGAAATGGGATAGAAGGAAAGGCATAAAAAACAGACATCTGTTCAGCATACACAGAAAATATCTGTTAAACTGCCAGGAAACCAACCAGAGGGGCTTTTTTTTTTTTTTTTTTTTTTTAAGCAGTTTATTTTTGGGGGCAGGTTGGTCTTGCTTGTTTCCTGGAGGAGCATAATGGTACAGGTCTGACACCCTCCTACCAATGTTCAAAAAATCCAGAAACACATACCTGTTCTATTTCAATTCCTGAGAGTCAGAATCTGTTCTGTTCAAATGGTCTGCAAAGATTTCTCCCTGAGAAAGGAATTTAAGATACCCTAAGAATCATGTTTAACTCTTGGGTCAAATAATCATGTGTCTATATACAGCGTCTAGAGAGATATATGGGGGGGGATCCCCCATTTGTTAATATAGAACACATTATCAGTGATGTGGTATAAGAATATGCAAGATCCCTGACTAACAAGACAGTCTGATTTTTTTTATGGTAGAAGTTACAATCACCTCTTTCACATCAATGTGATTTTCCTCTCAGTTTTGGTCTAAGTCACCTTAATGCTCAGTTTCCTTGAGGTGCACCCCAGGCTAAATCTGAGAAGTCTGATGGCTGCTAGGGTATCCAGACCTAGCCTGAACAGTAACTCCTCCAACTGTGGCTTACCTTTTATCCACGACCGTTCTTTCTTGAAACTCATAACACAAGGCAGGAGAATGTGGAGCTCTGCAGGGAGTGAGCATACTGGCACAGTGCTTCTCAGGTACTACATCTTCTCAAGTGGAATCTTGCAAGTGAGAGGGTATTAGCTTAGACCAAGAGAGACTTGCCCATTCCCTCCTTCAGTCCCAGTGGTATGCTGGGGGGGGGGGGGGGCATGCAATGGAGAGTTCTGTATTTTGTTCCTGCCTCCGCAGCAGCTCAGTCACGTCTCCACCCTATTCCCTTCTTTAGGCACCCCTACCATGTGCAATTCTCCAGCCATCACTGTAGAAATCCATGGAACCGACCACTCACCCCATGATGGCTAAGCCCACCCCTCACTGACACTCTAAGTCAGTCACCCGAGCAGCTAATCGAACCTTGATTGCCTGGGATGTAGTCAAGGCTTTATCACTTTATGCCACTGAACTCTCAGTACTTGGGAAATGTCGGAGAACTTTTGCCTTTTTATGAACTATAGCCTGCATCCTTGTCTCAAGATTCTTAGAATCAGGTGTTGAGTGATTGTTTTTCCCACTCTTTTACAACAGTCCTAGATAACCTCTACATTTTGGGTTGATATGGGAGAAGAAGTGCTTGGATGGGCACAGACTGGGTGGAATTAGAGGGGTGGAAGGGAAGAGCTCTGCTGAGTAGTGACCAATTTTTTTGTGAAGTATCAGCCCTTGGATCCACCAGGCTTCCACTTATGGTTAAGCTTGTCACTTCTTCTAAACTGGTCTTTTTCGCCCACTTTTCCTTTAAATAATACGGGTTGCTGACACAGATGACTGCTCAGATGGTGGCTGCAGGCTCTTCAAGAAAAGTACAAAGCTATAAACCAACTTATAGGTTCATAGCAGATTACTAGGCTACTGGCCCTAGAGCTCTTACAAGCTTAGACATGTTAAATCCCAAGTTGGCCCAACTGTCCTTATTAGGTAGATGTAATTCACCTAGAGTCTATGGTCGGCACTGTCTACCCCTGTCCATGAGGGACGAGTGCCATCCACAAGGTAAACTTGTGGTCTCCCATCCATTTGTCTAGGTTGTGCTTAAACAGTGTCAGTGAGGTGATCTGCTTCACGTGAATTGCAAGTTTACTCAACAGGAGCAGCAGTCTCTGGGAGATGTGTCCATCTCTTCAACATGTTCTGCTAATGATATCCGAGTGGAGAATTGCGTCAAAAGCTTTAGCCAGATCAAAGTAGGCAGTATGCACGGTCTTACCTTCATCCAGGGCTTTAGAGACTTTCTCAAAGAAGTCTACTAGGTTTAATAAGCATGATTACTCAAAGCCAAATCGGGTTGGATCTCATTTAAAGGTAACCTATGTCCTTGTTGATAAGGACCATGATGATTCTTTCCATTGAAGATAAGACTGGGTAGACTTATGGGTCTATTAGTTCACAGGGTCGGCTAAAGGTCCTCCTTTGTGCAAGGGAATTACTGTTGCTATTCTTCACTCCAGTGGGACAAAGACAGTTCTCAGACTTTGGTTGAAAAGAACACTAAGTGGGTTGACTAGGTCCTGTTTTGAATTGCTTAGTAAGTAACCTGGGATGTTATCTGGTCCCATTGAGTCAGTGTCTTTAACCTTGGAAAGCGAAGATACGACCGGGATCTCTAGAGATACTAGGCAAAGTACTGGGGTCAGTTATGCTTTCGGGTATGTCTGGTGGGGACAAGGAGGTGAGGTTAGCACAAATCTTTTAGCTAGCAGTTTGGCAATTTCCTCTGGTGCAGTAGGAATGGTACCATCTACTACCAATTGAGCACAGAGCTAGGCATTCCATTTTAGATTTTGGACAAAGTTAAAGAATGCCTTATGGTTATCCTTAGCTAAGGATGCTATTTTAGCTTCGTAAGTAGCTTTAGAGAATTTTACAATATTTCCGATTTGTTTGTTCAAGCTATGAAGTGAATTCTTCCTCTGCTGAATCAGTTCCCTCTTATTCTTGGGCATCCGTTTCTTCTTCTTTATATAACCTGTTAATACTTGAGGTACACCAGGGTGGCTTGTTTTTTTCAGGAGGACCTGGTTTTGATTTAGTCAGGTACAGCTGAATCTATACAGTTGTTTAAGTGTTTATATACAGGGCACCCGAGTACATCTCTGCATAGGAGTCACTGTTGTCAGTAAATGCCATGGCTATAAAACGTTTTATACCATCGCTTAGTTGTCTGTAGCTTTCTTTGGAAAAGTTTTTGAGTTTTTTGCACCTTTGGGGGTTGTCAGGTCCAACAGTTACTTTGAACAATACAGTTTTATGGTCTAACCTTACCAGGGAAGGCATCACATTGGGGGGGGGGGGGTTCAGTGACTCCCCATGTTGGTAGTACTATGTCTAAGACATTTGAGCCCCTTGTGGGTGTGCAGACTCTCTGTTCCAGAGCATTTGAACTGAAAGTCCAGGAACCTCCAGGCAAGGGTGTTTGCATTCATGTATAATGCACAGTTGGAGGGATAGTTGACATCACCCATTATTAAGGTGTTGGGCTGCATGACTAGTGATTTCAGTAGGTCCAGGTGGGCGATGTGCTTTTCTTGGTTCATGGTGGAAGAACTCTAGCTAGCAATGATGTGGTAAGGTATTTTCCCTGTAGTTAATAGGACATGGAGTCTGACAGTCATGCTGTTTGACCAGTCTAGAGGTATACTTCACTTTAAGATAGATACACCTCCACCTTTGGCTCTTTCATGCTCATTTTGAGGTCTAAATGTGTGGAAGACATTGTAGTCTTGCATGGGCAGGGGCAGCCTTGAACCATGTCTCAGTGACTGCACAGATGTTAGCAATGTGAGGAGTGCAGCTTCAGATTTAGACTCCAGCATTAAGCAGCAGAACTTTGAGTTTGCCTCCAGTGGATTTTGTCAGAAATTTCATTGTAAATAAATGAAATACAAATGTAACTCAGCGTCCACAGCTATAAACCACAATTCCAACAGTTGCAAAAACACTATTGACGAAAAATAAATCACCGTGTTAGCGCTTTCATTTAAAACTGTTAAACTTCAGACATTTTAAAATTGTTACATCACATCCTTTTATACTGCCACTGCATTTTTCATTGGGCCCTCAATATGATTGGCATACATATATAATGACCTAATGTATGTGTGTTAGATATGTTAAAAATACTACTAAAAATACATTGGATTTGCCCATAAGTGACCCTAAAAATATTTAGATACATCAAATATATGAATATAAAACTGTATATGAATAAATAACATATTATATGCATAACATATATAAATTACATAAACAATGCATAAGAAAAACATGAATAGAATAAGAAAAACAAAACCAGTAAAATTGTGGGGCATGTCAATGGTGCCATAAAGTGAACATTGGTGACAGCTTTTATTTAAGAAATACAAGATATTCTTTGAAGGGTAAATACAACTGCAATTTTAATGCAGTTTATTTAGCCGTGTGCAACTCATGTCCAGTATTTTACATTGGAAAAACTGAAAGACGTTTTCCCAAAGAATATATAAACATGAGTATGCCATAAAGAAAAATAACTTAAATAATGTTTTAGCAAAGCATATTTGTGAATTTAATAGTCACCAATTTTCTTTTATGACTATTGACCATGTGAATATTGAAGAAAAGCAACCATGGGGGCTGCATTTAGAGCTTAAAAAATTTAAATGGCAAATTAGAGTACAGGCAGATAATTGGCCTGGAATTAATGAACGTAGCTCTATAGCACCAGTTTTAAAACTGAAAGCCCTGCAAAGAAAGAAAATCAACTAAGTAGGTGCAATTTTACTGGTCTTTTTCTTATTCATGTTTTTCTTATGCATTGTTTATGTAATTTATATATTTTATACATAAATGTTGTTCTTAATGCATATACAATTTTATATTTGATATATTTATATATTTTTAGGATCACTTATGAGCAAATCCAATGTATTTTTAGAATTTATTTAATATACATTAGGTCATTATATATGTATGTCAATCATACTGAGGGTCCAATGAAAAATGAAGTGGCAGTATAAAAGGATGTGATGTAACAATTTTAAAATGTCTGATGAAGTTTAACATAGTTTTAAATGAAAGCGCTAACACAGTGATTTATTCTTCGTCAAAGTGTTTCAGCAACTGTTGAATCGTGGTTTATAGCTGTGGAGGCTTAATTACATTTGCTCATTTCATTTACTTAGTTCGAGTTTATTTTTCGTTAGTTTGTTGGAAATTTCATTGTGTTGACATTGCCTAAAAAAGGCACTATGGGGGAGGCAAGCACCTTTGCCACTGCTCAAAAGGCTAGAGGCAACAGGTGCAGACCATCTCTGCTACAACAGCATGGCCAGTCACCTAAGTCACCCCATGCTAACAGTTACTGGAGTCCCACCTTTATATATAAGAATTGTCAGACTTTACAGCAAACGTCCCAATACCACTTCTCAGATCTATAGTGCTGGTAATGAATTATTGTGGGGTACTAAGAAATGTGGGAATTGTTCGTACTGTATATATATAGATGAATCCAGATACTTCAGACATCCAGATACGGGGGTTCTATGGCAGCTTAGAAATTGTGGTAGTTGTAACACTAGGAATCTAGTCTATATTGCCCATTGTAACATTTGTTTCCGGTATTATGTAGGTAAGACGAATAGATCCCTACGTGAAAGGATTCGTGACCATATCTATAGTATACGAAGGGGAGAAACGTATAATGCGATAGCTAAGCATGTTTTGAATGAAGGCATATCTCATACCTTTTCATTCCAGATTTTACATGTAGTACCTTTTAATTTACGTTTAGGTGATATAGTGAATGACACAGAGCGCTGAGCTTAAATGGATATTTAGGCTAGGTGCACATCGGGGACTTGGCTTGAATGAATCTGTTTCAATCAAGCCTATTTTGAATGCTAGACCCCTTAGATAGTTTTATTAGTGTTATATATGCATTTTATATATATATTTTTTTATGCATATTTTATGTGTTGTTTAATTATATCGACTTAAACATTTTAGTTTTTTGTAGTTTTTTGCATTTTAGCATTTGTCCTTCATTGGATGTTTTATTTGTTGATTAATTACATAATTAATCACATGATTTCTGTGGGCAAGTACTTGACTTAATTAATACTACCTATATATATGTTTTACTGTTGATGAATAACCACGTCTGATGAAGCGGGCAAGCTGTCCGTGAAAGCGGTTACATTTTTTGCATTTCAATAAACTTCTCGTTCGTTTATGTTTGGATACTCGTATCTTTGGGATCTTTTGGATGTACTTTGGCTTTGATTTAGAATTGTGTTACAAACTGTGAGATTTTTTGGTACTGCTGCTTGTTCTGGACTTCGGGATTTGTTGCATTTCTTTGGGTACTTGCTTATTTCATTCATTCTCCGGGGTGTATATGGAGGCGGCAGCAGGAAATGAGAACTCTAATTTGAATAATATGGATATTTGTACAAACAGATTGAGGGGGTTTTTAACCACCGCTGTTAATCCATTATTAAGTGTGAATCTATTGAATGAAAGAGTTGATAGTACTACTGCTATAGCTGACGATGCGGTTATTAAAGAGCTTAAGCGCAACTTGGAAAATAACATCTACAAGTTTAAGCGCCTACAAAATCAACGGTACCATCTTGAAGCTAGTATTAATCTCAATGTTGTTCGTCGTGGGTTGCGGGTATTGAATATGCCTAGCTATGGCGATACATACCCGGACCTACTATCTAGATGGCAGCAACTTAATTTACAAACCAGTAAAGCATATATGGAATTGATACTAGAGTTCTTTTATCCTATAGAAACTGATTTACGTGATCTGACTGTGCAACAACAAAGTGAACTTTATAAGTTGAATGGTGATGGTCCTACATAGGTGTTTATTCATGATATAACTGAGAGAGTGTCTAGATATGAATGTAGACTGCTAGAGATTAAAAAGAAAAAACTTATGCGTGACATGGAAGATTTTAAACACCATGTCTTTACGTGGCCAAGAAACACCGTCTCTGTTCAGCAAAATAATACGCATGCTCGACCACCGCGATCTCTAGCTGAAAATGCTTCCATAAATAGCTCTACCTCTATTCGTACTGATCATTCAGTTATCAGAAAAGAAGTTCGTACAGGATCGGGGAGGTCTGAAGAGACGCCTACGGATGTACGTCATGATTTTCAACATGCAACAGAAGGACTAGGACCGGGGAGGTCTGAAGAGATGCCTACGGATGTACGTCATGATTTTCAACATGCTACAGAAGGACTGCGATCACCTGAGCAGCCAGTATCTACTTATTCTACGCCCATGGAGGTTCCCTTCTGACCCTCCATCTGTTGTAACTTGTGCCTCTACACGGTCCAACCCGGATGTTAGAAGGAAATTAATTACTGAGAATCTTCATAAGCTGGACTCCTCGGCTTTTCCGCTGCCGTTTCAAATCGACCAGGAAAAAGTCTTTGGATTTAGATCTACCGAGGGGCCAGAAACGTAAGGAGGCACCACCTTATACACAAACAAGGACTTTAAAAATGTGGAACAACGAAACTTAGTGTGGAATACTTCCAGCTATATTTTAACTCCAGCTATACTTTAACTCCAGCAGAACACCGACTACTCGATAAAGGTTTGGGTTTTATACCCTCTTCTTGCATTGATTATAGTGATGTGCTTACATCAGTACGAATGTTTGCACGTGATGTTGCCCTTAAACTATCATTGAACTCTAATGTTAGTGACCATGACTATAAGTTTAAGAAGAAAAGCAATTATGTGCCTTCTTTACCACCAAATGTAGAAGTTTTTTTGAAAGCCATAGAAAATGCTATTTATAATGATGATAGTTTTTGTATATCTGATTCTGGAAAGAACTTAGATCGTGAAGAATTTGAAGCTTTGAAAAGAATCAGGAATAATAGTGATATTGTGGTGAGACCATCAGATAAAGGTGGTCCTGTTGTGTTAGATTCTATCTATTATTTTAACACTATGTCCGCCATGCTTAATACTGAGGAAATAACTTGATGGGTTTTGCTTATATAGAATGAGAC
>NC_056736.1:565053968-565080576 GCF_019279795.1 Protopterus annectens
AGTGCCTGCTCAGCGGCTCTGGACCCATCTGAAGGAATAGTATCTGAGGCTCCAATATCATGTGTTTCCAGCGGCATGGCAGACTCCACATGGGAGTCAGTAGCGGGCCTCAGGGGCTGCAAAAGCGCCTCACTGACAACCGGCAAACCGGCAACTGGCTAAGGAGAAGCTTTGTCGCTGGTTTTGGACCTCTGTTTATCTCTTTTTCTTTGCATTTTTTGCGAACTCCGGTAGTCGGATGGCTAGCCGACATTTCTGGATAATTAAACAGGAGTCCAAAATAGTTTAAAGCAAAATCATACCGACGCTTAATAGTGCGTTGGCTAAATCTAGCACAAAACAGACGACCAGAAACGTTGTGATCAGGGCCTAGGCAAGGAATACATTAAGAATGAAAGTCCTTATGAGGTATTTGCTTTCCACAAGAAATACAATTATTTACTTTTTCTGACATCGGTCTGGAGCAAGAAAATGTTTTCCCAACGGGGTACTTAGCTTTATTGAAGACTTCGGATCTGAAATTCAAACATGAAAATCTCAGGAGTCTGCTGACCAGCACTTGCGAACCGCTTCTGCTTCGGGCACCATGCGGCAAGAAAGACGGAAGAAAATGGTGTTGGCCGCATCTTTTATACCCCTGACGACCTGACGTCAGGGAAGGGGCGGACAGCAGCCGACGCAGGACCCAGGTCTTTGAAATTCAGGCTGACTGAGGGCAATCTGCCAGCAGGATTACCTAAATGTAATGACTGCAACAGTGAAACACGAAGAACATCAGGAGGGGCAGCTAAAGGCCTGTGTTGAGGGAGGAGTAAGAATTCCTTAAGCCTCTTTTTGGAGTCAAGAGTAATCCTGGCTTTCCCAGCAGAAATGCTCCCAAGAGTGTGCAAGGTTTCACCAAAAGAAAAATCTTCTGCAGGGGAAATAGTGGGAATGGAATCCTTTGCATCAGAATCCTCATAGGTAGATAAGGGCAAGTCCTGGTCTTCTTCGGCTTTTTCCCGGTTAGGGGTCGCCACAGTGGATCACCTTTCTGCTCATGATTGGTAGTGGAGTTTTATGGTGTCGAGTTGCCAGCCCGGCACCCAACCTTCCACAGAAGGAACATACATGCACGCACTCACGCCTAGGGCCAATTTAGAGTGCCCAATCCACTTACAGCATGTCTTTGGGATGTGGGAGGAAACAAGAGCACCTGGAGGAAACCCACGCGACCACAGAGAGGGCATGCAGACTCCGCACAGAAGGCACCCCAGCCGAAGATCAAACCGAAGAACCTCTTGCTGTGAGGCGACAATGCTAACCGCTACACCACTGTGGCCGCCCTTAAGGGTAAATCCTGGTAATCAGAAGAGTCAGAAGGAAAATCAGTTCTAGGTCTCTTGGGGGGGGGGGGGCCTGGCTTCCCCTAATTAAAGTAATAAGGTCTTCAGCCATTCTAAGAATGTGTTTCTTAGGCATATGGGCCTGACCATACAGTTTGGACATCTGTTTTCTAGGCATGGGTCAAGTTTTAGACTTTGAAGAAGATAGCGTCAGTTTAAAATACAAATCTGTAGGCCTGAAAACACCCTCAGAAACCGATGCCTGCACAGCGGCTCCAGACCCATCCAACGTAGACACATCCGCAGGTTCCATAGTCGAAGAAGCATCTCATGGCATACCGGACTCCAAATGGGTCTCGGTAGAGGTCTGAGAATCTGACGTAGCGGGTATCAGGGGCTGCGAAAGCGCCTCACTGAGTACCGGCGAAGTGGCGACTAGCTTAACGGAAGCGTCACTGGCAGTTTTGGACCTATGCTGTCTGTCTTTATCCTTTTGTTTTTTCGGAATATCGGTAGGCGCATGGCTTACCGAAGCCATTTCTGAATAGTTAAACCGAGTACCAAAATAATTTGCTGCGAAAATAGACGAATAGTTCGGGGGTTGAATAACGCACAAAACAGACAGCGAGGGACGTCGTGGTCTGGGCCTAAGCAAGCAATGCAGTACGAACGAAAATCTATGAGGTATTTGCTTTCCACAGGTAAGAAAATTGTTAACTTTTACTGACATCAGTTAAGAGCAAGAAAAAGGATCCCCAACGGGGTACTTAGCTTTTTTTTGAAGACTTTGATTCTGAAACTCAAACGAAAATTGCAGGAGTCTGCCGACCAGCACTTGCGAACTGCTTCTGCTTCGGGCACCATGCGGCAAGAAAGACTGATGTAATGGTATCGGCTGCATGTTTTATACCCCCTGACGACCTGACGTCATGGAAGAATAGACAGCATTTGACGCAGGAATTCAAGACTGATATTGAGGCAGAGCTACCTGCAGACAGATGACCCAAATGTAATGACTGCAACAGTGAAACACAAAGAACATTGTTGTAGAAAGGTAATGTAATGTGAACGTCAGTCAGATTTTGTGTGGAGATTTTCTCCCCAGGCCTCCACTGAAAAAGGGCACTTTGTCCAGTCGGACTTTCCCAGTAAACAAATGTAAAACAAATAAATGTTATCTAAAGTAGTTATTCCAACAAAATACTATCAGATTTATACAAAATATTAAATGACTATAAAAAAGATGCTGAAGACCAATATGGAAGTATATAACCCAGAGAAATACACATTGGCATACAGAAACAAAAAGGTAATAGCTGAATCAAAAGCAGAAACACTGACGTTGTTCTGAGGGATATTCACTTGGGGATCTAAACACACAATACTTTAAAACAGCAAAGAAACATGACAAATACGTTGTAAATGTAATGCAGAAATTAGACTGGAACCCGTACAGAATATGACAGTATACCATTACATAAGTTTTCATAACAAAAGTACTGTTAAACTACGGAGTAAGGGAAATCAAAATTGAATGGCTTAATGATTAGTGTGATTTCCCTAAAAAGGGTCACATAACTAAGGGGGACATGAGAATTCCCTGCCTTAAAGAAGGTAAAAGGAGGAGAGAGAGAGAGAGAAAACTCATCTTCCTGACACCAGACTGTACTGAAAAATGACCAGTATCCATTCTTCTGGTTTTCACTAGCAACAGAAAGACAAAAGTTACAAGAAGGTGAAAACTAAATATACCACACCCACATTAGCAGCATCTGCAAATTTAGTAAAAATGGGTCATGGTAAAGAAATGGAAACAATAAAACAAAGATCTAAATCAAAAACATTTCAAACATTGGCCACAAGTTTCACAATTGATAAGAAATAATAAAAGTAAGCCAGGGTGTAAACCATTTGTTTTGTTATAAACGTTAGAACTTCTGCAGGAACTGTATTTCGAAAAAAGAAATCCTACTTGAATTGAGTACACCTTGCAAGTAATGCATATAGCTTATGTTTGTTATTAATAGCAAGATATTTATGTAATGATAAATATTTTGATACATTTGTTTCAATTAATGAAGTCAAGTTTCTCTACAGAAATGTAAAAATTACATATTCTCAACTTTTAAATAAAAACATATAAACTATACATATATAAATACACACGTGCATATACAACCTATAGGGTCTACAATGTAAAATCAAACGCTTACCTTATCAAATCCCTAAACGTCGACCCATCCTCATCGAACCACAAAAACATCGATCGTCCAGAAGAGCAAAACCGGAAACATCAAATCGTCATGGTTGGCCTTCTGCAGTATAGCTCCGTATGGTAAGTGTGTGATAGTTATGGACCTTAGGGTTAGGGTGCGGGTTAATATAAGTTCATAGATGGTAATGTATGTTAGCTTTAGTGTAGGGTTTTGTCAAGTGTGTATGTGGATTTAGTTTGTTTGGGTTTAGCTTTTTAAGGTAAGTGTGCGAAAGTTACGGACCTTAGGGTGCAGGTTAAGTGAAGTGCATACATGGTGGTACATGTAAGATTTAGTGCAGGGTTAGAAGTAGGGTTTTGGTTAGTGTATGTATGTTGTTTAGTTTGTTTGTGTAGGTAGTATATAGCGGGCGGTGGGGTGGGACAAGCATGACATTTCATCTTTTTGAATTTCGCGGTTTAGGGCATTCCGTGTTTATGCAGTTCGATGAGGACGGGTCGACGTTTAGGGATTCAATAAAGTAAGCGTTCGAGTTTATAATATAGACCCCACTTTATACATACAAGATGCATACATACAAGATGCATACATACAAGATGCATACATACAAGATGCATACATACAAGATGCATACATACAAGATGCATAACACACATGCACAAATACAGGTACATACAGATATCACACATACTTCATACTTATGGAGGAAAAAAAGAAGTTATATGCCCAACATAACATTCCATCTGAGTAGTTCTACTTAATTTGCCTTCAACCTGTGGGTCTTCGGATCCACATTGGATCAGCCACGGATGCATTTTCCAGCTACGGCTCAGAGCTCCATGCTCCTCCCCTTACAAATAATGCCCCCGTCTCCCTTCAGATAGAGTTTTCTGCCTAGCAGGCATCAGACACCTGACCCAATGACACCTCATCCTCCAACACGAACACAAAAGAACTTCAACCCTGACAGAACCAAAATCCCAACAATAACTGTTCGGTACAAGGGACATGTCACATCCCAAAGGATAAGGTTAGGGGGAGGGGGGGGCGGTTGAAGACAAATGAACTACTCAGATGGAACGTTCTGATGAGTACTTAACTTCTTTATCTGAAGTTGTTTATTTCATTTGTTCAACTTGTGGGACAGAGTCCCCAGCTACCCAACTCTTGGAAGGCCCTCATGGAAGGATATTCCAGAGCACTGCAGAGTCA
This sequence comes from Protopterus annectens, assembly GCF_019279795.1. NCBI lineage: Eukaryota > Metazoa > Chordata > Ceratodontiformes > Protopteridae > Protopterus > Protopterus annectens. The sequence continues at coordinate 565,058,722 of NC_056736.1, forward strand.
AAGCATGCTCTACTCCTACAGACCAAATCCAGTTTATAAAGTGTGAGATGAGGCCCAAGTAGCAGCAGAACAAATATCATCCAAAGAGACCCTAGACCAAAAGGCTGTTGAAGTAGCCGCAGATCGGGTCGAATGAGCCTTCACTTTTCCTGATAGAGACAAACCTCTGAGTAAGTCTGGCCAATGCACTGTGAAATCCAGCAAGCGACAGTCACTTTTGAAACAAGTTTACCAAAGAAGGGATTGGCCTAGGACACAAAAAGCTGATCAGACTTGCGGAAAGGTTTAATCCTGTGAAGATAAAATCTCAACTGCCTATGTACGTCCACTAAATGTAATTTGTATTCCCCTTTGTTCTGGTAGTTAAGAAAAAATACTGGTAAATTAATAGTCTGATTAATATTGGCTTCTGAAGCTACTTTGGGAAGGAAGGCAGGTTAGTGCGTAGCGACACTATCTTTATGAAAGATCATATAAGGGACTTAGAAAGAGCTTGAAGCTCCGACACCCTTCTAGCAGATGTGATGGCAACCAAGAAGGCAGTTTTCCAGGTAAAAAAACTGTAGCTCCACACATGCCGCAGGCTCAAAAGGGTGAAGAAACCAATGCCTGCAACAACAAGGTGAGGTCCCACGGAGAAATCGGGTCCTTAACGGGGGTCTGAGAAGAAAGGCACCTTTGCGAAAAGTTTTTCAAAGTTTAGAGGAAGCCAATGATGACATGTTTACCCCAACATGAAAATTAGAAATGGCAGCTAGTTGGACTTTCACCGTGGATGAACGAGCACCCTGATGAAAAATGCTAGCTAGAAAGTCAAACTGCTGAAAGAGGTGCAGTGAAAGGATCCAAAGACCTATGAATGGCCCATATAGAAAAAACGTTTCCATTTACTACAATAAACTTTTCTGGTGGGCGATCTATGAGCTGCCACCAGAGTGGACTTGACAGGAGATGACAGACCAGGAGTCCTAAGAATCATGGGAACCGGAGCAGCCAAGCAGTGAGCTTCAGACTGTCCAGATCTGAATGAGGGAACCCCGAGGGATGGGAGAGGAGATCTGGGACTGGATCCAACGTCCATGGTGGAACAACTAGATGAGACCTGAGTAAGGGAAACCGAACCTGTCGAAGCCAGAATGGGGCGATGAGGATCACAGTGCTCCCCCCACCCTTCAGGCTTTCTGTAGAAACTTCGACATAAGGGGGAGAGGAGGATATGCATAAAGAAGCCCGGGAGGCCAAGCATGAAACATCTCTGGGGGCTTCCCCCGTCACCGAAAAACTCACTACATCTAACCTGTCCGCTAGAATGCTGAACCGTCTCGGGATGTGCGTTGCCAGCAGAAAACGGCCAGTGGAGATCACCCATTCCCACACTCTCATGGCCTCTCGACATAAGGGATGAGATCTGGTTCCCCCTTGTTTGTTGATACACCAGACCACTGACATATTGTCTGTCTGAATTGCAATTGTTCCCAGAGACTATGAGCATGGAGGGCATGCAATGCAAGAACCGCTCATCTCTAGAACATTGATGTGCAGATCGGTCTCGGAAGGGGACCACGTGCCTTGGACTGTCCTTCCTGAGCAGTGCACCACCATCCTAGTAGGGGGCACCAGTGGTCACCGTGGTTTTGGGTAAAGACGGTTGAAAAGGACATCCCTTGATGAGATCTGGGGACTGAATCCACCACCAAAGAGAGTCCCTGCACACTTCTGAAATTGTCACTGGAAAAGACAAAAGAAGGTCTAACAGTGACCACTGAACCACTAGTGTCCACTGCAGTACCCTCATATGAAGCCGCACTATAGGAAGATGATTCATCGTGGCCGCCATGGAAACTAGAGCCCTCAACACTGCTTCGGCTGTTGGTTAACAAATCTGAAGAATGTGCAAGACGTGCAACCTCAAGCTGCATATCCTGTCTGACGTGAAGAACACCTTTGTTTGAACTGTGTCCAGCCGTGTCCCAATGAAATCTAAAATCTGAGCCAGGTGAAGAGCAGACTTGTTCATATTGATCGTAATGCCCAACTTGTTGGCTAGCTGAAGGAAGGAGTCCTTGACTTGACAGATGATCTAAAGGGGCAGTAGAACGCTAATCATCCAGGTACTGAAAGACCTGAATGCCCTGAAGCCTCAGGTGAGCCGCTACTACCTCCATTACCTTGTTGAACACCCGGGGGGCTGTGGTGAGACCAAAGGGGAGGGCTCGAAATTGGTAATGATTGGCTTCCAGCCAGAAAAGAAGGAACCTCCAGGAGTGCCTGTCCATCTTGAAGTGATAGTACGCTTCCTGGAGAGCGATCAAGCGCATCCGGTCTCTGGCCTACAGATAGGGCAGGATAGGCTGAATCGTGACCATCTGGAATTTTGTCTTTGTTACAGACAGGTTCAATTTGGACAGATCCAATACTGGTCCAAGGTCCCCCGTCTTTTTTGGCACTAAAAAGAACCTGGAATAAAACTCAGATCCGGACTGGTCTAGGGGGCCCGGTTGGATGACTCATTTTCTTAGCAGTGAAGCTACCTGCACTGCTGCTTCCTCCTGCTGCATGGGTGGGATGTCAGGGAGGACTTTGTTGGATGGGGCGAGGATCCTTGAATGGGATGAAATATCCTCTGGATATGACTCGCAGCACCTACTGATCTGTCGTGATGGACTCCCATGCTAGTGGGTGAAACAACAAGCGAACCCAGACTGCCTCCAGAGATGGACAGCTGGGCAAACCCCTCAGGGGTGCTGTCCGGGTTTATCCGAGAAAGGTTCTTGGGACCCGAAATTCCTAGGGCCCCCTCTGCCTCTAGGGTGGCGTCTATCACATCCCCTCTGCCTCTGGAAGAAGGAGAGTCCTAAGCATCCTGGGAAAATGCCAGAGACTTGCGGAACCACATCTTCTGGCTTCATTGATACTTTGAAAAGGACCTTTGAGGCGGTGAGAAGCGGATCACGAAGGCAGACAGTGTCTTCCCATCCTTCTCGCTCTGGACCAAGTCTCTCTGACAGTCTTCCCAAAAAGGGAAGAGCCATCATAAGGGGTGATGGTAAAAGATGCCATGAAGGGCTCAGAATTGACATAAGAGGAGCCAGACATGACGCCAGATGGCAATGCCTGACCCTGCCGCCTGTGCGACTCCCTCCGTGGCATGGGAGAGCAAGTACATAGACGCGTCTGCTGCAGATTTTAGGGTGGCCATTCGTGCATCTCTGCTGACATGGACCCTGAGGTCAACTCCGTGACTTCCTTAACCAGATCTCTCTGGAGTCGAATGACATGTGTCATGTAGTTCAGTACCTTCACACGCAAGACCACCGAAGCATAAACTCACTTCCAAAAACAATCCATTGCTCTCTGCTCTGTCAGGCGGATGGACCGTGGAACTTTCCTGGGTGAGTTCCTTCTTGGTGGCCGCCACCACCAGCATAGCATCTACAGGGGACCCCTTGTGCCAGTGTAACTTATCTGGGGGGGGGGGCTTAAGATCTTGTTTGGGCACTTGGGTATTAGCTCTATGATGTCCAGCTCATTCCACGCCCTAGATGTTATCAAATCCACAAGTGGATCGGAAGGAGGGGACACCCAAGAGGTAGATTGGCCCGAGACGAATGCCTCCAGACACAGACTTGGCAGAGGGTAGTTTTGGGGCAGACCACCCCCCCCTTTGGCAAAGGATCTCCATGATGTCTCCAACGGAGACATCCTCGGGGGGGGGGTCTTGAGGAACCTTTTCCTTCATCCAGGTCAGTGTCTTCAGTGAGGGACTCTGGAGGAGAGTCCAAGTGCTTTCTTTTGCACTTATGCTTGCGAGGGGGCTCCTCAGGGGGACTCTCTGGGGGAGGTCTCACAAGCGGGTTGTTTCAAGTCCGGAACTTCCTGGCTCACTATGGCTAGAGGGCAAGATGGACGGCCCTACACTCAAGGCCGGGGGGGGTTCTGCACAGACTCCCAAGACGAAATAGTGAAGAGGCCTCGACCCTGCGAACACCCTCTCCACCATGTCGAATGCAGAGGGGGGAACAGACCTCCTGGACTGACCAAGCAGAAGCCGCTCCCTCCTAATCCGACCAGGGAGCCAGAGCCAAGCCTCTGAGTCGAGACGCTGTGGGGAATGCTTCTCTCAGACAAACTCAAGCAGACAGCCCCCTGCCTTGGATCAGACTCCGAGGCTACGGCTCCAAGAGCATGGATCTGGCACACTCAAGGCACTGGCCGGCGTCGAGGTACAGGGTACCGGCACCGACCCTTCGACTCAGATTGTCCTCAGATCCAACGACTCAGAAACCGCAGGTTGGATCAGAGACGGAATGATGGGTCTAAACGCTAGCTGAAAGGAGCCCGCTCCTGTGGGAGAAGGCCCAGGCAAGACCCCCATCTGGATTTGGGTGTGGATACACCTCTGCATCATCTTGTCCATCTCTGCTTCAGACAGCCTCCATATAGAGTGGAAGGACGTAGCCAAAGTAGGCTGGGAAAGCCAGTGGGGAGAAGGCCTAGGGGGCGACCGACTAACCTGTAACTCGGGCTCAGGCGAAATCCTAGGGGACCTGAGCAGAGGAGTCACTGGCCTGGAAACGGGCTCAACCTTCAGTGGGGGGCCGGCCTCCAATAAACGGTCAGGGAATCGCTTGCAAGGCCAGTCCTTCTTGGCTTTATCCCCTTCCCCAGGCCTTTTGGCGGAAGGGTGAGTCCCAGAGGCAGAGGAAGGGAAAGACAAAGCAGCGGCGGCTGCTTTCCCAGCAGGGGATGATGGGACTTCAGTCCCAGCAGAAGAGGGCAACAAGCCCTTAATGATAAGTTTGTCCGGCCTGTCCTTAATAGCCCTGGGATTAAACCCAGTGCAAATAGGGCAGGGGGACTGGAGACGAGCCACCCCCAAACAACCCACACACAGAGTGGCCATCCACCAGGGAAAACTTATGGCCACACACTGTGCACCTTTTGAAGCCTGGCTTCGTGGAGTCTGCCATGCCTTAGCCAGCCCAAAACACATACTCACACGCACCACGTGGAAAGATGAGGGGAGAAAAGATAGTGAAGCCTATGAGCTATTTCTATGGAGAACCCCGAGAAAAGACAGAAAAGTTAGATAGAAAAGGTAAAAAAAAAAAAAAAAAAAGAAACCAATTATTGTTCGAAAAATACTGCTAAACGCTATGGAGCTCGGACCACGCTACTTTCTTACAGGTGGCAAATGAGATCTGAAGGGAGACAGGGGGCCATTATGGATAAGGAGAGGAGCATGGAGCTCGGAGCCGTATCTGGAAAATACGGCCATGTCGGATCCGATGTGAATCCAAAGACCCACAGGTCTCGCAGCTTGAAGAACAAATGAAGTAAACTACTTCATATACTAACCAACTATTAGATTTAAAGAAATTAATGACTACAGCTACTTTCAGGACCTACATTTTCACAAATGTGGTAAAGACTTCAATAACTTTACTTAGATGCCAAAAGAATGATGTAGACTAGAGTAAATATAACTGTGTGCAAGCAGTGTACATTTTTCCTGAAAAACAAATGGAAGCAATAACAAACTAGTACAATTAAATATGTATAGACTTGTAGGCTTCAGTGAGTTATTTACATATCTCAAACAATTTCACATGTTTTAAGTAGTTTAAAAAAGTTAGCATTTAAATTACTAAATAAAAAATAATTTTTCTGCTGTGAAAGATGGGTAAAACAATGCAATATGAAGGTACTTACCCAGTATATGCTTGCATATTGCAAATGGGGATTTGGATTTTCTAAATGACAGGAAAATGTGCTCTGCATGTTGGCGCTGTTCACTGTTGACCATGGAAGGAGGTGCCTAATAAATGAAAGACAGTTTAGAAAACTTCACTGTCAGGATTTTAAATTACGATAAACAGTGAGGCCCTCCTTGTTCAAGAAAAGGCTAAATGGAGCAGTTTCTAAAACCAACACTTTTATAACAAGTTAGGTCAGCCTTTTCTGCCTACGGGACAAAGTAATGTTACATCATTTAGAGGTTCTTAAAGAGGACTTGTTACACTTGATACTACAATGAAAAATAAGAAAAAATGTTAAGCAAAAGAACAACAATTTAAAAATTTCTCCGGCAAGAAATACACAAAATATCAAGCTTGCAAGAAAAAATACACACATTTCAACAACTTATACAATCACTACAACTGTCTTAGCGCTGCCTTTCAAACTACATATATGCCACAGTGCTTTATGTTACACAGGCATATCTCATATCATAGGACTCACTCTGAGATCATATGAATAGCTCCCTCTCTCTCTATTCATTTTCTTGTATACAAAGATCAAACCCTTTTATACCTCATGATTCCTTTGCAGAACTGTTGCCCCCTTTAAGTTTCACCATGTAAGCTTTGGCATTTCAAAGCCATTCCACTCAGAGTCTTCCTACTCTAAACTAAAGCAAGTCTGCACATGTTAATTCTGAAGAGGAAAGCTGTCTGCCTGATCTTCCATTTTTACCCCCTTTTGAATCCCCAAAGTCAGATTAACATTAGGCTATCGATCTGGAGAAAGATTTGCAGCCTAGCCAAAAGATCCTAAATCATTACCCACAAGACAATTAATACCCAGTTTCATCCCTCTTCTGTGAGGGCTTAAGAGGCAGATCTGTGATATATTTAATGCATCAGTTTCACCCCTTTCAATGAGGGCTTGAGGATCCAGACCCAGGATGAATTTGCAATTGCCCATTCCTTTGTCCAGGTTACAATTTAAGAGGGTCAGGGAGCCAGTTTATTAATCCAATGGAAATTTTATTGATCAAAGATGAGTTCTTTGGGAGGAATCCATATCTTGCAAGTGGGTCCTCTTTATATTTTTGTGGAAATTTAGATCTTTTGAGCAAGTGTTTATGGTGTTATTTGTTTTGTGGATGTGCAAGAGGTCACACAGGACTGGATCCTTTCATGCTGTAAGGCAGACCGGTGTGCCATCTCAGACCATCTGTAGAAATGGCAGAGAGAACACTGAGGAGATCAGTGTAGCTCAAGGAAGACATGCTCTTGATGGTGTTGGTGAGAAAATGCTGCTCACTCAGTAGCACAGTGATATACTTAAACAAATGCATATTTTAAAGGGGCATTACACACACTGTTATGGGCCTGGTATGGGAGGAGTAGAGACTGACCGTAACTTCTTTGGACATCCCTGGTTATCAGTCTGGTCAGATAAAAAGTTTCAAAACAGCAGCAAATCTATAGTGAGCAAAAGATAATTCACTATCCATGAAAGTGCCTGGGACTCGGATGACTGAGCTAACTTTCAAAAGGGGTGTCACCTATGTGGTAGGTAAATGCCTGCCCATGTTTGCCAAAGGACACAATGCTGCATTTTTTGACATTTAGTTTAAGACTAGGGTCCAGACGACATTTGTTGGTGCATGTTTGGTCTTCCTGTAGAATCTGGATATCAAGCACCATTCAAAAGTGGTGGTGTTCTAAAGGGAGTATAGGTCAACTCAAATCCAAAACTTACAGGCAAGAATAAAACTTTCAAGGTCTGACTACAATCTGGTTTATTTCCCCCAAGAAACCATCTTGAACAGATAAAAGTTGGTTTTATTGTACAGTTGTCAACATATAATAATGCAAGACCTTATGTACTTACTGATGCAAACCAGTTTAACATGGAATAAAGTGATGGGGAACTCTTGCCTGAGGTATCAGATCAGATTCTTGTAAAAGGTCAGTGTGCACTTTGTTTGACCCACATGTACCAGGTTATATGAAGGCAAGTACACTTGGGAACTCAATACAGCAGAGCAGACATGGCATACATGAGGCTAAAATGTTACTGGAGGGGAGCCTGCCTAGCACAGAGTACTGTAGAAGCACTACAGACTTAAAGATCATGTTTTAAAGTGATGAAACTGACTTGAGAAAATAAGTTTGTTTTGAGCCCCTTGTTCAGAAAATTAACTTTTAAAAAATGTCTACACACAAGTGTATGCTTGTCATGCCATATTTATGACATTAACATTAATATGCCAGCAGGTGGTGTGTAAGTCACTTTGGGAGTAGGGTATAATTAGAATAGATTATTTCACAAGTATTTAAATCGCACTAATTTAATTGCCAACCAACCCCACCTTAGACATATACCTCACTGAATACCTAGATCAACTCAAATAAACTCAACACTTCCTCACTAAAAGGATCTCAAGATCTTAGCACCCTTAGCCCAATACCCCTACTCGCGCAGGCTCCTTAGGTGTATATGATCCACATTCTGTGAACTCCAACTAAATAGAACCGCAAGAAAAACAAACATGCTTTATGGATCCAGTCCTATGCCCCCACATTATCAGCATCTGCCCTTGAGAAGTGCCAAGCCCAATGCATCTTCTCTTTGAGGAACAACCCACCCACCTCCATCTAGCCACACATATAACAAGCAGAGTACCTCCCTGGTAACCGCTACAAAAATCAGTCCAGATGACTGGATGGGCAATTGCAAATTTTCACTCTGAATATGAGGGAAGGATTCCAATTAATGAGGGATGTTATTAACCTCCCACCAGTACTCTGCAATTTGGCAGAGCTTTTCAATGGTGTGCTTGGCTATAAGCTAGTAAAAGTCTATTAGAAAGGGGTGGGAAAGCTTTTCCTCAGAGACCATTAGCTTTTGAATTCCACTTGAAGCCAACATATTTTACTCAGTTAAAAAAGCTGTCAACCAGATGTCCTATATTCCATAATAGAGTGGAAGTACAAGAAAGTACAGTTGTGTAAGTAAGTATACATACCATAACAGTAGATGTTCAAATGATTACTGCTGCAGTAGCCTTAGCTATATGGGTTGTATTCTGCCAAGGATACAACAGCTGTCCAGCTTCCAAAGCTTCTGGGCACCTCCTATGCACCCAAACTGTCAAGCAGCTTGAGCTGAGCTGGCTAAAAGATACGTTTGAATGCAAAGTCCTTTAGATCTTAACGGCTGCCAAAGAGTATGCTCCTCCGAGGTTTCTGCTTTCCTTAGCAGGCCAGATAAGAAAATGGAAGTTTTCCCCCCAAAGGAAACTTGTTTTTTTTACTGATGTTTTATTACTTTCCTCTTCATGAAAGTTATTTTAAAGCTAAGTGTATTGTGTTTTAATCTATTGTCTTGAGACCAAGACATTTTTAAACAAAGCACTTGTTTCTGTCAATTTAAAAGTGGTGTGTCATCTGACTGAAAGTATTTACAGCAGTTACCTCAACTACACAAGCAAAAGGTTTAAACTATGACAAATTAAACCATGGCACTAAAAAAACTACCCATGCATTCATACGCAATCTTTCTTTCAAGATCCCCCCTCCCCCTTCCACAGCTACTTTCAAAAACAATGCTACACTACTACTCACACTACTACTCACTTAACTGTTGTACAATATTGATTCAAACAGCTCTGATCTCTCTCTCTGGCCTTCAAACCTATCTTCTTAAAGGCCACATTGGTACTCATCCTTTATCAGGCAGATTTAGAACAACATTCCCCAGAGAAAACCAGACAAACTTCTCTTTACGCAACACATCTTTCTTTATACATACATCACAATTCTTCTATGCAAGCCTGACATCATGGGACTGAGAAAGTACAGTTGTGCAAGTAAACTTACCATATAACAGTGAATGTTTGATCACTGCTGCAGAAGTCTTAACTATATGGGTCATGAGTTCGCATTGGTGGTGCTGCGGTAGCATTGTCGCCTCACAGTAAGACGCTGTCCGGTTCGATTCTCCATTAGGGCGCCTTCTGCATGGAGGCATGCGTGAATTGGCGTACCTTCGTTGAAGGTTGTGTGTCAGGGCTGGTAACTCGGCACGTAAAAATCAACTACCAATCATTAGCGGACCGGAGTTCCGCTGTGGCGTCCCCTAACTGGGAAAAGCCAAAAGACGCACCATCCTGCCAATGATACAACAGTGTCTCACTTAGAGGTTAGAAAAGAATGGAGAGAGACCGGAAAAGCAATTTAGAAGAGAACAGCGAGAAGACATATGTATGACTAATGTGTAAGCAGCAAAATCAAGGTGGTTTAGGATCTTTGCTTCAAAGTGCTTGCATAAGTACTTTTATTCTCTGAGCAGATTTCAAAGAATTTTTCCTCATGTAGATGGTAAATGTTGGAGGTCTGACAGAAGTAAATGGTAAAATGTTTTAGGAGTATAATGCGTTGGCAGATTTTAAAAATTCCCTACACAGTACTCTAGCCAGAAATATTGAGTGATATATGGTTATAACAAAGGACATGATGCTTTTAAGCTGGGGCACAGGACCTGAACTGCCTACACATAGTAAGGCTTTAAGTTCAATTCTGTTGGCTGCCAAACAGCAATTACTAGAAAATGGAAATGAAAGTCTACATCTGTATTTGAAGTACTGACTATTATAAGAAAAATAAAAGAACTAGAATAGAGATCTTTATAAAAGTGAAGGAGCAAATTACACTGTAGGCTTAAGACTGAGCTGTATTCTATGGTACAAGGTTTGATTCCCTCAGCCCTCACTCCCCTACTGTGTAAACCTGAGTACATCACTTAACCAGGCAGTGCTCTGGGGCATCTGGGAATCTGGGGTAGGTGCCTCAATGGTCTCAAAGACTGCAAGCCTAGTAACTACCCAACAGTCTATGGGAGGGTTGGCATAATGGTTGAAGGTCCATCTCACAAATAAAAGAATGTACAGAGTTTGATTCTGACCTCGAGTTACTGAATAGGCTAGCAACAATCTGCAAACTGATAACCTGATATTTATCTAGGAACCTACATAAAATAAATGGAAACCGTGGAATCAATACATGCAGAATGTCCAGGAGGATGAAAACTTTATGGGAATGCAGGAATTCAGTAATTTATGAAATGGTTGACTGATGACCGTTACAAGGAAAGAAAAAAATATATTCACATTTTTTCCATTTAAATACAGGATATAGTTTTCATTTCTGTACGTTTGCCTTTGTCTTACGTGAAAATTTAACAAAGGTGTCTAAACAAAAAAAATAAAAAAAAAAAAAAGGATGCAACAGCCAGACAGCTTCCAAAGTTTCAAGGCATCTTCCACAGGCCCAAAATGGAAGTCAGCTCAAGCTGCACTGACTATAAAGATAGATTTGGGCACCACGCCCATCAGAGCTTTCATGCCAATAGAGACAGGGAGGCTAAGCCCTGAAAGAGTAATGCTAGGAACAAAATAAATAAATATGATGGAGGGAAGGAGCAGCTATTAGCTCATTATCATACGACAGTCTACTGTAACTGTCAGTTAACACAACTGTACCATATTTATCATATTGATCCCTGCTGCGGTAGCCTTAGCTATATGGGTACAGATCCCTGCTGCGGTAGCCTTAGCTATATGGGTACAGTACCCTATCATACTACATTCGGAAGTTGCAAGGAGATTTCTCTTCTTATAAACCCCACAATGGGATTTGAAAAGACAAGGGATGTTGGTGCTGGGACTAAAGGGAGTTCAGATACTACTTTGTCTTTCCCATGTGGAGTCTTGCCAGGGTAACCATAGATGCCCTTTTCCATGTTGCAGTATTCTGTACAGTTGGGTTTTCCCCTCTTGTTACCTGAACGTCCAGCCAGTACATAAACGTTCTGCAGTCACTGTATGGTGTGTGTGACACCTGACGTGGCTAGCAAAGCATGGGCCATAAAAGTGAAGTCTGTGCGCACCAGACATCAGAACAGAGTACCCCAGTCAGAAGCAGTCCCAGAGAAGGTACTTCAAGTCCTGTGCCATCTCAGGATGGGAATGTCCGAGATCAGGAAGGGTAGGGTGAGAGAGGGAAGGAATACTGCAACATGGAACAGATCATCATCTATGGTTACAAGATTTTACACAACTTTTCTATGTCCTTCTATTCACATGTTGCAGTATTCTGTACAGTTGGGCGAGTGTCAAAGCTCACTAACAGGAACAGGGTGGTGGCCTGGAGGAGATTTCCAGGAAACCATGGAGGATAGCCATGGCAAATCCCGCCATAGACCTGGAAATCTGGTCTATTTTGTAATGTTTTGTGAAGGTGTGCACAAAAGACCAGGTGGCTGCTTCAAGAATATTGGAAGTATCCAGGCCTTTGAAAAGGGCTCCAAAGGAGGCCATTGCCCTAGTGGAATGGGCCTTCACACTGCCTTGCGTTTACCATGGTATGTGTAAAGTACAGTTGTGTACACTTACCATAAATGTAGATGTTAGAGTGTTTTCACTGTTGCAGCTCATCTAAACACAACAACCCAGATGGCATTCCTGACATCCGAAAAACAGCTACAGCTGGCTTCAACTTTCAAAACCTTGGCATTAATGTCTCAGCTAACTGCAAGGAAATTCCTGCAGGCTTTGGGTTACATGGCCTCCAGCACCCGTCTCATACCAAATGCAAGACTACATATGAGAAAAATACAATGGTACCTAAAAAGTGTATGGTCCCAGCAATACCACAGTCTAGACACACAGATTGCTGTCTTGCCTACAAAAGGAATTCCATTGGTGGACCATGGCATGTCTTCACAACAAAGGGAAAGCCTTCAGTCTGCCTCCAGCCAGCCAAGTGTTAACCACGGACGCCTCAGATTACGCATGGGGAGCCCACTTGCAGGGGGAAAGGCCTGCAAGGTTTTTGGGCAGAGGATCAGAAGCACCTACATATCAATTTAAAAGAGATGTTAGCTGTACAGAATGCCCTCTTGGCTTTCAGGGATCTTCTACAGCCAGGACAAATACTGATACGGACAGACAACACCACAGTTATGTGGTACATAAACAAGCAAGGGGGTTCACACTCCTACCCCCTTTTTAGACTAGCCATGACCCTATGGAACACAGCTCTAGCTTGCAAAGTGGATCTACAAGCTCAGTTCCTGCCAGGGAAACAAAATATTTTGGCAGACAGCCTGAGCAGGAACCTGTCAGACTCACATGAGTGGATGCTAGACACCCAAATATTCAAGAGGATTACAGAAGCCTGGGCTGCCCGGACATAGATCTATTTGCATCCCCCCTCAACCACCAGTTACAGATTTTTTGTACAAGGACATTTCATAAACTAGCATGGAAAGTGGATGCTCTCTCATTCAGTTGGCGAAACCTCTCGGGGTATGCCTTTCCTCCACTACCTCTTCTTCCACGGGTGTTAAAGATCAAGCAGGACAAACCCAAGATGATTTTACTGGCCCCAAATTGGCCTCGTCAATTTTGGTACTCAACACTGATGAATCTATCCCAGGAGCCTCCTTGGATTTTACCTCAGATTCCAAAACTTTTGTCCCAACACCAGGGCCAGGTTCTGCACTCTCATTTCAAAACTCTCAGCCTGGCAGCCTGGCGAATTCAGGGTCTACGATTAATCCTACCCTTCCCAAACAGGTCATGGACATCATCTTAGAAGCCAGACGGCCTAGCACTAGAAAATCTTATGCAGGTAAATGGAAGAGATTTTGCACCTGGATGCATGCTCAGGATTCAGATCCTCTCATTCCTAATATACCATTGATTTTACATTACCTGACAGACATGCTACATAAGGGTTTATCCTTCTCCTCCATAAAAATACATGCCTCAGCTATCTCTGCACATTACAATACAGATCCTCCAATCTTTTCGCATCCACTTCTGAAACAATATCTCAGAGGAGCAAAGAATTTAAGGCCCCCTAGGACACAACCCATACCTGTCTGGGACCTCAACTATGTTCTGGAAAAACTCACTCTGCCTCCGTTTGAGCCTGCTGCCACATCTGATATTATTTATCATGGAAGACAGCTATCCTACTGGCTTTGACTTCAGCCAGGAGAGATTCGGAGTTACAAGCACTCATGGCTGTGGAACCTTATATTATTTTTCACCAAGATAGGGTGTCTTTAAGGACTAATCCTACTTTCATGCCTAAAGTGGGTTCCAAAGTGGCTTTAAATCAAACTACTCACCTGCCAACTTTTTTCACTAATCCACAAAATAAGGGGGAAAGGATCTTGCATTCCTTGGATGTACACAGGCAACTTCGTTTTTACCTGGACAGAACCAAGGATATCAGGGAAAACAGAGCAACTGTGTTTCTTATGCAACAAATTCCCCAAAGCAAAGCTATTTCAAAACAGACCATTTCTAAACGGATTGCTCATGGAATCAGATTTTGTTACTCTCATCATGGAAAGCAAATCCCAGGAAAAATTAGGACTCACTCTACCAGAGCTGCTGCTACTTCAGCTGCCTTTCTCAGGGGAGTACCTACCAAAGATATTTTGGAAGCTGCAACTTGGAGTTCAGTGCATACTTTCTCTAAGCATTATAATCTCCCTCTCTAAGCATTATAATCTCCCTCTTTAAGTCTACGGCAGGCTTTTCTTCTGCAGTCTTGCAGGGCCTTCTAGCCACCCCTTCTACTCTATAACCACCACCCTTTATCTCAGCTTTGGGATTCAATCCTACAGTGATGACTGCAACAGTGAAACACGATGAACATAGTACAGTTGTGTACACTTACCATAAATGAAGATGTTCGAGCGTCTTCACTGTTGCAGTCTGGGTTACCCACCCTCCTGTCTCCTCTTACACCTCAGAAGGGTGAAGTAGGAAACCACATTAATGAAAGTATATTTGCAACAGGGTATGGGGTTTCTTGTATGTTACATTTTTGTTTTACTATTAGCCTTCACTTTGGGGCACCTGACATCTGGGGCAAGAAACTGGAGAACATGGTGTCGGCTGGCAGCTTTGTACTCCTGGCACTCTGACGTCAGGGAGCATGACTGAACAGCCGACGCCGGACCCAGACTTTCGGATTCTGGCCGACCGAGGGCTGCCTGCCAGCAGGAAGAACCCTACAGTGATGACTGCAACAGTGAAACACAAACATCAAAAGGAATTTGCCCTGGAAATCCAGGCTGAAATGCCTTGCTTAGTTACTGCTTTCTCCAGGGCCCTGGGGTGGAAAGAGACAAACAATTGGTCAGCCTGTATGATGTTCTTAGTTTTGTGCAGACAGAAGCTGAGCTGTGTGTGCACATCAAGGGAATGAAGTACTCTCTCACGGTCTCCCTGTGGGTTGGGAAAGAAGGTGGCAGGTGGATAGTTTGGTTTAAGGAAAGGTCATTAACCACCTTTGGCATAAAGGAGGAGTTTGATCTGAGGGTTAACCCCATCATTGTGGAAGATGAGGAAGGGAGGGGGTAGCCATGAAAGCTTGCAGCTCAGAAACTCTTCTAGCTGAGTTCAAGGCCACCAGCAGAACAGTCGTCCATGTGCAGTGTTATAGGGAAGCTTTGAATACAGGCTCAAAGGGAGGAAGTATTAGAGTTTCTCCAAGACATAATTCAAGTCCCAAGGAGGCAGCATGGGCTCCTTTGGTGGCCTGAGATGAAGTACCCCCTTAAGGAACAGTTTTGCAAGTAATCTTGAAGCTAAGGGGGTCCAGGGGTAGGCAGGCAGAAATGGCAGACAAATGGGCTTTGATGGAGCAGTATGCTAACAGTCTGTAAAAGTTCACACAGGTAGGACAGCACTATGGGTCCTCGCTTTGCAGTGGGTCCAACTGCCTTCGTAGACAACATATGAAGAATCTTTTCCACTTGAATACACAAGATCTCCTGCTATCAGGTTTCCTGGCCTCGTGCAGGACAGTGAGCATGTCCTCATTGTACAAGTGCCTGAAAGGGATCAAAATCCTATCATCCACAAGGTGAGGTGAAGAGAACGCCACAGTGGGTGAATTTGGGTTCCCTTGTCCTGTGTGAGTAGGTCCACTCTGAGGTGCAACTTGAGGTGATTGCCCTTGGCTAAGTGGTGCAAGTGGTGGAGGAGGGAGAACCAATGCTGTCTTGGTCAACAGGGAGTCGCTAGCAAGATTTTTGGTTTGTCCTGCTGATCTTCAGCAGGACTTTATGAACAAGAGGGAAGGGGGAACTAGAGAGAAATATCCCCTTCCAAGAGATTGAAAAGTTATCTGCTGCCATCGCCAGAGGTTCTGGCAGTCTGGTACAGGAGGATGAGGGAAGTTGCCTGGTCATGGTGGAGGCAAACAGGTCTATTTGAGGTATACCCCATCAGTGGACAAGGTCCAGGAAGACATCCCTGTGTAGCATCCACTCGTGGGACATTTGTCAAGGACCTGCTGAGAGATTCTGCCTGAGAAATCTGTAGGGAAAGGATGTAAACTGCCTGAAGAGCAACTCCTTGACTTGTAGCCAGTTCCCACACAAGGAGAGCTAGTCTGCAAAGTCAGTAAGATCTGGTTCCCTCTGTTTGTTGAGATACTATAGAGCTGTGGAGTACTGTGGTATTGTCCATGAAAAGCTTTAGGGGCTCCTGCTAGAGCCTGGGTTGAAAGGCTTTCAAGGCCAGAAGTACTGCTCTCATTTCGCTTACACTGATGTGTTCTTTCCCGTGTGGTTCTGGCCAAACTCCCTGCACCTTTAGGGTTTCCCAGTGTAGCTCCCCAACAGAGGTCTGAGGCATCTGTGTACATGACCGGTGTTGGAGATGATGGTTGGAGTGGAAGTCTTGGGTTGAGCTTCACCTAGGCCAGCTACTAATTAATCTCCTGTTTGAGGCAGGGCAGTAAGGGTACCTTGAACTCCAGGGGGTGGGACTGCTGCATCCAAACAGAACTGAGGTACCACTGTAGTTTCCTCATGTGAAGTCTTGCTAAAGGCAACATAGGTATAGTGGAAGCAATGTAGCCCAGGAGCCTGAGGTACTGCCTTGGGGTAATTTCCTTGGTGTGAAGTACTAGGAGGAGGTATTGTGTCAAGCTTGCTACCTTCTGGGGAGGAAGGAAGGCTGTCATGGTGCGTTTGAATTCTGCACCCCAGGAACACTATGTCCTGGGTAGGGTCCAGATGGGATTTTGAGTAATTTATCTGAAACCCTAGAGACTGCAGAAGGGCAATGGTTTTCTGCAACTGGAGCAGGAGGGACTGTCTGCAGTCTGCCTGGATGAGAACGTCATCCAGGTAAGGGAAGATTTGGATCCCTTGAGTCCTGCATAAGGCAATTACTGGTGCCAGACATTTGGTGAAGACTGGGTGCTGTGGACAGACTAAAGGGCAAGGCAGAGAACGGATAGTGAGAGGAGGCCAATGAAAACCAGAGGAAACTCCTGAAGATGGGCCTTACTGGGATGTGGAGGTAGGCATCCTTGATGTCCAAGGTAGCCATGAACCCTTGAGGGAGGATGAGGGAAGAGGGTTGGCAGCATTAGCATCCTGAATGTGGGTACTTACAAAAGGGATTTAGGCAAGAGATCTAGAATTGGTCTCCAGGGCCCATATTTCCTTGGTACTAGAAATAGCCTCGAGTAAAAACCTTTCCCCATAGCAGACTGTGGGACAGGCTGGATGGTGCCTTGGGCCAAAAGGTTGTCCACATGGATTGTAGGAGGTGGAGCTGTTGTTTTGGTGGCTGGGGAATACCCCTTTTCTTTGGGGGAATGATCCCGGGTCATGAAGTACCCATGTTCTATTATTAACAGAACCCATTTGTCTGAAGTGACGAGTCTCCACATTTGGAAACCATGAGAGAGAAGTAAGGAGAGAGGGACTGGGGGGGGGGTGCTGATTTAAGTTTGGCAGGTAGTCACACACTACCTGCCCTGTCTGGAAAGGGCCTCCTTTGGCTAGTAGATGGAGCAGTCCTTGGCAAGAGTGGATTGCTTCCTGGGAGCTTTTCTACGCCTGGAAGAGGGAGGAGAACCTACATGCTTTCTGCTAAACTGAGTTTTGGACAGAATTCCTTTGAAACCTGGGAATTGGAGATACAAATGTTTTAAGTCTTGCATCTCCTTACCTTTTTGTTGCAGGGACTTGAAGTCTGCAAACTTGGCTCCAAACAATGCTGACTTGTCCAGAGGTGCATCTACTAATTTAGTCCTGAAATCTGGTAAGGGCTGGAGGCATAGCTGGGAGTACCTTCTTAGGGCAGAAGCTAATGTTGCAGACCTAACTGAGGCCTCAGCAGCATCATTGCTAAACCTAATGGCATGTCTGGTCACCTCAGAGTTTTGAGAAACAAAGGAGGACAGCTGAGTTTTCGGGGAGTCAGAGAGTTCACAAAGCTGTTTAGAAATTTCTTCCAGTAGGGATAAGGCATATTGAGACATGCGTGTCTGATAGTGGATTACTCTGAAAGCCAGAGTAGAAGTATACACCTTTTTACCGAAATGCTCTATTGCCTTGCTGTCCTTGACAGCAAGGAGGGTGGTGGTAGAGGGCAGTAATTTAGAAGCCTTGTCAGTAGAGACGGAGATGGTGTCCGAGTCTGCAGCTGGGCATTTTATCAGGAATTTAGCCGTCTCCGGGACCTTCTAAATCCTATCAGGTGTGCGGGGGGCTGGAGGCTGGGAATCTGGATTTAAGAATGCTGTAGAGAAAGCATCAATAAAGGCTGGAAGAATAGGTGGGACAGCAGTGGGAGCTAGGGAATCCTTATGGATCAACTCGTACTGTTTTTTGCACCTCAGTCATTTCTAATGTATTCCACTTGAAATGCTCTCTCATCTTGGCTATGGTTTCCCCAAAGGTGAGATCTTCATCAAGGGAAAAGGCTTCTGCAGATTCTTCCTCTGGAGAGGCATATCCAAGTGGGGAAGGGAGTTGAGAGGTGTATGAGAGGGATTCTTCGGAGGAAGAATCAGAGTACTCTTCCTCTTCCACCTGACAGGGATCTGGGGCCTGAGGTCTAGGACTCAGAACTGGAGGAGGGGTAATGGAAGTTCCTTGGGCAGTAGGCCTCAGGGTCATGAATGCATTAAAGAGGCTTTGTGAAAATGCCTGCCAATCTGGTTGGCTTTCCCTAACTTAAGAGGTATGCTCTTTTCCTTTTTAAGTGATGGCCTAGCGGAATTTGAACAGGAGACGGCCTAGGACCTGACGACTGGGAAGGAGCAGAGTGATCTGGCTGGTCTGCCGAAGGTCTAGGTTGCCCTTGTGTGTGCGTGTGATCTCATAGGTCAAGGCACAAGACATACAACTACCAGTTGCTCTTTCCTTGCTCAACTTGGTTAAGGTGTATATCTGCATGTCTTACAATGGAGTCACCTATGACTAGAATGTTTGGTTTAGTGGATGCCTGCCTCATAGGATTAGAATCCATGATTTTGAGACTCCCTGCACTAAGTGAGGTGGTAGGTTTAACAGACAGACAGTGCTTCTGAGGGTGCATTGTGCCTCTATTGCATTTTGGAGTCCTTTGAGGTTTAGGCAAGTTAATCTTTAGAACCTCAGCATATAAAGGTTTAAGTGCATTATGATGGCTGTAGTGAGGTGCAGTGTGTGCTGTACTGCTAATGGTCTGACTTGTCTGTGGGTGACATTTTAGCCTCCAATGCCATTATACATGTACTTTTCTCAACAACTGTGTTATATTGTTGGAATAACAGATCAGAGAGCATGAAACAATTCTTACACTCTCTAAAGATACCCATATCAATCAGGCTAGCAACAAAAGTTGTAGGGAGGTGCTGGTCCATGGTCTAGACAGGAATGAATTGGGGGGGGGGCTACAATTTCTTCCAATTGGACTGGTGTTGGGATGCAGGTGTGAATTTAGGTAGATTTATTACCTACAGCTAGGGAGGTGCCTAATTTCTTAGGCTGAGATGTACAGCTATTCCAGACAAGTTTTACTGCAGCTCAGGGAGCGATTTCGCTTGGCACAGATTACTGAAGCCTCAAATTATATTGCTAATGTTGCATGGATTACAAAGGTTTCCTACAGAGAAGAGGGCTTTTGAACATTCAACCCACTATGGGCAGTCCTCAAAGTTTTGATTCAGTCTCCCAAAGGAAACTCGTACACACACATCCTTGGTGCTCGCCAACTCTTCACTGCAGTGGTTCCATTGCTACCTCTCAGACAGAACACAAGTAATGAAATTGAAAATGCTCTCCAACTTCCTGCCAGTAACTACTGGTGTCCCACAAGGACTTAAAATGGGCCCCACACTTTTCAACATTCAAAAATAACCTCTACACTGCTTACAGGAATGCTATCTTATTTCGATATACTGATGGCTCAACGCTAATCAGATCTGCCAAATTCCCCTGTGAACTCCAAGACTACAGACAACAATCCTTATCGGTCAAAACATGGATAAACACATTTGCAACGACTAGTAAACCATAAAAAGAAAAATATTGCACTTTACCCCAAAACATCCTGCTACCAAAATAATACTCACCATCATTTCTGCAATAGAACTATGACAGAAAAAGTAAATCACTCAAAACTCCTGGGCGTTATCACAGATGACCAGTTGAAATGCAACCATATCTCACACAGTAAAAAAATTAAAAATAAAAAAAAACTAGGTACGTTATACAGAATAAAGACTTCCATTAACATATTGCCTCCACCTTCTTACTGACATCTCTCCTCTATGCTGCCCCAACCTTCACTAACTTTCAAGTCTCACAACTGACCACACTTGAACAATGTTATAATACAATAGGCAAACTTGCAGTAAACTATGAATAAAACACACCAATGTCTATCCTCAGAGAATTTAACTGGTTACAGTCACATCACCTAGCTCTCTCAGCTAACTACAATATAGACTTCTCAAAAACTCAGAAAATTGCCCAACCCTAACCACTTAATACAACACCATGCCAATAGAATTTTATGTTCTAAAGAAAAATAAGTGATTCCTGATATTCAAATAGTGCAGCTAAACTATGGAACCCCATCCCACTATAATCCATTCAGAATGCAAATTCATAGCACAATTAAAACTTTACCTATCAGATCAATGGATCTCCTCCTCTACATCTTCAGGATAAATGCCACCATTCTTTTCAGCTTGCCATATTAACCCATTTCTCTTCAAACAGAATGCTATGCCCCACAATCAATCTTCACCAATACATGAATAGTTTTACTTGCATCTCCCAAGCCATTGTAGTCTTGCAGCACTGCTTGGACGGCACCCTCTACAATTCTAATATATTATGATAGGCATATATGAAACTATGAACCTGTTTTACATTTCATCGCTTAACTACAATAGTAAGATTTTCTTCCCTACCTAGTTTTTCCCCACCTCCATTTCTTTACATTCATTTACAGCACTAATCACATGAGATCGCATCTACTTGAGAAACCCACTAGTACAACTCTTCAGATGTCCAATGCTCAATATCTACTAATCAACAAGTATATTTTATACTGTAATAGTTGCGTTTACCTTGATAACAATGTAATCTTACTAGCAAATTAATGTGCAGTTGTTAATGTAAATTATTGAATGTCTATTTAAAAATGCAATATGTTGGAGATTTTCCCCCAGGCCACCGATAAAGGTTTTTTTTGACTAAACCCAGTGAGAAAAACACAATAAACAAAAGCAAAACTAACAAAAAAAATAAAAAATAAACAGCTCATCTTTAACAGATATGGAGTAAAACATTTTTAAATGACACCGATCCTGCAGCAAAACTCACAATACTGCCACTACTGAGAAATAAAACTTAAAGACTATGGCTCCCAGCCAGACAGAAATTACAAATAAATGTAGTCATGGCAAAAACACAGTGAAAGATGTTCAACATGTGTAAATGAGGCACAGATCTTGCACTACATTGCAGTTCTCCCTATTTTTCCCACTTTATTTGGATGAAGAGAGCAGCAGAGATCTTCCTGGAGCTGAGACCTTCTGTTGTGTCATTATATTTAACTGAATAAGCATACAGATGTCCAAGAAAGAACACACACATTATAAACATAAACGTGCCTGCGTATAAGCTACTATGTATATCATGAGTATACATACATGTACATAAGGAAATCTATTGCGTAAAATAAATCTCTTGCACTGCTGGTTTAGAAAAGTATTAAGATAAATGAGTAAGCGACTT
>NC_056736.1:565081076-565286076 GCF_019279795.1 Protopterus annectens
TTAGTAGGCCAGTGCCTACTGAACCTGGGTGGCTGCACTTTACAGTTTACATAGATTTAGGTTTGTCTTCCCTTTTCTTTAAAACCTCTTCTGTCTCATTACCAAGCAGTGTCATGCTGTAAATGGGCATCCAACAATTTAGCTTTAACATGATCAGGCAGATTTTGCTCCTTGAGCCAGGCATGCCTTCTAATCACAGATCCAGTAACTGCAGCCCTGCAAGAGGCATCCAAGGAATCAAAAATCACATTGCAAAGTATGCTTTACAACCTGTTCTGCTGAATGCAATAATTCCTGCAATTCTTTACTTTCCACACAATCAGAAATCAACATAATTTTCTGTTTCAATAAGCCCATAACATGCTGCTGATATTTAAGCATATGAAACTGGCAGTTTATGGCAGACGTATAAACCTTCTTTCCCCATCTATCCAGCATCCTGGAATCTCTATCAGAGGGGGTAGGATTTTTGGCTGTAGAGGCCTTTACACCTTTGGGACCTTGTGATGGAGTCTCAGTATCAGCAGCAGGACCTTTGAATAGAAATTTGTGGGAGTCAGGAACCCTGTAATATCTGTCTGGCTTACTAGGAGCCGGAGGTAGGGAATCAGGAGCCATGCTTGATTCCGAAAACACATCAACAACGTCTAATACAGGAGGTATTGCCAAAGGCCTATGCTGAGGAAGAAGAAGAAAATCCCTAAGCCTCTCTTTTGATTCAGAGAAATCCTGGCTCTCCCAATGAAAATGTTCCCTTAAAGTATGCAAAATTTCTCCAAAAGAATAATCCTCAGGAGGAGATGCAGATGGGATGGAGTCTTCTGCATCAGAATCCTCAAAGGGTGGAATAGAAAATTTCTGATCAGAAGAAATGGAAACCTGATCTGAAGATTCATAATCTGTGTCTTGCCTAGGCCTTTTAGCAAGGGGGGGGGAGGAGCCCCCGATAAAGGTGATTAAGTCCTCAGCCATGTTGATCATCTGTTTAGGGATAGGGGCCTGAGCACGTGGCTCATGCATCTTTTTTTTTTAGACATAGAAGATGTTTTAGATCTTGTTTTTGAGGCTGGCGTCGGTTTTATATAAAAATGTTGAGGCCTGAAAACACCCTCAGAAGCCGGTGCCTGCTCATCGGCTCCAGACCCATCCAAGGGAGAGACTTCCGCGGGTTCGATACTCTGAGAATCTCGAGGCATGGGTCTCTGTAGAGGCCTGCAACTCAAAAGCGGGTAACAGGGGTTGCGAAAGCGCCTCACTGAGTACCAGCAAACCGGCAACTGGCTTAGAAGTTTAGTCATCGGCTTTGGACCTAGACGGTCTGTCTCTGTCTTTTTCTTTGCTTTTTTGTGAACACCGGTAATTAAATCTGGATCCAAAATAATTTGGAGCAAAAATATACAGGCGCATAATAGTGCGTTGGTTAAATCTAGCACAAAACCGACAGCAAGGACGTTATGATCTAGGCCTAGGCAAGGAATACAGTTTTGTCTTTCGGCTTTTCCCAGTTAGGGGTCGCCACAGCGGAACTCCGGTCCGCTAATGATTGGCAGTAGATTTTTACGTGCTGAGTTGCCAGACCTGACGCACAACCTTCAAGGAAGGTACGCCCATTCATGCACGTCTCCACAAAGAAGATGCTTTAGCTAAGAATCGAACAGGACGTCTTACTATCAGGCGACAACGCTACAGCAGCACCACCACCGCAGTACAAATGAAAATCCTTATGAGGTATTTGCTTCCCACAAGTAATGCAATTGTTAACTTTTACTGACATCGGTAAGGAGCAAGAAAAAGTTTCGCCAACAGAGTACTTAGCTTTAGTTGAAGACTTCGGTTCTGAAATTCGAATGTGAAAATTTCAGGAGTCTGCAGACCGGCACTTGCGAACTGCTTCTGCTTTGGGCACTGTGCGGCAAGAAAGAATGAATAAAATGGCGTTGGCTGCATGCTTTATACCCCTGACGACCCAACGTCATGGAAGAGGACAGCAACCGATGCAGGACCCAAGACTTTGTTTTTCAGGCCGACTGAGGGCAGCCTGCCAGCAGATTACCCAAATGTAATGACTGCAACAGTGAAACACGAAGAACATCTATGGTTACACAACTATTCTATGTCCTTCTATTCTCATGTTGCAGTATTCATAACGGTAGAGAGTACCAAAGCTTTAGGTAGGAGCCTGGGAGGTATGTTGGGAGACTGTCGATGAGCCCCTGCAAAATTTACCTGGAAAACCCAGCCATTGCTCGAGAATTCCAGTAACTCATGAAAGTATGTAAACACGACTAGGTGGCTGTTTCCAGAATGGAAGCATAGTCAATGCCCCTGAAAAATGCTGCCAAAGAAGCAGCTGCTCAGGTAGAATGGGCTTTCACACTGGAGTTCAATTCTTTTCCATGAAAGGAATAGCAAAGTGAAATAGCCTTAGAAATCCTTGAGACAATGGTCTGTTTTGACACTGCCTTGCCCAGGGCTCTAGGGTGAAAGGAAACAAAAAGCTGGTCAGACTTTCTAGTGGATTTGGTCTTGTCAAGGTAATACTTCAGTTGTCTATGAACATCCAGGTAATGCAAAGTCCTTTCTGAGGAGTTCTAAGCCTGAGGGGAAAGAAAAGGTAGATTAATGGTCTGATTCATGGAGAGCTCATTAACCACCTTAGGCATGAAGGAAGGAGTGGTTCTGAGGGAGATCCTATCTCTGTGAAAGATACGGTATGGAGGAGTGGCCATAAGGGCTTGAATTTCGGAGACCCTCCTGGCAGAAGTAAGGGCCACCAGCAAAACTATTTTCCAAGTACGTAACTTAAGTGATGCTGAATGGGCTGGTTCAAAGGGAGGCAATGTGAGTTTTTCCAGCACAAAATTAAGGTGCCATGGTGGAAGAATAGGCTTACGAGGAGGTCTGACATGGAGAAGCCCATTTTAAAAGGGTTTTACATCTAGCATGGATGCCAGTCGGAGTTACTAAAGGGAGACAAGCAGAGATGGCTGACAAATGCAGTTTTACAGGAGAATTAGTCAGTCCAGAAATGAAGCAGCTCACACAAATAAGAAAGGACCATAGGTAATGGCGCAAGTAATGGGCCCAGCTTGTTCTTGAGACACTACCTGGAGAATCTTTTCCATTTAGATAAGTAATTTCTCCTGGTACTAGGTCTCCTGCCCTCCTGCAGGACAAAGTACATCCTCTGAATACAGGTGTCTAAAGGGGATCAAAATTCTACCACCCATAAGGTCAGTTTGAGGTTGAGCACCTGTGGGTGTATGAGGGATCCCTTCTTGTGTAAGTAGGTCGAAAAGGTGAGGTAACCTGTGGCGATTGCTCTTGGCTAATAGTAGTAGTAGGGGAAACCAATGCAGTCTTGGCCAAAAGGGGTTCACCAAAAGGATTTTGGCTTGTCCCTCAGTCTTCAGAAGGACTTTTTGAATCAGTGTGAAGGTGGGAAGGCATAAAGGAACATCCCCTCCCATGAAAACAAGGTGGCATCCACATTCCAAGCTTGTGGATGCAGAGTTCTCGTGCAAAGAGGGGCATCTGCCTGTTCTGGGATGAGGCAAACAGGTCTGTGGAATACCCCACCTGTGAATAAGATCCAAATACACTTCCCTGTGAAGCATCCATTTGTGATAGGTTGCTAAGGTTCTGAGGAGGGCATCTGCAATCACATTCTCTGCTGAGGGAATGTATACAGCTTGCAGGTGTATGTGAAGGTTCATCGCTAGGGACCAAATCTGGACTGCCAAGGTGCAGAGTGGATAGGACCTTGCCCCTCCCTGCTTGACATATCACAGAACAGTCACATTGTCTGCGATTACCTCTTGGCCTGCAGTGGCAAGAGAAGGGCCCTCAGTTCCTTTATGTTAATGTGGTCCCTTTTTCTCTGGGTGGACGACTCTCCCTGAACTTTGTTCCAACTGTTGTTGCTGTGCAGGATGGCTCCCCAACCCAGATCCGATGCATCGGTGTAAAGGTGCTGTGTGGGAGGAGGGATCTGTAGGGGTACCCCTTGATTGAGGGTAATAGAGATCTACCATAACAGTTCATTTTTCAGGCATGGGAGAAGAGGGAGTGTAACATCCACAGGATGTGTGTGTTTGCTCCAGAAATTCCTCAAGACCCACTGGATTTTCCTCATATGCGGCCTAGCCAAAGGAAGCATGGGAATCAAGGAGACTATGTGGCCAGGACCCTCAGAAATTCCCTAGCTGAAATGGCTGGGAGGGGAAGGAGAGATTGTTAGTAGTGGGTAAGGGTTTCCACCTTCTGGCAGGGGATAAAGGCTGACATGTCCTCCTTATCCTGCACCCCAAGAAAAAAGGTCTTGGCTTGGTGTTATTTGGAATTGTTGTAGATTCACTGTGAAACCTAGGTCTTCCAAGATCCTGCCCACCATATCTAAATGATGGGACAGGGAGCGATGGTCCTGGTGCAGGATAAGGAGGTCATCTTGGAAGGGGTAAATTTGTATGCCCTGCATTCTGCAATGGGTGATAACTACGGCTAGACACTTTGTAAATACTCTTGGTGCTGTAGAGAGCCCAAATGGCAATGCATAGGACTGAATGTGATAGGACTGAATGTGAAGAACCCACTGAGAAACGCAGGAATTTCCTGAAGCTGGAATGAATGGGGATGTGAAGGTATGCATCACTCAGATCCAGGGATGCCACAAAGGCTTGGTGAGAGATAAGAGTCAAGTGATGCTGCAAGTTGAGCATCTTGAAAGGAGCCACCTTGAGATATTGATAGAGTAGGGACAAGTTGCGAATTGGTCTCCAAGGACCATTTTTTCTGGGGACCAGAGACATTCTGGAATAAAAGCCCTTGGCCGTCTGATCGAGGGACATGTTCTATTGTGCCCTGAGATAGGAGCGGATCCAGAATTGCAGGAAAAAGGTGGAACTGATTTGATAGAGGTTGTGGGGTCCCCCTAGAAGGGTGGAACCTCCCACCAAGTCATGAAGTAACAGTTTTGTATGACAGAAAGGACCCAATTCTCTGAAGTGATTTTCTACCAGGGGGGTATGGAAAAGGTTAGATGGAGGGACAGAGGGGTGGATCTGGGTAAAGAATTTGAGTCACAGTGGAGGAGCTCTGTCTGGATCAGGCTGTTGCCAAAAGGAAGTAGGGGTTGAGGTGGTGGAGGGTCTAGAAGTGGTTTGTTTCCTAGGGTGTCTGCGTCCTTTAGACTGGGCTGCAGCAGAGTGGGAAGACTGCTTTCTTACAAAACTGATCTTTTGTGGGTAGTTCCAGTGGTATCTAGGAACGGGTGAGATGAGCAAATGTTCCAAATTTTGCAGATCTATGCCCTTTTCTTGGAGGGATTTAAGGAGTTCAACTGAAGCAGTGCCATAAAGGGCTTTATTATCCAGAGGTGCAGAGAGTAATTTGGTCTGTACATCCATGGGAAGAGGCTGGAGTCTCAACCAGGAATACCTCCTGAGGAAAGAGCTAGATGCTGAAGACTTGGATGATGCTTATACAACATCATAGTTACACTTGATTGAATTCCTGGTCTTCTGAGAGACCGTAGAGAGCAGGGCAGTTAGCGGAGACTTGGTAGGAGAATCTGCTACATCAGACATTAGATCAGTAGCCTTAGACAATGAATTTAAGACCAATTTAGCCATGAGGTTTTGATAATTAAGAGCTCTAAGGGTGGAAGATGTGTATATTTTCTTCCCCAGTCTGTCCATGAATGCTACCTTTATCTGTTGGTTAACAAAAGTAGAGGGTAATTGTCTGGAGGATTTGTCTGCTGACACCACAATAACTGCAGGGTCTGCAGGAAGATTCTTGATCAGGAATTGTGCCTGTTGGGGAACCTTGTAAAATCCATCAGGTCGTTTAGAAGTTGGAGGCTGACAGTCTGGGTTCTGAGAGGTAGCCTGAAAGGCATCCAGGAAAGTGGAGATCAAAGGGGGAACTGCAGATGGAGAGTTGTAGGCTGTTCCATCTGCAGGAGTTCAAAATACCTTTTTGTCTGACATCAGAAATTTCCCATTTAAAATGCCCTCTCATTGAGGTAATGGTATCACCAAAAGAAAATTCTTCCCCAGGAGAATCAGGAGTAAGAGTCTTCTTCAGGTGTAGCACAGTCCTTGGTGGACTCAATTTGGGAACAAAAAGTCAGGGATTCATCTGAGGAAGAGGATTCTTCCTCAGTCTTCCAGGGGCTGCACAGGGGGTTGAACTGGCTGGGGCATCTGAGAGTGAAGTGCCTGAAAGGCTTGAACAAGTTCTGGGAAAAGGCTTCCCATCCTGGTGTAGATTCGGCAGTTCTGCTCTTTTTTTTTTTTTTTTTTAAAGAAAACAGGAGAAGTCGGTTTGGGAGCAGACATTGGGGTGGAATGTAAGGCAGCAGTAGGCCCCTTGGACACCATGAGCCGTGGTTCCCCTCACCATCAGGGTCTGATGGTTAACTAACCTCAGTGGACATTCTCTGGATTTCTGCTGAACCGGCTTCCAACATGGTTCCTGGTTCCTGGTTCCAGCGTTAAAACCGATGCCTAATGAGACCAGGCCTAACCTTTTTGGATTTCTTCCGAGGCGGCTCCTTGGAGGTACCTACCCCGCCCCTCCATACTTGACGCCAAATGAAGTCTCTGATTTTCTAAGTATAAATTTAAAGCAGCCAAACAGCTTCTAAAAGTTTTGGGAACAAAAGACTGGCAGATGTAAAGACTTGTAGTAGTGGCCTGCCCCTAAGCAAAACAAACTTGTTGTGCGTGTACTTGTGTGGAATCAGTCTTCCACAAGCACACTTTCCCTTCCTAACGGACATGTACATCTGGAATACAAGAAAAAACATATAATCAAAAATCCCAAAAGGGTACTTAGCTTGGATGCAGGCAGCCGAAGGCAAACAACCAGATTCCATGAGCTGGCAATCGGAAATCTGTAGATCACTGCATCTGAAACGTTCTGGGTCGGTCAGTACCCCTTTATCCAAAGCCTTTTGTATACTATCCGGATGTCAGGTGCTGCAGGCAGAAACCTCCCTACTGTTAAGAATACTGCAACATGAGAATAGGACATCTTCCAATTATCATGAAGAATAAATACTATAAAGTGACAGTCATCCTGGACATCTGTGTGTTCTGGGTTTACAGGTAGAGTTTTACATTCAATATAAGGTCTACACATGCCATCTTTATCTCTTTCACTGCCAACTCTCTTACTGAAAGTGAAGCCATGCTATAAAATTTAAGGTCATATAAGGGTTCACCCCCCTCCCCCCAACAATCAGTTTAGGAGGTACAGGCACAGAAATATTAGGATTACCCCAAACAGGCTTGCTTGTTCACAATGATGCATTTCATCACCAGGATAACACAGGAAAGTGCATTAGACCCTACAGTGCACCACTGCATTACTGAAGTCCCATTCAAGCAAGAAAGCCATACATCTTGTAGGTCCATTAGTAAAATTCTAGCAACGGTTAACAATACATTCTGATTACAGAGCCAACGTTTTCTGAAGTAGTACCTCTGGGAAAAAACTGTGCTAAATGAATAGCCTGAGAAAGTACAGCTTGTGTAAAAGCTTACCATAACAGTACATGTTCTTTTCTTCAGTTACAATATTCTACACCCAAGGGATCTCCTGCCAAGTAAAGCCCAACGTCCTGCCGGTATACCAACTCAGCTCTCAGACACTGTGCATCACTCACATGCTCCCCACACACGAAGTAGGACATAAAGGTGATGTACGGACATACAGACACGGATTCTCAGCATAGGAAGAACAGAACACCCTTGGGACAAAGAGGAACATGTGCATCCAGAATGAAAAATAAAGGAAGAACCACCACCCTTCAGCTAGGAGGGCAATTAGAACACAGGAATCAGGACAGAAGGGGGAAGGAGGGAGAGACTGAATACTGCATCAGTGAAGAGAAGGACATCTAATGCTATGGTAAGATTTTATGTAACTGTACTACGTCCTTCCATATCACTGTTGCAGTATCCCTCACCTAAGAGACAGTGCAAGAGCTTAAGATGCATGCGAGGAGGAAAGTACAAGACAGTCCTCCACAAACACATGCAGGATAGCCATGGTAAACCTGCTTTGGCCCTGGAAACAAAATCCAGCTTGTAATGTTTAGTGAAAGTATGAACAGAGGACTAAACAGCAGCCTCAAGGTTGGAATAAAAAGTCACCAGAGGAGGGAACTGCCCTAGCAGAATGTCTGTTTACAGAAAAAGGAAAAACATTTGCCATGAGAACAAAAGGAAATTGCTTTAGAAATCCAGGAGGAGATGGTTTGCTTAGAAACAGACAAATGTAAAGTCCTGGAATGAAAAGGAACAAAAAAGCTGCTCAGATTTGCAAAAAAAATACTTTCATCTAAATAATATCCGAATTGTCTATACAAATCCAAGGTGTGAAGAACCTTCTCACTGGTAGACTGCAAAGAAGGAAAATACTGGAAGGAAAATGAACAGACTTAAGGGACAACTCACTGACCATCCTCGGCATAAAAGGAGGATTAGTAAGAAAAAATACCTTGACCCTATAAAAACTGGGAGAAAAAAAAAAGGAATGGTCGTGAGAGTCTGAAGTTCAGATACACTCTTGGCTGAAGAAAGACCCAAATACAGAACAGTCTTCCAAGTACAATGTTGCAAGGAAGCAAGCTCAAAACAAGCCATTGTCAATTTTTCAAAAACAAAATTGGAGGCCCCAAGAATGCGGAATAGGCTTTCTGGGAAGCCCAATATGAAAGATGCATTTAAGGAAATTGGTTGACCTCAAACCTGCAGACCAGAGGAGGGTTTAAGGGCAGACAGAAATTGCAGACACATGAGCTTTAACTGAAGAATATGCCAATCCAGCATGGAGCAGATCACTCAAATAGAGAGCCAGAGGAACCACCACAGATGGAAGATCCTGACTACAAAAGAGGCACAAGACAGAAAATCTTATCCATTTGGATATATAAACTCAAGTTTGGGTGGGAGATCTGTGGTTGCTTTTTGTAGCAGTGTTAAGGCTTTTAATGTCCTTAACAGTCGGTCTGGAAATCTGGTTCAGAGCACTCTTTACTGATCCACCCCATTATGCGCTTTTTGGCCTAGACCGCTTATTGCGCTCACTTGTTGCATGTGTACTGCTGGTACTCTTCATATCAGTGTACCATTGATCTGTACCAAATGTTGCCTCGATCATATTTGAATTCATTTGCTTCACCTAAATGTGTAGAACTCCACTATTTCAAACTGGGATAGACATTGAGTTATTTCAGACCGTCTCTAGAGGAACAGAACCTAAAAACAGGTGCATTTTTCTTTTTGCTTTCTACTTGCAGGATCTGTTCCAGAATGACTGTCTGCTAACTCAAAAACAGACCCCTTTCTGGGGGTCAGGCTCCTAGGCGGTGAGACACTTCCCTGTGGTACATTTGATTGGGGACACATGGCTGAAGTGACGTTCAGCTGTAGAGGCATGACCGTTGCAAATTCCCTTTAGGCAGAGAGAAGCACCATGCCCACAGCTTCAGTGAAAAGTGAATGTGGGAAGGGGAAATACCAGTGTGTTCTGCTTGGTGTACAGTACAACCTTATGCAAGTACAACATGTAGAAGTGTGCTACAGCATGGAGGAAATCCTGCATGCTGCTGTAGTCACACTTATGCTCAAATCTGTGTTTTAGGTGATGCTCCCTAGACACTGAAGGGGGTAGTGGTCCACGCACACCAAGTATAAAGGCATAGCCCGTTGTGCACTGCATCTGCACTGCCCCCGACATGTCCACTGGTCATCCTGCTGCTGAGGCCTGCCATATTGCTTACCATCTCTTAGTGTCTTGGGGGACTTGAATATTAATTTTCTCCTGTGCATTTGGTTACAGAAGCTGTGGGCATGGCACTGTGTGCTTTGCCCACAGGGAATCTGCAGTGGTCTTATGCCTCTGCAGCTAAATGTTTTCAGCCATGTGCCCCCAACCAAATGTTCCAAATGGAAATGTCTCACCGCCTAGTAGCTTGAACCTCCCCTTCCTGCCTTTCTTTGCTGCATCTGTTGAAACTGTTTCCTCTGTGATGTTCAGTACAATTTTGCTTTCTTGTACAACACTTCAACTGCTTGTGTGTGCTAGTGGGACTGGAATTTTACAAACAGTGTGGAAACCATGTGGCAAGGCACCGTGGCTCTCAATTTACTTGAAAAGTAGGGACAAATGCCCAGACTGGGGAACCCTTTTTAAAAGGTCAGTCATGTTAAGGTGAAAAGTTCACAGAGCAAGAGAATGTGAATTAACTCCATGTTCCGAAGTAGAAGTCTACAACTCCAACATTGTCAAAGTGTTCTGTGGTTCTTCTCTTCCGCCACTCCAATTTTAGGAGGGACACAACAATGTTTTGGATACAAATTGGGACCAATAAGTCCAACAGGCACTTGTAAAACAGGCCATTTATAAAGAAAATTAATGAACAAGATGATTTCAAAAACAAACCCTGTCGTATTGCTTTTACTTTTGGGATGTTTCTTAAATTGGGTTAATCAGAAGCCTAACCGTTATTGTATTAAAGGCGTGCATTTGAAAATACTGCCCAATCTATTGAAGGCAATCGAGTATAAACCAATCCAAGGGCCTTTCAGCAGACCAGTGGAAAAGCAATCGGCACTAAAGAGCCAATGAGAAAGAATAGTTGTGTAAAATCTTACCATAACCATAGATGTCCTTCTCTTCCATGTTGGAGTATTCATACTGTGGGATTTCCAACCCCAGGGGACCAGACATCGGCTCCTATACAAAAGCTTAAGCATGGCTACCGTAGGTGGGTGGGACGTCACACGCAGGGCCATAAAACATGGAGTATAAATGTGATGTCAGCACACACAGACCTCAGAACTTGAAGCCCAGAGATGAGACTAAAAGGCCAAGGAGAAGCAAACGCAAATATCCCCAGAGTGGCCTGTAGTGAGGGGATACACCAGAGAAGACAGATATCAGTGGGATGGAGGGTGGGAAGGAATACTGCAACAAGGAAGAGGACGACATTATGGTTACGGTAAGTTTACACACAACTATTCCATGTCCCCTCTATTCCCATGTTACAGTATTCATACTGTGGGGGAGAGTACCACAGCTAGGAGGAATGTTGGGAGGTGACAGAGGCAGAGGATTCCAGGGATCCTTGTAGGATTGCCCTAGCAAATCCTGCCCTGGCTCTAGAGACCTGGTCCAGCTTGTAGTGTTTAGTGAAGGTATGGACTGTGGACCAGGTGGCTTCCTCCATGATGGAAGCGGTGTCTAGTCCTTTCCTGAAGGCCTTTGAGGTATCCATGCCTCTGATTGAATGGGCTCACACTCCTTGAGACAATGGTTTGTGATGATGAGAGTAGCAAAAAAGGTTGTATTTTCTGATCCAGGAGGAGACAGTTTGTTTGGAGACTGCCTTACCCAAGGGCCCTGGGATGGAAGGAAATTAACAGTTGGTCAGATTTTCAAAGACTCAGTTTTGTCCAAGTAGAATCTCAGTTGCCTATGTACATCTAGGAAATGGGGAATCCTCTCAGCAGAGTTAGTAGGGGAGGGGATGAAACTGGGTAGGTGAATAGACTGGTTTAGGGATAGTTTGTTAACTACTTTGGGCATAAAGGAGGGGTTAGTGAGTAGGGTAACCCTGTCATTGTGGAAGGTGGTGTAAGGAGGGCAAGCCATCAGGACCTGTAATTCCGACACTCTTCTAGCAGAGGCAATGGCCACTAACAGGATGGTTTTCCATGTGCACATTTGAAGAGATGCTGTACTGGTGGTCTCAAAAGGGGGTAGGGTAAGCTTTTCCAGCACGAAGTTGACGTTCCAGGGAGGAGGGATAGGCTTTCTTGGTGGTCTGATGTACAACACACTCCTCTCAGGAAAAGTTTTACATCCAGTCTAGAAAGAAAAGGCGGCTGTACAGGTAAGCATGCAGAAATGGCTGAAAGATGGACTTTGACAGAAGAGTAAGCTAGTCCCTCCTTAAGGAGTCTGCAGGTATAGTTCAGGACCAGGAGAGGATCTGCCAGAAATGGGTCCTTGTTTCTCAGAGAACACCATTTTGAGAATCTCTGCCATTTAGACAAGTAGTTTTTTCTAGTAGTTTGTTTCCGGGCCTCCCTTGGGACTGAAAGCACGCCTTCAGAGAAGTGTTGTCCAAAAGGGATCAAAAGTTGATCACCCACAGAGTTAGTTGCAGTAAAGACAGTTGTGGGTGCAGGAGGGATCCCTGTTGCGGAGTTAGTAGGTCCACCTTGTGGGGTAACTTGCAGTGATTGCCCTTGGCTAGTGAAAGCAGAAGAGGGAACCAGTGTTGCCTTGGCCAATAGGAAGTTATCAGCAAAATTTTTGGCTGTTCCATCTTGATTTTTCAGGACGACTCTTTGAATTAGAGGGAAGAGAGGGAAGGCGTATAGGTACATTCCCTGCCATGAAAAACTGAAGGCATCCACTCTCCAAGTTGGTGGTGAGCGAGTCCTGCTGAAAAAATCTGTTCAGTTGTCTGTTATGGGTGGGGAGGGGGGCAAACAGATCCACTTGTGGTGTGTCCCACTGGTGGACTATGTATAGGAAAGTATCCCTGTGCAACATCCATTCGTGTTGCAGAGAGGTGGTTCTCCTGAGCAAGTCCGTTTGCTTGTTTTCCTTAGAGGGGATGTATGACACTTTCAAGAAGAGATTCTGTTTTGCCATTTCCCAGATATGCAGGGTTATCGGACATAAATGGTATGCCTTTGTCCCTCGCGTTTGTTTAGGTACCACATGACAGTAGTGTTGTCTATCACAAGGTGGAGTTATCCCTGGTTGCAGCATGGGAAGGAAGACTTTTAGAGATAGGACAGCAGTCATTTCCCGGACATTGATGTGCTGTTTTTGCAGGGCAGGGGACCAGCACTGGTTGTACCCTGTAGCTCTGCAGGGTTGCTCCTCATCCTCGGTCTGATGCATCTGTGTGCATAGACTGCGAAGTGGGAGGGAGCTGCAGAGAAATTCCCTGGTTGTTGGAAACCTGCTGAATCCACCATTTTACACAGGGCAGAAAGGGAATGAGTTTGTCTAGAGGTTGTTGGCTTTGTGACCAAACATTCTGTAAGTACCACTGGAATTTCCTCTTGTGCATTCCTTGCTAGTGGGAGCATGGGGATGGTGGCAGCCTATAGTTTGTAGAAACTGTCTTGCAGTTAGGTGAGATTCTGTCAATAGACTTAGAAAATGGGGTGACAGGGATTGTGCCTTGTCTAGTGGTAAGAAGGATTTCATTAGATCTGTTCTGATTCTGCACCCAAGGAAAACCAATCCTGTTGTGGGAGAAGAGAGGATTTTTGGAGGCTGAGGGTGAAACTCAGGTTGTTTAGTAGGGACATGGTGAATTGGAGATTTGCCAGAAGGGTGGACTCTGATTCTGCCAAAATGAAAATATCGTCCAAGAAACGGTAGATTAGTATTCCCTTGGTTCTGCAATGGGCGATGGCTGGGGCTAAGCACATGGTAAAAACTCTGGGTACCATAGACAAGCCAAAAGGCAATGCAGTAAACTGAAATAAGAAAAGGGCCCAGAGAAGCGTAGGAACCTCCTGTGGGACAGTGACTGGGATGTGTAGGTATGCATCCTTAACGTCTACAGTGACCATGAAGGCTTGAGATGGGAAGAGTTTGAAGGGAGAGCATCTTGAAGGAGGGGACCTGTAGGAACAGATTTAGCTATGAGAGGTCCAGGATAGGTCTCCAAGGGCCATCCTTTTTTGGGACTAAGAAAAGGCAGGAATAGAAGCCTCATCCCTTTTGTCCTGAAGAGACTGGTTTCCATGGTTCCTTGGGAGACTAGTTCCTGCAGGATGGGAGGAAGCAGAGGGAGCTGATTTTTGGGAGGGAAAGAAATCCTTAACTGTGTACGCATTTCTTTCTAGGAAAGAAAGTATCCTTTTTGGATGATGGAAAGAACCCACAGATCTGTAGTGATGGTTTCCAGAAGGGGAGACATTGGGTAAGGTGAGCTGACAGGGGCACTTGGGCAAAGCAGTCACATGGAGGAGGGTCCCCCTCTATCTGGAAAGGGCTGCTTGTTGGGGGGTTGTGGTTGAGGGGGTCTAGGATAAGGTTGCCTCAGAGGTCCCCTATGTGGTCTGGCAGTAGAAGGGCGAGAGATGGAAGGGGCCCTTCTGACAAAGGATGTTTTGGCTAGGTAGTTCCTGTAGTATCTGGGCACTGGGGACACCAGCAAGTGCTCAATTGTCCTGCAGTTCCTTGCAAGTTTTTAAAAAGTTATGCAGCATTTTTGCCAAATAGAAGGTTGTTATCCAGAGGAGCAGCCATGATCTTGGCTTTAAAATCATCTAGCAGAGGTTGTAATCTGAGCCAGGAGTATCTGTGCAAGGCTAATGCAGTGGCAGCTGATTCTGCTGCATCACAGCTGCAGTGGATAGTTCGTCTGGCTACCTGGGTGGCCAGGGACAATTTTGAGGAAATGTCAGATTTGGCTGGACAATGTGGTGGCCTGAGAAACCAAGTCTAGGGCAAACTTCACCCTGTGAGTTTGGTAGTTTACAGCCCTGAAAGCTAGAGTAGAAGTGTATACCTTTTTTCCCCACTCTGTCCATGGTTTTGCTGTCTTTATCGGTTGGCAGTAGGGATGCAGAAGGCAATTGCCTAGACTGCCTGTGTAGGGATACTGCAATAACTGCTGGGTCAACCAAGGGTGGTTTTATTAGGAACTTTTAGTCAGAGATTTTGTAAAACCTATCTGGCCTTTTAGGGGCAGGAGGTTGAGAGTTCGGGTTCTTGGAAACAGAAGTGAAGGCATCCAAGAAAGCTGGGAGTACTGAAGGGATGGCTAAAGGTGAGAGGGAGTCAAGCTGTAGAAGCTCAAAGCATCTTTTCTGGGTTTCCGAGTCTAAAGAAGTATCCCACTTGAAATACTCTCATTTGTGAAGCAGTCTCCCCAAATAAGTCCTCAGGTAGGGAGTCGCCTTCAATAGATTACTCACTTAAAGAGGACTCTATGGGAGAGGAAATCTTAGAGAGACATAGGAGACAGATTCCTCAGAGGAGGAGTAAGACTGGTCTGGGTCTTCCATGAGTAACTGCTTGCTGAGTAGAGGTTAAAGGCAGGGAGAAGGCAAAGGCCTGCCTAGGACTCAGCACAGGAATGCTAGTGGGAGTAGGGCCTGTACGCCTAAGTGCCATAAAAGCCTGCATCAAAGAAGAGGTGAAGGATTCCCCGTCTGGTGCTGCTTGAGGCACTGGGCTCAAGTATTTTGTTTTCAGTTACCTTTTAGTAGGAGTGTGCATCTGGGTAGGTAGGGAAACAGAGGCCTGCGCTGGAGTAGGAGATGTCTCTGTTGGCCAGTCAAGCAATGGTTCACCCTTGATATCTGTTATGACCATCTGAATCAACTCTGCTGATGTGCTTTCCGTGGGTACTGACACGACCTCTTCCAGAGGAGCCAACGGAACTGGAGTAATTTGGTATCCCCTCAGCCCTAGAATGGTAGTTAGCGGAACATCCAAAAGCGGAGCGGCATCTGGAAAAGGCCTGCAAACCTTGGCCTTCTTCAGAGGTTGTTCGGCTTGGCCGGTCAACTCGGGATCCATCCTAAGGGTGGGGTGTTTAAGCCTTTGGTTTTCTAAAAACAGATTTAACGCGGCCAGACGGCTGCATAGGGTCTTGGGTACGAAGGATTGGCAAACAGAGCAGGCTTAATGGTCGTGCTCTTTACCCAAGGAGAGAGACAGCAGTCGTGGGAGTCTTTGTGCGGAATCTGGCGCCCGCAACTACATTTACTCTTTCTCCAACATCTGCCAATGAAAACAACTAGAGCAACCAAGCTAAAGTTTAAGTAATTATGAAAAAGGCAAACCTCAACGGGGTACTTATCTTTTAGAGGTCTTTGGATGTAGGAACGAAGTGGTCAAAGTTATCATCTGCAGCTGAAAAGTTCTGGGGTGTGCGCCGACATCACATTTATACTTAAAGGCTTAAGCTTTCGTTTAGGAGCCAACATTGGGTCACCTGGGGGCTAGAAATTCCACAGTATGAATACTGCAACATGGGAACAGGAGGACATCATTTGGCTACTTGACCGATCAACACTGTGCAATACAAAAAAAATGGTGAAAGTGATTAAACTGTAGATGTTTTTGTATTTATGAATACTGTAACATTATTGTTCTTAAAATGTTTAGCAACACTCTGGAGATTTTCTACCTGGATCTCCACTGAAAACGGGCTCCTTACTAGTTACATTTTCCAGTAATCAAAAGTTAATCAATATAAAAATAAACCATGTACACAAAAGAAACTTGTGTAGGAGATGTAATAATAAAGGGACATATGAATAATACTAGACAAGCAATTACGTGGACTGTAAGATGCAGAGCAATACACATCTTCAGGATTGTGCGCGTCTCTACCCATCCAGGAGTTCAGACTAACCTTAAACATAGTCCAATGCTACCATTTTTACTTGTGGTGGCAACTTATTCCATAGGCTAGGAGAGTGCCGTGTCACAAAACCTCTCAGTACAGCAAGTCTTGTACATGTTTTGATGTGAGATTAGGTCTCCAGTGCAGGTACTTTTAGCACCAGTGATTTTTTTTTTTTTTTTTAAACAAAAACTGGGAGGTCATACAGGACTGGGTCTTTCGTGGCTCAAAGAACTAGACAATTGGGATTGAGGGAGGCAAGAAATTCACCTGGGAGTGGTACCCATATCCCTTCATGGACAGGGGCAGTCGGTGTTGACTACAGACACACTGCAAATTACATCCAC
Organism: Protopterus annectens; assembly: GCF_019279795.1. Taxonomy (NCBI): domain Eukaryota; kingdom Metazoa; phylum Chordata; order Ceratodontiformes; family Protopteridae; genus Protopterus; species Protopterus annectens. The sequence goes on from NC_056736.1 coordinate 565,097,832, forward strand.
CTAATAAGGACAATTGGGGCAACTTGGGATTAACATGGCTACGCTTATAAAGGCTCTAGGGCCGATAGCCTAGGAATCACCTATGAACCTATATGAATTTCCTAGTAGTGGGTTTCCTGGCCCCTTGCAGAACCAAAAGCACACCCTCAAAAAAATGCCATCTAAAAGGGATCAAAACCTTGTCATCTAGAGTGGACAGGTGAGGATGGACAATAGCCTCCTTGTCTTGTTTGACAAGAACACAGAGGGAGCTGCTGTTCAGAGGTGAAGCAAAAATATCTATAGGAGGAATACCACATCGATGGACCATGCCCATGAACACATCTCTGAAGCAGTCAGAACAGGAGATGGTTTAACAGACTCCACTTGTAGGAGCCAATACCTTTTTTGGATATCAAAGCCTTGGGAACACTCCCACTTAAAATATTTCATCATGCAGGCAATGGTATCCCCAAAGGAAAGCCTCTAAAGAGATGCCCAGGGGAGCTGGACTGCAGCCAGATTGGGCCTCACATTTTGACCTTTTTCTTGGCAAACAGGTGGCCCTTGGGACAGGAGGATTCTACTATAGCACCCTGAGCCAACAACTTAAGATGCTGGTTCTCCAGGTATAGGAACAAAGAAGAGAGGCAACTATGTAGGGTCTTGGGCACAAATGCCTGGCATATAAAACACTGCATATGATCTTGGGAAGCACAAAAAGGACAACACTGGTTGTGATGGTTTTTATGAATAATCTGCCTCCCACACAGACAATTTCTCTTTCCGGTTGACATGAACACAATAAATTAGAAAAGGGAAAAGAAACCCCAATGGGGCACTTCTCTGAAAACATAGCTTGGTAACCAGCAGAACATTCAGACCAACGTTTGATAATGATGTTCAGATTACTGGAAAAGATGTTCTAAGTATCTGCATCTGTACATCACCTTTATACCCTATAGCATGTGACCGAAGTATACATGTGACATACGGCATCTAGAAGAGCTGAAGGCTTTGGTATACCGGCTGGACACTGGGCTATCCTTGGCAGGAGATCTAGGTGTGGAATACTGCAACAGTGGTATGGAAGGACATCTAGTGTTACTTTTCTCCAAGGAGAATATTCCATAAGAAATACCCGCAGACTAAGGAACCCCACATAACCAGGGTAAAGCACCAACTTTACCAATATTTTACTGAAAACAGTTAAAATATTAACACCCTCAAATTCATGGGTTAGCAGAGTGCCTTAATAAAATTCTGATGTAGATGGCAAAGAAGGCCATAGAAGATAGTATTGAACAGGGATCAGTTACTTCCTTACCCCATTTTCTGTAAAAGGAGTTCAAGAAGCTTCAATAGGATTTAGTCCATTAAGGTACTATAGGGGGTAGACATCTCTAAGGTTTGTTGAATATAGTGATGGAGATCTAGGAGGAGGAGGAGAAGAGCGTTTAAAAAAAAAAAGTACCATGGCAAGCTCTTACAGACTTGCGAGATAGGCTAAAAACGTGTTATGCCAACAGTTTCAATGAACATACGCAAAGGGTACCCAGCCATGCAACATAGGGTATATAGCAAAAATGTCTCAGTTAAAACCCTTCAAGGGTAGCAAAGCAGTTCTCTCTGCTGAGAACAAGTTACTACCAAGATGGCATACACTCACCCATTTAGAGGGTACAGAAACTAAAAGTGAACTGCAAAACAAGAATTTGAAAAAAGAAAAAAACAGCAGATCTTTCACTTTAGTGTACTAATCCCATGCAGGGGAAACTAAGGCTTCTGCAGTCAGCCTGGAAAACTGGCAGAGATACCCAAAGTGTCATACCATAGAATCTCATACCTGAAACAAGAGTTCTTACTAAATTTTTTTTTTCTGAGCAACCAGGAAAAACATATTTAATTTATCATCACACAAACTGTCAGGGAGAAGGTAAACCTAAAAAAACAAACTGTATACCAGAGTCCCCCAAAGAAAATGAGTAAAACTGTTCACACAGATTTCCCTCAATACTCTTGGAAGCTGAAGCTGCTGTGCACCACATAAAACCAAAGCATTTACACTCCATTTTGCATACTGGAAAGTACATTTATCCTACCAGACTTATCTTGCCATTTAAGATCAGTTTTATTTCTCATAAATCCCCCTCCCAGTCTCAAACTAGGTGGCTTCTGAGTTACCTGCCCCTACTGTACATTTGTCCTTGGATGCTCCTCCCAGTCTCTTCTCATTTTATTGGACACTGACAGATCGAACTGGAAAGGCCCTCCCCTTAGACCGTTAAAAGCTCGAGCTAGACTGTTTCATACCATCCCACTCACTCAGTGCACACTGCAATATCCCAGGTAGTACATCCCTTTTTACCATCTTCGTTTTGAGATATGCAACATCGGAGACTAGACTACCCATCACTGGAGAGCTTTGGGGACCACTTCTCACAAACTGGCTAAGGATTAGTGCTTCCGTTTTGCACCTCATAAGAGAAGGAGCAAAGGGACGTTATCTCTCAAACTTCCTAGTAATTAACATTCACTGGAAAGCATGAAATTGCTTCTTGGGGCCTGGCTTGGGATTGGTGTTACTGCTTTGCTACAGGTAACAGGAGAAGGGACACCGTTTTCTTCCTGATCTATGACTGGGCACACTGAGGGTCTATATTACATCATCGAACGCTTAAAGCGAACGCTGATTGATCAACCTAATTTAAGTGAAAGCTTACAATCTCGAACTGTCAGATCAGTGCCCCCCACCGGGGGGGGGGGGGGATTTGCTGATCCAAAACACATACACACAACACAAGTACACCAAACAAACAGAAATCCACACATATACACCTAAAATCTGATACCTAACCCTACACTAAACTATGCACACACCACTAACTACCCACTTACCTTAACCCAAATCCTAACCCTACGGTCCATCACTATAGCACACTCACCTCACCCGCTCCCTAACTCACTTAAATCCGCCCTAACACTCACATCCACACAATCGCACACTTACCTGAATCTGACCAGTAACTTTCCACCATAACACTGAAAATACCGAAGCAACAGAAACAGACAACCAAATTCTTTCCCTAGGAAAAAAATAAAGTTTCTGCTGCTTCGATATTTTGCAGTTTCGCGAAAATAAGTTCGATCAATCAGCATTCGCTTTTGTAAGCGTTCGAGGATATAATATAGACCCTTCACTGAGTGGTCTGGTTGCAGTTCTCAACAACTGCTTCAGGGCCTTTATACAGCCTGGTTTTCTATTGTGTCCAGCTGCAGTAGGTTTCACTTAGGGTATCTACAAAGAGAAGACTACACAAGTGTACTTAACCCGTCCATCAACACCTGGGTTAATACTACTACACAGGAAGCTTTCAGGGATTAGTGCTACTCTGACTCTCGTGAAAGAAGACACCTAAGAATCCGTGATTTGTTGCAAGTGCCATTCTCAACACAGCTACACAACCTCCAGTACCAGGCAGACAGCACCTCCAGTTAACAACTCCAAACATTACATATACTACTTTCTTCCTTCAGCCCACATTAGTAAGCACCTGGAACTCTGTAACCAGCATAGTTGAAATGGGTATCACGAAACAATGTAGCGATTGTCTCATTTACAGACAATCACCTACTTACGACTCAAAGAAACAGAGTAAGTGGCACAGTGATATGTTATCCTAGGCAAAGCTCTCACAGAGAGACTACAAGTAGCAAATAGTCTGTCAGAAACATACTATACCGGTTGCATACAATACAGGACAAACACATTCCTACTTATACAATGGTTCTTAAAAGTAACCTAACTAAACCACAAAGGCCTCCTAAATGTTACCTAAAAAAACAAGTATCAGGAAGCAGCCTCACACACACCTCCAGTAGAACCCACCATGAAACAAGCAAGGCTCTGCGTTTCAAATCAAAAGACCACAAGGCAAACCTTCACAGAATCCAACATTCTAGTCACAGGCAACTGAATAGCGAGATACACTGATGCACCCCACACTTATCAAAATGCCCAGATTTCTGCAGAATGTCCAGATTTTTCCCTTATATGTTTAGTCTTTCCCTCAAAAAAAAAAAAATGATGGTTTTCTGACAAATTAAGGAGGACTGAAGTCGGTAAATAATGGCATTCATACATTGCTGGGTTTCAAATTATATCCCTCAGAGAAAATGTGTCCTAACCAAAAACCTGTTACTCTTTCAAATTTCAGAGTTGAAGACAAATATTTAAAATCTGTCCCTAGTTTAGGCCTGTACCCCTCCCAATTATTTTATGCTTTGTCCACATTTCCTGCTCTAAGAAGTTGAGAGGTATGTGCACCTCTCAACGCGAGAGTCATGGTTAGTTCCCTCTCAGATGCCAGGAGTCGCATCATTGTACGCAAGTCCTTCAACCAGAAGTACACATACAACGCAGACATAGTATACATTGGAGTAAAACCACTAAGACTTACCTTCCTAGACTATATGAAGAGAGACTTGACGAAGCTCTTAAAATGTGTATCCAAGGCAGGCATAAACAGAGACTTGAGTAGCATTTTACCTCCACAAGAATGATGCTGCAATATGTGCAAAAGATGGACTTCAACAACTGACTTAGCTTCTGGTGTTATTCAAGGGGGTACAATACACAGCCTGTGGGAGATGGTAGACCGTCTTAATTGCTTTACTACAGATAGCCTGCACTTATCTACACAGGCTTTCACAGATTAGATAATCTTGTGTACCTCCACAGTACCATTTTTGACAATGTCTGTGTTGATTTTGAAAGAGCGCATTTGGGGCTGCTGAGGGTATTTATGTGTACTTCGTCTAGAAGGTCTTTGTGGCTTAGGAAGGTTACATTTAAATGCCTCAGCATATGTGGGTCAATATGTCTGCTTTGAATAGTGCTTGATGGGTGCAGCGTGTGTACTACTGACAGCCTTACTGACATTAGCAGTACTTTTATGCAACAGCTCTGCCTTCACAGTGACATTGTGTAAATACATATCTCACATACCAGTTTGAGCATTGACTGGTTGTCAGTAAACATAAGGCAATTTATACATTGCCACAGGATGCCCATATCTACTAAGCTCATAACAGAGACTGTAGGAAACTTCATATCCATGGCAACAGACCCTTTTCTTTTTATTGATTAGACAGTTGGAGTGATCATATCAATCACTCAGAAGTATCCGGTTTGCAACTATGCAGACAGTGCTTGTCACTGCAAACTAGTTGTCCTGTGTACAACTAGGTATTAGTGAGATTCCATTGTGCGTTTACAGGAAAAAGTCACTCAAGCTGTAGAATATGTGGAGAACACTGCCAAACACGAGGGGAAACTAATACATAGACCCTGAAAACTTAAGGATGAAGTATTTAGACAAATATTCTGAAACAAATTAAGCAGTACGTACTAAAACAAAGAATTAGCTAGTCAAGAATGATGAAGAGGGGGGGTGTGGCCAAGGATGAACACAGGATAGCAGCAGATTTCTTCAGCTCCACCAATTTCATTGCACTGACAGGAAATAATTACTTTAAAAATTAATTTATGAAGTAATTTTCTTTCTAAATACGTTTGGTATATCTATTCCTTCAATAACATCTAAAAAAGAAAGAAAATTTTAATAATACTCCTGTCAGAAATCACCTTGGAAATTTCTGTCAGCTTTTCTGTTTGAAATGAGTTCCAGTAAGACAAATTCTCAAGATTCCAGCATCAAGAAAGAACTTCAGTCTCTGATATCTACAATCCAGCAACTTACTGCCAAGATGGATAAACTGGATACTAAAATAGATACCTTCATAGAAAAAACTACAAAACAAATAGACTTGTTACATATAGACTTGCAACAACAGAAGACTCAGATTACAGGCATAGAAGAGACTGTAAATGACATGGAAAATAGAATCCAAGAAGAGGAAATCAACATTGAGTTTTTGCTGAAACAAAATACACATCTACAAACAAAGCTTGATGACCTGGAAAATAGATCTAGGCAATAACATTAGGATTTTTGGACTGCCAGAAAATATTGAAGGTAACAATATTACTTCTTTTTAAATACATGGCTCCCTAAAACTTTAGACTTGCCAGAAGCATTTTCTTTTGGTATCGAAAGAGCCCATAGATCTATAGCTAATACTAACTCTAACAAAAAGTATCCTAGATCAGTTATAGTTAGATTTCTATCATCTTTTGATAAAGAGATGGTACTTAAATCTGCTTGGGCTAAAGCACCTGTTAAAATTAATGAGGCAACTGTGCGTTTTGACAATGACTATTCTTCCTTGGTAATAGCTAAAAGAAAAGTTTTTCTGCCATTAATAAGGGAGCTTAAGAAAGCACAGTTTAAAACCTACCTTCTGTTTCCTGCCAAGCTAAAAATCTTCCTTCCTAGTGGCCCTAAAATTTTTGAAGACTTAGACTCTGCATTGCTGTTGATCAAAAAAAATAAGATTTTGGATAAAATAAAGGAAATGGAATGGGCTAGTCCTTCATTAAAGAGGTTGGCAACAGAAGCTTCATGGAAGACTTCAGAGAAGAAAAGAGACTAAAAAACAAATGACTTGTTCTATGTTTTTTTCTTTTTTTTTCTCTCTCTTTTTTTTTCTTCACTATTAATCTTTTTAAATACAGTTACTGCATTTTCAGAAAGCCACAAATATTCTGAAAAAGATTTAATCAAAGTCATTTTCTGGGTACAAAGAACTGTTTTTGTTTCATAATCAGTCAAAATATCTGAGGAACTAATAACAAGCTATCATTCAATATGTTTCTCTTTCTGACAAAGAGAACCAAGGTTAGTAACTTGATACATTTTTTTTGCTTCTTTTCTTTTATTTTAAATAATGACATTCTTTTTAGATTATGCACTGAGTAAGGGGTGGGGGAGGGCAGGGAGAGAAGTGTAATGAAAATATGATAAATGGAATAATAACTTATTTATTCCTTGTAAAAAAGTATATATGCTGTTTAAATGTTATTGCTAATTATACTTAGTAACTCTGGAAAAACGAAGTCAGCTTAAACCCAGCAGCAAATTATGAGACTCCACAAGTTGTTTTTAGCGCTTTCATTCACTTTAATCTTCTGTGAACTTCCTCAGAAACAACTTCACCATCCATACACCTGTTTAAGTACTATTCAATCACAATTAATTTACATACATAATTGATGGCAATGAATAAAATTTAAAGACATACCATAAAAAATTACTGAAAACTATATATAGTACATATGAACTCTTAAAACATCCTAAATAAATACTTCAAGTATATGTTTAACACTAATATAACTATATCATTTGAATATGTGATATCACAATAAAAATTATGAATTCATTTCCAGGAAACATCTCATATTTATAGTTTCATTGAGACCTGGAAATTTGTCAGCTCCTAAAAATATTTGCCAAAAGGACTCTTTACATTCTAATAAAAGTTTGAAATTACCACCAAATGTTACACTATTTACACTATCTAGAACAGCAAATGTAAACTTTTTAAATTCATTACAAATGATAGAATGCCTTGCTAATGCATTATTTGTGTCTTTTTTTCGTTATAGCCAAAATGTGTTCACTAATTCTGACTTTCAAGGCTCTTGTGGTCATTCCCACATAATAACTTGGACATGTTTGGCACTGAGCAAAATAAACAACCATAGTACTGTGACATGTAAAATACTGTTTTGACCAATGTGTTGTTCGTAAATGCTTAAAGTGTACAAAAGATGAATTAGTGATGTATCTACACTGTTTACAACAGTGGCAAGAAAAGGTGCCTTTAGTTTGTATGACACCCGTTCTATTTGTAGTACATCTGTTTTCCTTTTCTCAAGTATACTTTTTAGATTAACTACTTTTTGAAAGTGAACATTGGTTTAATGCCTAAAATGTTCTAAATCTTGGTTACCCAAGATAATCTTCCAGTTATTTACAATAATGTCTTTAATAAGCCACATCTCATTAGAAATGGGTAGCAAAAGGAACCACTAAATTCCTTATTGTTCTTAGTTGGTACTTCTGTGACCAGTGACCCTACTGTTAAAATAGGCCTTGCTGTGGTCTCACGAAGAAATGTTACTTCTCTTTCTATTGTTTTTAACCATGCCAACTTATAACCTCTATTGACAAAAATCCCTTAGATTGTTTGTTTCACTCAGAAAAATCTCATTGTCAGATGTCAACCTGCTTAGACGAATGTATTGACCCTTTATAACCCCTTTCTTCATGTGGTAAGGGTGTATACTGTTTTTGTGCAAATACTGACTTGCAAATGTAGGTTTTCTATATATGGAACTTGAAAATTTTTTTAAGTACATTGTCATAACTTAAATGTAAATCCAAAAAATTGATGTTAGTTCCAAATTCACCAACAGTGAATGTTAGACAATTTGTAGTGTTGTTCAAATAATGAACAAAGTCATGAAATTCCTATAAGGTACCATTCCATAGAAAAAACAGATCATCTATGTATCTGGTGTAAAAGATGATCTTGTCTTTGTAAATAGAATTTGCCACGAAAGTGTTTTCCCATTGTGCCATAGTCAGATTTGCATAGGCCGGAGCTACCCTTGCCCCCACTGCCACACCCGAAACTTGCCTATAAAATTTATCATTGAATTTGAAAAAGTTGTTTTGTAATGCACATTCCATAAGACTACAAATGGTGTTAACCTTAATATTACTTAAATTTGTGTTAGCAACCAAATATCGTCTTAAATGTTCAATTCCAAATTCATGATCAATACAAGTGTATAAAGATTGTACATCCAAGGAAGCAAGAAAGAATTCAGATGTCAGAGGTCCTAAGCTGTTCCAATAGATGCCAAGAGTCTTTTAAATAATATTTAGAACGTTGTACTATTGGATTCAAAGTGTAATCTAACCAAATGGAGATATTTTCTGTCTTACATTTGGGGGCTGAGATAATTGGCCTAAAAGGGGGATCAAACAGTTTTTTTTGTAGTTTTGGGATACCAAACATGTTTCCCATTTTAGGAAATTCAACTAATAGGAAACTATATGTTGCATAGTCTATTTCATCTTGACTAAACATATCAAATAAAGTAGTACCTAATCTTAAAAAACTTTTTTGTATCATCTTAGTATCTACTTCTTGATAGACATGTTTGTCCATTAACAAAGCTTCCATTGAGTTTATATATTGTGAATTTTCCATAATTACTATTTTGCCCCCCTTGTCAGCCTTCATAATTCTTATGTCCGTGTTGTCTTAAGTTTTTCAGAGCCGTTAACTCTGGCTAACTTAAATTCTCAGGAAAGCTAGTGGCATTTATGTTTCTCATAGCTTCCTTACATATGCTTTGAAAAACTTGAAGTATGCCCACTAGTGGTGGATTAAAGGTACTAGCTTTCTTGGGACCTTCTTGTGTAGAGATTGTTGTAATGTCTTTCATAATGTATTTAAGATTTAATTTCCTAAGTGTTAATCTGAAATCTATTATGGTTTTTGTCTTATTAAAATGATTGGAAGGAATAAAAGACAAACCTTTCTGTAAGAGACTAGTAGTCTCTTCAGAAATTTCCATATTTGACAAGTTGTGTATCTGTATTTCATATGAATTTAAGGGAACTGCCCCTACCATCTCTTTCTGTTTCTCAGCCTTCCCTTGGGTTTGTTCTGAACCACTTTGTTCCAAGTTGGCCCACGTTTGTTCCCCTGTTTGTCGACTAAAAAAGGACCTCCATTGCATCCATTGTCACCACAGTTATTGCCTGTATTTGTAGTATTATTAGAAACTGTGCGACTATCATTGTTAGATGCACTAGCAACCTGACCATTCCTGTCACAGTTATTACAATTATCTAAGATAGGGGCTTCGATATTATTTGCCCCACCATTATTGCTCAACCTACTATTAGAGCCAGACACATTTCTTTTGTCATTTGAATCCACAATATGCTTGTTATTACAATTAGTATCATGCATATATTCTGTGTCAACATGTGATACCAAAACATAAGCTTTTTTGTTAGCATATGCTGTAATGTCCCTTTTTAATTTCTTTTGCTTTCTTGAAATGATCGTCGCTCTTTGCGGTCTGCTCTAGCAGTAATGCTGAGTACAAACTCAGAAAAGTAGAAAAACAAGCAAAGTTCTTAATTTTAGAGTCTAAATCAGTCATTTGTTGTTTTAAGACTTGTAGCTGCTTTGTATAATGATTAATCAAAGCCGTCATCAATTTTAGTCCAAAGTCGTTAAATAAACCAGTCAGTTCTTCATACAAACTGTCCCCAAACGCTACACAGTTTGGAAATTTACTGTAGAAGACCTTGTGGGACACACTTGCGCTTGACACACTCAGCAAGATAACAGATTTCCAAATCTAGGTTTACATGTTTAAAAGTTAGTCTTTCAAGCTCATAGATACTTTGTTTACAGCTTTTTTGATTCTGAAAATCAGAATCCACCGTGTTACTTACTGGTCAGCAATTTCAATGTCCTGGATATTTTCAAAAGGGTTTTCTGCATCTTTTGCGATATATTCCACCACACTACTCGGACAGAAGGAACGTCTTGCACTTGCTGGCACTTCCATTATCCTGTGTGCTGGCCAAATAACCACGATTACGGGTGTTCGCATTTTGACTTCCCTCACTGAATGAAAAAGTACCTGGTTTGGAAGCATTTTCGATACCCTTTTGAATTGCTGTAGTAATAACACTTGTTAGCTGTTCAGAAAAATGCATAAATCCTTCTGGAACTGGATGGGTGGATAAATCCACAAGTTCACACTAATATAACTATATCATATGAGATGTTTCCTGGAAATGAATTCATAATTTTTATTGTGATATCACATATTCAAATGATATAGTTATATTAGTGTTAAACATATACTTGAGAAGTATTTATTTAGGATGTTTTAAGAGTTCATATGTACTATATATAGTTTTCAGTAATTTTTTATGGTATGTCTTTAAATTTTATTCATTGTATGTAAATTAATTGTGATTGAATAGTACTTAAACAGGTATATGGATGGTGAAGTTGTTTCTGAGGAAGTTCACAGAAGATTAAAGTGAATGAAAGCGCTAAAAACAACTTGTGGAGTCTCATAATTTGCTGCTGGGTTTAAGCTGACTTCGTTTTTCCAGAGTTACTTGGTTGCAGTGTCTTTCTGTTGCTAATTATACTTCCTTGATTTTATTGCTTATACTTGTTTACAAATAATCTGTCATGCTTTAATTAATAATAATTAGAACTAATTAGTAGTAAATAATATGTTTCATATCCATCTTTATTAATATAAACAGCAAGTAATATTCCACTGTAAATACTTTTTATAGCTTCCTTTTTCATTTTTTTATCTTTTTTCTTACTCTTTTTATTTTCTACTCTTTTTTTTTAAGCTCTCTCTCTCTATTTCCTTTCATATTAGTACATTCACATGCTTTTGATCATACTGATACAGTAAATAATAAGATTTGTATAAAAATTGAATAGGGGCATAAATAATTAGTTCTATTACATATTAACTGTGGGCTTAGTTTCACTTTCATAGAGGCTGTAATAACTTGTAAAATACTTCGCGAAGGTTTTGCTCTGTTTAGCTTCATTTATATTGCTAAATGAATGTCAGTCACTTGTTTTTTATCAAAATTCCGCCAGAATGTTAAGGGAGACAATTTGGGATGTGGGTTACCTCGTGAATAGTGTCCTCGAGTTGTTTTAAAAGCTTCAACACTCAGAATTCACGCAGAGAAGCTGAATACAGTCAATTTGAACTTTGACCCCTGAATTCACACTGACACATCACAGATTCAAGAAGAACACTCTACCAGGAAGTAGAACTGCTGCAAATGCGACTCTGCGATGGAAAATGAACTCTATAACATTTAAATGGGAGTTATTTTTTATAACTACTTATTTATTCATGTTATAATTTACAAAATATGAAAGTTATGATTTTAAACGATTCAGTATCCCATAGTAAGCAAATGTGATATTTTAGAAGGCATAGAAAGTGAAACATTTATACATATGTTTTTGAAAGTTTACTTGACTGCAACATATTAATGTATGTAAAAACCTATGATTTAAACATATACATTGCTATAATTCATTTGATTTATCTGACTGACAAGTATAAATATCTTTATGACTATCTTAGAAGTTGTCATGTGACATTTTAAAGCAGCAGTTCAGATATATAAAATACAGATGGCTTTCTACACAATAATGCAAGTATATCTGAGAATTTACATAGCTATGCAGTATGATTTATAACCATTTCTATAAATATAATATTTTATTTTACTGGCAATAATAAGTATGAGAAAAAAGCTTTGATACAAGTAATTTAAAGCCTTTTGGAAGCTGTCAACTGCATTTCTATGACAGAAAATAGGTACATCTTAACATATGTAATGTCTGAACCATAATAGCCTAAGTTATTGATTTTTAATGAACATCAGAACTAATTTTTACAAACTTTGAATAAATTAATATATAGATATGCCCTCTTATTTTTTTCTTCTCTCTCTCTCTCTCCCACTTCTTTTATTTCTCTTTCTCTTCTTGGTTCCTAATATCAAGTTTATTTGAATGCTATTTGATTATAAATGTATTATATTAAATAGATGTACATAGCAGTATGAATTGTTTTTAAAAGTTTCTATTTGTTTATATGATGCTGATTTATCGAATGTGTAGCTTTGTCTTACCAGATAATCTAATTGAAAGTTGTTAATTTAAGTTAATAATAACTAGTATTAAATTGATAAGGTGGCAGCTGAGGTACTGCTGCTTAGGGTAGGGGTTAACTTGAGTAGTATGCTACTCTAAGTTGGAGTTTTAACTCCAGGCTGGGTGCAAGGTTTAATCCTTACATTATCTTCTTTTGTTCACTGTTGTGTGTATATAGTTCTGACATCCACAATACATTTTGTAAGCTCATTGTCACTACAAACAAAATTGAATTTTATACAAAATCCCATAAGAGATTCAATAAATACAGCTATATTTAAAAGTACACCTAAAGGAGGAGGTATAACATTATTTATTTTGTTAATTGTTATTTTGATTATAAGTTTTATATGTTTTAAAAATGCCAAATGACTTCTCAAAGGAATTTCTTTAAACATTAATGGACTGAATAACCCGTGTAAAAGGGCAAGCTTAATAAGATACATTAATTTACATAAGGCCAATTTAGTATTCCTTCAAGAAACACATCTCCTGAAAAAAGATATTGATAAATTAGCCACAAATAAATATACAGTATTGGTTAGTTCAGAGCACACACAGAAAAAAAGAGGAGTGGCTATTTTATGGAATAAAAGTATGCCCATTCCTAAAACTATTAAGTCTCATCAAGATGATAAAGGAATGTTTTGTATGATTACAATACAAATTAATGGAAAGACTTATACATTAATCAATGTATATTGGATACCAGGAATTGGTATTAATACAGTGAAATACCATCTTGATAAGATCATATCATTTTCTATAGGAGATATTATTTTGGCAGGTGACTTTAATTGTATCCTACACGAAAATGATACTACTACTATAGGAAAAAGGAAAATTACATCTAATGCAAAACATTTAAAGGATTTTGTTAATTCTTATCATTTAAATATTAATAATCAGATAGACTCAAAATCATTACCATACACCTTTTTTTCTAACAGATATAAAACTTATTCAAAAATAGAGTCTTTATTTCTAACCAGATGGTAACAGAGGAACCTTGATGATTGGATGGGAGAAAAGAAATTCACCCCAGGGATCACGTCAGTCGCCCTGCTAGACAGGGGTCCAGGAAAGTAAATAATGTGGGAAGAAATAGCCAGGGAATTGTTATGGCTAGGCTTGTATAGGCCCTACGGCTGATAGCCTAGTACCAACCTATTAACCTATGAACCTATGAACAGAATTAATTAACTCTAAAATCATTTCATGTCCTATATCTGATCATAATTCAATTGTTTTTGAGTTCATGATAAAAAATACTTACAATGTTCAGATCAAAAGGATACCAGCATACTTAACTCAACTAAAAGACTATAAAGAATATATACTTTCAGAAGTACAACATTTTTTAGACATAAATAATACTTCTGAAGTTTCCATTGTTTATGTTTGGGATGCTTTAAAATCATATCTATATGGACAAAGTATCAGATGGTATAATAATAAAAGGAAATCTTGGGATAAGGAATTGTTAGATATTCAAAGTAAATTAGACTCTTATAAACATAATAAGAAAGAAAATATTATGGACAAGAAAGTCATTGAAGAAATAAACAAACTAAATGAGAAATACAAAGAAATTTTAACCCATAAAGTTAAAATAACTTTAGAGAAATACAAGTTTTTGTCTTACTCAATAAGTCCCAAATACTTACATAGACTTAAAAACAAAACAAAAAGGTTGAATAAGCAAAATCATATCAAAGAAATTTTCTCTCTAAGGAAAAAGAATGTTTCTAGTCTACCAGAAATATTAGATGAATTTAGAAATCACTTTCACAAAATTAATCATAATAACATTAACATGGAACCTAAAGATAAAATAAAGGAATTTATAACTACGAACATGAATAAAAAAATTAATAAACAGATTAAACTATTGGATAAAAGTATTTCATATACAGAGGTTGTTACACAAATAAACAAGCTTAAATCAGACAAAGCACCAGGTAATGATGGTATTATACCACAGATATATAAAATTCTTTCTAAAAGTACATACTCATTAATACATAAGGTTTTTATTTTGGCCCAAAATGAGCTAATAACCCCCCCATCTTGGCAATACACATTTATTTCGCCAATTTAAAAACCCAATAAAGACCCAACTAGATGTACTTCTTATCGACCCATTTCATTACTTAATGTTGATTATAAAATATTTATGAGTATTTTTGCTGATAGATTGAAGACAATCATCCCAGGCATTATAGATATAGATCAGACAGGCTTCATTGTAAATAGAAACACTTTTGATATTAGGAGGACTCTAACATTAATTGATTTTGCAAATAGGAGAAAGAAAGATTTAACACTTATTAGTCTTGATACAAGTTCAGCATTTGATTCAGTAAGTTGGGACTACTTGTTTACCTTACTGAAGTGCACAAACTACACAGATGCATTTGTAAATCTAATTGAGCATCTATACAAAGGAGCATTGGCTTACATTAAGATAGGAAAATATGTCTCACAAAAAATACCCATTTTTAAAGGTACAAAACAAGGGTGTCCACTCTCTCCATTGTTATTCACTTTAATAATGGAGTCTTGGGCTAATCTGATCAGAAATAGTACTGATATAGAGGGATTTGAAATAGATGAAAATACATCTAAAATTCAACTTTTTGCAGATGATGTTCTAATTACATCAGCAGGATCTAATTCTTCTATGCAGTCTCTATTTGATAAAATGAGAAATTTTAAAAGTATTTCTGGTTTAATATTCAATGAAGAAAAAACTAAAATACTACCTATATATACACGAAACAATTTTCTCATTAGTGATTTTAGTAAATATGTACCCAATTCAGGTCAGATAACTTATCTAGGTATAATATTAACTAAATATATTAAATCTATTATACATAATAATTATAATACCTGTCTTCTTAATATACAAAATCTTTTCAATACCTGGAATAATATCTTTAATATGGAAGAGAGACTTACAATTATTAAAATGATAATATTCCCCAAGATATTATACTTAATACAATCAATAATACACCCACCTACAAAAATAATTATCAAGAAATTGAATACACTAATGTTAAATTTCCTATGGGCACCTAATAGACCTAGGATTGCATTAAAGAAACATACTAATAGCTGGTCTCAAGGGGGTATTTCTTTTCCAGACTAACTTATATACTATCTCTTCCATTGTAAAAGTTATTACTTTGTTAATAGATCAGTCATATGTTGCAAAATGGACAGATTACTGGGAACTAATTAGTATTCACTTCATGAAAATCTCCTTAACACATAAAAATATGATTGTAAATAACTCCATGCTACGGTTACTAAAAGAATTTTGCACTTCACCTATTACACCAAAATATATAGTTAGTTATCCATTAAACATTATTATTAGTTATCGTAATTTTATATTCATGCATCCTAAATATAAGGAATGGAATTTTATTATATTCCCTATAATGTATACACGAGGTATGCTTTTGTCATCCACTTCTGAAAGAACTCACTTAGCTACAGATAATGATCTAAAGTACTGGTATCAGTTGCTATCTGATAATAAAGTTAAAAATCTAGAATTCTTAAAACAAGAATTTGATCTGAGAGAAACTTGTTGGTTAGAAGTTCAGACCTTTAGACAACATCTCATTAATAAAATTTATTTAATGTCTATAACAGTTAAAGAATCTATTCCAACACTGATTGATTACTTGATATTAAATTTACAACAAAGTTTCTGATAAAGGTAAGCTTTCATACATACATAAAATTATCAGAGAAGAAACATTTTACAGTGTAGACACCTACTGGAATTATTTCACTTCCATTAATGGTGACCCACCAAATCAACAAGATAAACAATACATATTGGAATCTGCCTATAAAACTACTTCTTCCATTGTCTGGACACTTTTTACATGGAAATTGTTAAATAGATCCTTTTATACACCGTTGATGATGAATAAAATAAATAATAAAGATAATCTATGTAAAAGATGTAATGTAGAAATTAATGCTGACTGGGCTCATATGTTTTATGACTGTATAAAATTGAAAGACTATTGGAAGTCAATCAATGATTTTTTGCAGGCTCTTTTTACAGATAATTTCATTATTTCTAAATCTCTTATATTATTCAACACTCCTGTACCTCAAAGTGTTAAAAAGGTTAAGCTTCCCTTGTTATGGTCTATTCTAGCAGTGGCTAGAAAAATAATAACCAGAAATTGGATTTCAGATACACCTCCTTCGTTCAATGAATTTAAAAATGTTATGACTATAGTGTGCCATATGGAATTGATGACAATAAAATCAAGAACTACTAGAAAAACATCTTATTATATTATATGGGATACTTTACAAATCTTGTTAAAAAAATCTTAACTTCAATAGCATGGTATTTTAGTTTAATTGATTTGATTGTAGTGGATGTCATTGTAAATACTTTGGTTATTTTATTGATTGTTATAATCACATCTATTTTAATTACTTGTATAAAATTATGATATTTCTCTTGTATGTTAAAAACAATAAACTTGTTTTTAAAAAAAAGAATGATGAAGAGGGGAGATGGCTACTGGCTTGGGTACTACTAATGCTGGTCTCACCACAGCTTCACTCTGCTGGGATACAATGCTCCTTTGCTTCTTCTGCCACCAGAAGCAAAATGTTAGCACCAATCCCAAGAAAAGAAGCAGGCCACGGCCTGTCTGGTGGTCAAAGAGAAGCAGGCCACGGCCTATCTGGTGGTCAAAGAGAAGCAGGCCACGGCCTGTCTGGTCAAAGAGAAGCAGGCCACGGCCTGTCTGGTGGTCAAAGAGAAGCAGGCCACGGCCTGTCTGGTGGTCAAAGAGAAGCAGGCCACGGCCTGTCTGGTGGTCAAAGAGAAGCAGGCCACGGCCTGTCTGGTGGTCAAAGAGAAGCAGGCCACGGCCTGTCTGGTGGTCAAAGAGAAGCAGGCCACGGCCTGTCTGGTGGTCAAAGAGAAGCAGGCCACGGCCTGTCTGGTGGTCAAAGAGAAGCAGGCCACGGCCTGTTGGTGGTATACAGTCTTGTCCCAGGTGATGCAAGGGTCTGTAGGCTTGTAGCCTTTTTCTGGTAGATGCCTCGAATGGCAACCAGACTAATCAAGAACGTTAAGTGCACACACTCGCTCTCCAAGCAGACCCCGTCAGGAATCAATGCACTCTGCTCCTTCTGTCACCAGGATCAGAATATAAGCACAGACTCCAAGCTGTCACCTACAAAGCAGTTATTGGTCTTTCTGGTGATCAGTCTCCAGGAAATGTCCCTGTATTCCTTCTCTCACCAAGAGAAAACAGAAGCACTAACCCCAAGATGACTACCAAGAGCCAGAATGTGGGATCTCCGGTAACTGGTGGTCTTGCAATAAATGTTTAAAGGTAAGATGAAAGCAAATGGTTTATCCTAAACACCGCAGTGTGCACTAAGCAGTTAGATATGAAAGTGGGTAACTTAAGTTTTAGCTGTCTAAGTGGAGAGCCGCTATTTCTTTTAAAAGGGCTAGATGGATTGAAAGGGGGTGGGCACTTTTGTAGTCTGGTATTATGGAATATAGTGAGATGACCAACAAATTTAAATAGCTGAAGGGGAATGATTTCACAAAATGATCATTTTGTCCTTACTCACACCAGCCAGTGAAAGGAGACATGGTCAAGTTAACATAAGGAGCAGGCAACGAGAAAGACAGTGGTGTTTAAGAACACAACAGTAACAGGGTGGGAGAGTGAAAAACAAATCTGACTCAAGAGACAGAGTACTGGTCTCTTTTCGAGTTTTAATATGCAATTAAAAGCAGAATACAAGTAAAACACAGTGTAAAGAAAACAAATCACAGTATACATAATAGAAAAAGGCAATACAGTAATGCAAAATACAAGAAATCGAAAGCAAACTAACCTTTCCCTCAAAGCAAGCTGTGGCAGAGTCTGAGTAAGCTTTTCCAGTAAACTTGTTAGAATCATAAAACTCCCCAGAGGACACCAGAATTTTCCAAAAGAGCCCTTCTCAAACAAACAACTGTTTAGACAAACTAAATGGCAAGTAACTATCACACTGCCAGCACACCTCTGAAAACGAATCCAGTAGTTAGGGGCCTGGGAACTTATGTAGACAAATTGTCCTTTGATCACCACATACCCATGAATCTAAGAAAGTACTTCACTGCACAGCTCAATACTAAGGATATGGAGAAGATGATTCTAAAGTACTGCTTTTACACACTTCAAATATAAACTAAACTAAACAAACGTAAGGGTAATTACAAACCCACCCCAGTTTAGCACCCTTGTCCCCTCACATACAGAGGCAACATGTAAATGCTCTGCTCGTCTCTGCGTTATTTGTACTTAAAATACTGAGGCTATAAACTTCATGGGAATGAATTACTAAGCTTTCAAAGATCCACTAGCATCACCAGCCTATCAGGTACCCAAGAACCTAACAGTGACAGCAAATAAAATACAAGAAATTAATTTAAAAAATGCAAAGTGGAAATAACGTGTACTATGAAGCAATCCAAGAAAATCTGGACCAAATAAACAGTGAAAACGGAACCTTTACAAGGTTACATAAAAATTAAGGGGAAAATCAGAGCTTGAAGGGATTGGAGAAGATTATAAACTGAAAGATGATGCGAAAGGACACAAACCAGTAAAAAAAGCACCGAATCTAAAGATGTGTGACCAAAATCTAAACCATCAAATTAGAAAAAGATGAAGGGAGGAATTGTATTCAATAGGAAAAAAATACACAATAATGCAGAAAATAAAGGAAAAGAATACCCCCACATGTTAAAAACTGCTATTGGAACCTTCCCCACACTCTAAAAAATGCAGTCTAACATCTGTGCTGCAGTGCTGTACAACAAGATGCATTATTCGAAAGTATACGTTTGACTTTTAGCACCATATATTACTACTAACACCTTACAAGTAAAACATTATGTCATCTTGGATACACCTAACACAAGCAGAAAACTATAATTCAAAGTGGAAAGGAGTGATGCTGACACAGGCAGGAAGCTCAAGAAATAAGGTGAGATTGTGATTTTGGATGCAGACTCAATGAGAACAACCAAAATCACATAGCGTACTATATTCATAAAATAGCAGGGAGTACTCTAATAACCAAACCAGCATGAGAATGGAGAAGAGATTTTGCCGATAGGGTAGACTGTGGTCAGGGATACAGACACTGGGCAAGAGGGGGCCAAGATTCCTCGGAGAAAACAG
Source organism: Protopterus annectens (assembly GCF_019279795.1). Taxonomy (NCBI): domain Eukaryota; kingdom Metazoa; phylum Chordata; order Ceratodontiformes; family Protopteridae; genus Protopterus; species Protopterus annectens. The sequence goes on from NC_056736.1 coordinate 565,117,769, forward strand.
ACAAAAGAACCAAGTTATTGGGAGCAAATAACTAAAAAGGGAAAGGTAACAAAATGGGAAGAGGCCAAGAATTTATTTGGACAGCAGGTGAGAGACCGATATCAATCCTTGATAGTGAAGGCAGAGTACAGGCAAAGAGAAAGAAATAGGGGGCTCCTATTGGTAAAGTTTTTTTATAGAATCTAGAACAGAAGCTGCAATTAAAAAAGGAATAATTAGTAAAGCATATAAAATATTGCATGATAATTATAAGAATCAATCAGAGGAGCTTAGAAAGGATTGGGAAGAGAGAGACTGGATAAGCAATTTAGACAGACAATGAGGGGATATATGTAGATCTCTCAAATATGCAATAAAGTTTAGAAGATTTAGTATCTTTGGAAGGGTTTACATAGGTATTTTAGACCCCAAGTAGGTTTTAAAGAACTTCTCCTTAGGTAGATAGCAAATGTTGGAGGTGCGATGGTCAAGAAAAAGGTAGCTGGGAACATTTTTTGGAGGTGTAATGAGCTGCCATTCATTTGGGATTCCCTGCAGACCGCTCTGTCAGAGATGCTGAGTTAGGAGACTGGACTGTCTGTAGAGATGAATTGCCTAGACATAGTAAAGTCCTGCTGAGCCTACTAATTATGGCGGTTGCCAAAAAAAAAAAAAAAGCAATTAGGGAATGGAAATCAAAGTCTAGACCAACTTCACTAGAAATACTGAATAAAGTAACAGAGAAAACAACTGTAATTGGGATCTTTAGAAAAGGGAAGGAGCAAACTACACAGGAAAAAATGGGAATTGTGGGAACAATATATGCACAGCGGGGAAATAGGTTTAAGATGCAGGATTTGAAGGAGTTATATAATGCTCAACTGACAATGACTGGATGGTTTACAAGTGATGTATAATGTTTACAACTACAGTTGTTTCAATGGTGTCTGATGTAAACTGTTTGCAACTAAAGTGATATCATTTGGCACATTTTTTCATTTATATAAATGTAAGATTGCCTTAGTCATATTTGTAAATTTAATAAAGATGTTTTGGGGGGAAAAGACTGGTTGAGTAACCTAGTGACAAGCTGACCACTACTAGCTGGAGGCAAATTAAGACAACCACTTCAATATCTAATCAAGCCAGCTATAAAACACAACACAGATGAGACACTCACTGAATTGAAAAAGTCTGAGCAGCCCATTAACAACTTACTTCAACCATTTAGTCACATACATTTACAAATGAGTCAAGAAAATGAAGTACTAGATGACCACTCACTTTGTGCATGCTGATCATGACCAAGTAGCGTGATATATTTGGCAAAATGTGCAACATGTAATTCCTTTTATATAGGCAAAACAAACAGGGCATTACGAGAAAGGGTGCGGGAGCATATATATGCGCTTAAGGAAGATGAAACCAACGCCTTAGCTAGACATGTTGTGAATAATGACCTTAAACATAAGTTCACCTTTCTTGTCGTGGAACTTGTACGTAGGCATGTAAGATTAGGTGATTTAAAGAATTACACTGAGCAGCGTGAAATAGTGGATTATCAGACTGCAAGCTGATAAAGGCAGTGGTCTTAATGATAAAGTTTGTTTAAAACCATTTCTTAGAAACAGACCACTTCCACATTGAGGTAGTCGGGATTTCGTTAGGATCCATTGTATTTGTAGGTGTTTATTCTCATTCTCCAACATATTTACATTTAGGTTTTTATATTGGAGTAATTTTAAGACAGGTTTTATATAGATGAATAGATATATGTTTGTATGTGTTCACCTACACATATGCATACATATTTTCTGCATTAGTATGCTTTTTATGTATTAGATGAATGCTTAGGTTATTTATTCTATATTTTATAGTTCTACAGAAAGCCCCTATAATAAAAATAAAAACATACGTATACAAGATCTATAGGAATAACTGCCTTTCGGCTTTTCCCGGTTAGGGGTCGCCACAGCGGAAACTCCGGTCCGATAATGATTGGCAGGAGATTTTTACGTGCTGGCTTGCCGGGCCTAACGCATAACCTTCAACGAAGGAACGCCCATTCATGCATGTCGACACACAGAAGACGCCTATCAAAACCCTTTCTGGATACTCTGTACGATATGCACGCACCCTGTACTGAAGCGATCCACTGAGCTCCCAAATAAGTTGACTAGCTAAGTGAATTCTTTTCACAAAAAAATAATGTATAAAGACTGTAAAGCATCAATATACTCAATAGCCTGTTGTTGTTTGTCTTTCGGCTTTCCCCGGTAAGGGGTCGCCACAATGGAACTCTGGTCCGCTAATGATTGGCAGTAGACTTACGAAACACAGAGGTGCCAGCTCGACGCCCAACCTTCAACGAAGGTACGCTCATTTACGCACGAATGTCTTTCGAACGCTACCAATAGCCTGTACAGTCCAAAAATAACAGAAATGTACAACAGAGCACAAGACAATTTTTACTCAAGTGGCTGAAAGGCAAAAAATAAACAAACCCCAACGGCGGCAAACCAATGTTGCAAATGTGAGCAGGCAATACAAGTTACAAAACTAAGAAATCAGGTGGAATGTTGGCACTACCCATAAAAGTATCTGCAGGCCAAGAATGCCACCACTTCAATCACGTTAAACTAAAGTAGTGCAGAAACCAGCTAGTAAGGTTTTGGTGTAAATGAGAAGTGTCAATGTCACCCCCTAGGTATTTATGATAATGCACAGGGTGGCTAAGGAATAAGGAAGGCAAAGATCTACAGTAGGAATCTTTAAATAAGGTGGCTCTGTGGTAAGAGTGGTGTCTCAAAGTTCTGGGGTGCGATTCTGCTCTCTGGTCATTAACTCTACATAGTCTGATGTTCTCCTTCTATCTGCACGGGAATTCTCCACTTACTCCAGTTTCCATCCATCTCCAAGCAATCTGCAAGGTAGTTGACTACACTAAACTGTTCTGCATTTGTGGCCATAGTTGTGTCTGAAAAGGGACCAAAAAAGATAATCTCACTTAGCAAATTTCACACACACGTACGTACACACACACACACACACACGTACGTACACACACACACACACACACACACACACGTACACACACGTACACACACACACACACGTACACACATACACGTACACACACACGTACACACACACACACACACACACACGTACACACACACGTACACACACACACGTACACACGTACACACACACACGTACACACACACACACATACACGTACACACACACACACACACACACACACACACACACACACACACGTACACACACACACACACACACACGTACACACACACACACACACACGTACACACACACACACGTACACACACACACACACACGCACACACACACACACACACACACACACGTACACACACGTACACACACGTACACACACACGTACACACACACACACACACACACACACACACACACGTACACACACACACACACACACACACACACACACACACACACACACACACACACACACACACACACACACACACACACACGTACACACACACAAACGTCCATGTCAGAAGATCAGAGTTTCAGAAAGTTGCACTTTATACGGTCAAGACCATATGATAGACTTTCCAAAAACACAAACTTCTGTATGGAGATCGCAATACAGTGGGGAAATTGGGGAATTTACTCTTCTCCACAGTTTCATCTTTGTTTCATCTTGTTCAACATTTTGGAAAATTGATCATAAGGTTTGACTCGCTGAAGCTTTAATCTTTTGACATAAATCCATAGTTTTACAGAGTTTTAGAGATGGGTCCACACTACTCAGTCAGGTACAAAGACTGTCAAAAACTTAATCAGGGAAAGTTTTTATTTTGGCTGGACAGTAGTGCAGGCAGTACATTGCCACATCACCGATACAAAGCATCCCTTTTAAGTAAGCAGTGCAAAAAAGAATAGAGTTCAAAAAACAAGATACGGTACATGGAATACCGCTAAATTATTCCACAAATTCAAGTGTATAATGAATGGCTTGATGCTGTCTCCATAGAAACCAAAAAACAGAAACAAAACTTCATCAACAAAGAATCAGCCAAAAATGGCGTTTTCAAAATTTCACAAACTCAAAACACCAATGGACAGCCCAAAAGCTGTACAATTCTCTTTAAATGACAACAGATGATCAATGATTAATATCAATGCACTTTTGTCATGGCTAAGGGTTAATTTGTAAGACTGGCATGAATGATTTCCAACCAACTGAAGTTTGAACAGGAGAAAGAAATTAGAACATGTTTTTAGGAAAGGGTTGCCCAGGACATTAGTTAAAAATATAAGCACTGAAGTAAGTAGCTAGCAGATGAGGAGAGAAATCTAAACCATTATTAGGTGTTGGTTTGTCTATGCAGAAAAGTGAACTCGGGAGTCTTTCCACCACAACAAGCTTGGAAAACACTAGAGTTGAAAGGGCACTAGTGCTGACATATAGTGGGGACATAAACTGTATTAATATTATAAAGAGGAATTGGATTTATAGAGCAAATGATATACAAAAAATTGCAGAGAGTGTACAAAACTTTGTATACAAGTCTCGCAAAACATTCAACTCGGAACATTAAAGGTACTCACAAGAGTGGCAGATGTATCCAGTGTCAATATATACTTAAAATGTGAGAAAACAATTTTGGGAGCATGGCCAAAGCAAGAAAGTGACCCTACAGGGTTAGTATATACAGCTAAGTGCTCCACTTGCCCTATGTTTTAGATTTTCAAGATCAAAAGACTGTTAAAGAAACTTATGAGCACTTTTATGAGATTTCCAAGAAAAACAATCAACACTAAGTTACAAATTACTCCACGTAAATACATGGACAAATTGTTTACACTGGGACAAAATTTATGGATATTCATCAGGCACTAATTAAGTTACAAGTTTTGCCAGACAATATACTAACTGTTTATGGACTAACAAATTATGTAAAGGCAGACTAATAGGAGCATACATTTTTTATGAGACAGCTACTGTTACAGTACAAATCGAAGAAAAACATGAACCTTAGCTATTCATTCACTATGCAATGAAAGTCCAAATGGTACAGTAAGAGCAACAAAAAAATTGAATTTGAACATATTAAAGATATGCACACCCAGAAAATGGACTTTTTTGTTTTGCAACATAATGAGATTGATGGCAACAGTTATGCATACGCCCCTGAATGGTTACACTGGTCAGTTGTAGAACTATAACAAACTTCTTGAAGCTAAAACCACTTGGGTTTTTCAGGGCACCTTAACATTTGGAACAAACTCCCGAAGAGTTCCTATTCGGATTTTAAATATGAATGCTAGAAGTTTAAACAACAAATATGACCCTTGGAAAAATGAAGTAGACGAGAAAAATGGACATTGGAATCATGACAACACACCCAATTTAAACCCTATGATTGGCAAGACAGTACCCAGTTTACTTTTATTTTACTAACAAAATTCAATGCAAAAATGGGGGAGAGGGGTCTTTGTACATGTTCACAGACTGATACCCATCTAATGTAAAGAAAAGAAAAATTGCAACTGGTTATCTGGACCTCAAAAATCTAAATCCAGCAAAATACAATTCCAACTAGTAAGGATATACAGGCTCCCTAATGGTGACCCTTATGCACATGTTGTCGTCATTAGATTTCTTAAAAAGGATGAATTGCGAGGGGAAAAAAACTTTAAAGGTCATAAAATCTATCTGTTAATACTGCATATTTTATCAAACACAAAGAAAATGTATAGGAAGTGGGTTGTCACAAGACTACCTAAAATAAGTCTGGTAAGCAGGTGAAAAAACAGCTTCTGGACAAGACAGGGAAAGATGGAACTGAAATTAGACCAACTTTGCTAAGGGAAAGTCTCTTAGGTTTATTTAAAGCTGCAAGGTCAAAGGACAATATACCAGCCACAATACTTTACAAGGAATGTTGGCCAACCACACCAAGGCTGAAACAGCAGCTCACTTCAAACATCTCAACAAGGTTTATTGGGTGAGATTCCAATTACAGTACCTCTGATAGTACAGTTATTTTATTAGCACTAATTTAATGCAATAATTCAATGTCTGAAAACAAGGCTGATGGGTGATATTAAACTACAACCTTAAGACATTAAAGGACAGTGTGGCAGACTTATTGCTATATTTACTGAATAACATCTACAAACAAGTCATAGTTCCTGCTGACTAGAAAACAGCAATTATCAACATCATATATATCAATAAGGGCAAGCCTTCAATATTTACCAGTTATAGAACTGCTAGCCTCTAATCTGGTAATGGTAAAATAATGGAGAGACTAGCACTACAGAGAGGATGAATCCTGAATTAAATCAGTTAGTTTCTACATGCTTTTACATATAATCAAATGGGAGTCTGTTGGCCGTCTATGTGCTTCTTCAGTGAGAGTCTATGTCAAAAACAATTTCTCTTAAAGACACTTTCCAGCACTGAGTTTACCCTATAGTCCGCTGCTGCAGGACCATAGAGTAAGCAAATTTTATCCATTTATTTTAGTAAAATTCTATAACTGGTTCGACACTACACTAACCTGGAATCTCTGGATGTCAAGAATGAAGAAATCTAGAGAAAAAAAATTTTAAACGGAGAAGAAAAAACCCTGATGGGGAAAGGCCTGTTAGCTGCTCAGCAGAAAACAGTTCAGGTTTCAGACCTAGAACAGGCGTTAGATTCCAGTAATTCAGAGGAAAAACTAAATCAAATGCATTCAGAGGTGTTTAAAATAAGTGAGACACTTGAAAAATACATACAGTTAAATTACAAAAGGCTGGAAAGAATAGAAGCTGCTTTATTTAGCTATTCAGATGAGCTGATAATGCAGAAATCTAAGGACGAAATGAAGGAAAGAGGCTGAATAGGAGGCTTTTCAAGAAAGTACAGTTTTGTACCTACCATAAATGTAGATGTTTGAGTGTTCACACTGCTGCAGTCATCACACTTGGGTTATCCTGCCGTCAGGCGGTCCCACAGTCGGCCAGAGTTCCAAAGTCCTGGTCCGGCTTCGGTTGCTGTCGCTTCTTCCCTGACGTCAGTGCGCCAGGGGTATACAAGAGGCATCCAACGCCATTTCCTTGATGTCAGGTGCCCCCAAGTAGGTGGGCAATACATATTGCCAATAAAACATGTAAAGAAAATATAAGGAATACCTTCAATTACAAGCAAATACCCCACAAAGGTTGTACCAGATAGAAAGGTATAAAAAAGTTCAGCTAGGTCAGAGGGGATGGAGGGAGGGTAACCTGGACTGCAGCAGTGTGAACACTCGAACATCTACATTTATGGTAGGTACAAAACTGTACTATGTTCACTGTGTTACACTGCTGCAGTCATCACACTTGGGTTGAATCCCAAAGCTAAGGAAGGGCGGTGGAGTTGCAGGGTTTGGAGAGGCTAGTAGGCCCTGCAGAACTGCAGTGGCAAAGCCAGCTCTGGTTTTAGAGTATATAGGTAAGTGGTAGTGCTTGGTGAAGGTGTGCACTGAACTCCAAAGTTGCAGCCTCCAAAATATCCTTGGTTGGTACCGCCCTGAGAAAGGCTGTTGATGTGGGTGGTGGAATGGGACCCAATGGTAGCAGGTACCGGTTTCCCATGATGTGTGCAGCAGAAACGGATACAATGTCCTATCCATTTTGAAATTGTCTGTTTGGAGATAGCTTTTCCTTGTGATCCTGCAGCATAAGATACAAAGAGCTGGTAAGATTTTCTGAAAGCCTTACTTTTATCCAAGTAATAACGTAATTGCCTGTGAATGTCCAAAGAGTGCAGGAGCCTTTCTCCTTTATTCTGGGGGTTTGGGAAAAAGATGGGCAAATGAATGGTTTGGTTTAGGGCCACACTGGATACCACCCTTGGCATAAAGGAAGGATTGGTTCGTAGAGCGACACTGTCTTGATGAAAAATGAGGAAAGGCTCCACTGCCGTTAGGGCCTATAGCTCTGAGACTCTTCGAGCTGAAGTTATTGCTAGCAGCAGGGCAGTTTTCCATGATAGAAACTGTAAATCGGCTGTAAAAGCTGGTTCAAAGGGTGGCAGTGTAAGCTTTTCCAGAACAAAGTTGAGATTCCAAGTTGGTGTTGGTGCTCTCCTGGGCGGTCTTATGTTCTTAGCCCCTCTGAGGTACTTTCTTAGCAGTGGATGAGAAAATAAAGGAGGATCCGTGTTGTAGTGAGCTGCAATCGCTGAGGCGTTGATCTTAATAGATGAAAAAGAAAGTCCTTTGTGCAACATCTCCGTTAAGTATTGTAGAATCTGAGGAATGTTTGGAACAAGGGGATTTTGTCCTTTAGCCTGGTTCCAGGTGCAAAATCTTTTCCATTTGTCTGAATAGGCTTTCCTGGTGCTGGGCCTCCTGGCCTCCAGAATGACATCCATAACAGCTTTAGAGAAGTGTTGGCTGGTTGCTTAGGTTATTTGTCATGCAGCCAGATTTAAAGTCTTGAGCTGGCTGTGTAGAATCTGATTGTTTTGCTGAGTAAGCAGGTGAGGAATTTGAGGCAAAATCCACGGTGGGCCGTGGGCCATGTTCCTTAGTATTGGATACCAGTGCTGGCGTGGCCAGTCTGGAGCAATGAGAATCATTTGTGGCTTATCTAATCTGACTTTCAGCAGCACCTTTGCTAGAAGAGGCAGTGGAGGAAAGGCATACACTGTCAATGTTTTCCAACTGAATGAGAGGGCGTCCACTTTCCAAGCTAGTGGGTGGAATGTCCTTGTGCAAAATTTTTGAAGTTGGTAGTTTTGGGGGTTGGCAAACAGATCTATGTCTGGGCGTCCCCAATTGTGAGTTATCATTGCAAATACTTGTGGATCTAGTTTCCACTTGTGCAGATCCATGATGTTTCTGCTTAGGTCATCTGCCAATGTGTTTTTCTTTCCTGGCAGGAATTATGCTTGTAGGTGAACTTGGTTCGTTTACTGTGTACCCTAGGCAACTTAAGAGATGTTTAACAAACGCCAGATGCTTTAAGAGAATGTCCTTGCTTTCTGCTTGAATAAGGCAGTTGTTCAGGTATGGATATATTTCAACTCCTCTTTGTCTGCAGTATGCAATTACTGGTGGCAGGCATTTTGTGAAGACCCTGGGCGCAGTAGATAAGCCAAAGGGCAGTACAGAGAATTGATAATGAGTTGAACCTGCAAAAAATCGGAGGTATCTTCTGCAATTTTGTCCGATAGGGACATGCAGGTATGCCTCCTTTAGGTCCAACGTTACTAGCCAAGCTTTCTTGCCCAGCATGGGAAGAAGCTGCTTTAGTATTAGCATCTTGAATTTGGGTACTTGCAGATAAGTGTTTAGAATTGAAAGGGCCAGAATGGGTCTCCAGGCTTTGTCCTTTCTGGGGACTAGAAAGAGTCGAGTAAAATCCTTGTCCTTGCTCTTATGTAGGTACCTGTTGAATGGCTCTCTGCCCATTGATTTGGTGGCAGGTTTGGCATTCCTTTTATTCTTGGCAAAGTTTGAAAGTGGAGTCTGTAACCTTGTGAAACAATATTTAGGACCCATTTGTCTTTTGTGATGATGTGCCAGTTGTCTGCAAAAAGTGCTAATTTTCCTCCCAAGGGAGCTGCCAAGAGAGATTTGCTTGGCAGTCTGAGGTCATTGTGTCTGTCTTCTGACAGCTTGTGTCCTGTCTTCTCCTCCTTTCTGGGTTGTGGTACCCCATTGGCGACGCTTGTAAGGGCCTTGTGACTGACCTCTGACCCTTGGGCGTCTGTATTTGCCCCTGTGTGGTTTGTCAGAAACTGGAAAGGACCAGTTTTTTGTTGGCTAGTTTCTGCTGAAACGAGGGGGTTGAACCTGTAAAAAAAAACCTTGACCGTCCTGCATAGATTTTGCCTTATCCTCCATTTTCTTTAAGACCTCTTCTGCTTTTACACCAAATAAAACATCCTGCTGTAAAGGTGCATCCAATAACTTTGCTTTAACATGATCAGGTAGGGTTTGTTCTTTTAACCAAGCATGTCTACGTATGACAGACCCAGTCACTGCTGCTCTGCAGGAAGACTCCAATGAATCAAATCCACATTGTAAAGTATGTTTTCCCACTTGTTCAGCTGCATGCAACAAATCTTGCATTTCCTTGAAATCAGGCTGCTCTGAATATATGATCATTTTTTGTTTTAATTGAGACATCAGGTATTGCTGATATTTCAGCATGTGAAACTGGCAATTTAAGGCCCTCATAGCTAGAGTAGCTGAGGTATATACTTTCTTTCCCCATCTGTCTAGTGCTCTGGAATCCCTTTCAGAGGGTACAGGTTTTTAGCAATAGATGTCTTAACCCCTTTGGGACCCTGGGAAATGGTTTCTGGACTGGCAACAGGGCTTTTATATAGGAATTTGTGCGAGTCAAGGACTTCTTATATCTGTCTGGTTTGGCTGGTGCAGGAGGTAGAGAGTCTGGGTTAAGGCTAGATTCTGAGTAAACATCATCGACAATGTCTAACACAGGAGGGATTAGCAAGTGGTCTGTGCTGGGGAAGTAAAAGGAACTCTCGGAGCCTTTTCTTAGAATCGGAGTAATCCTGGCCTTCCCAGTGGAAATGTTCCCTCATGGTATATAAAGTTTCCCCAAAGGAGTAGTCTTCTGGGGGAGAAGCTGAGGGAATAGACTCTTCAGCATCAGAGTCTTCATAAGGGGGAAAGAGAGTATTCCTGTTCCTCAGAATAATCTGAGGAAATTGAGACCTGGTCAGAGGAAACATAATCCTCCTCTTGTTTTGGCCTTTTATCAGGAGGGGGATGGAAACCCCTGATTAGGGTAATTAAATCTTCAGCCATCTTAAGCATCTGTTTCTTAGGCATGGGGCCATGTACTGGAGACTGCTGTACAGTCTTCTTTGTTTTTAAAGGCGATTTCAGCTTAGCATAAGATTTGATGGTGAGTGTAGTCTGTCTGAAGACTACATCTGCAACTGAAGGCGTTTCAGCTGCACCGGAATCTCCGCCTGCTCTGGAGTCGGAAGGGGATAAGGATGAAGGCTGCAGCGACCTAGTAATCTCTACTTGGGAATCGGAGGCCGTCTGAGGTTCTAAATCAGCGGTAGTCAGGGGCTGCGCAGGCACCTCACTGAGAACCGGCGACTGGCCCAGCAGAGGCCTCGGAGTCTGGTTTGGGTCTCTGCTACCTGTCCTTATCCTTGCGTTTTTTAAAGCATGCCAGTCGTCGGTTGCTCCAACGGCATGGTATAATTAAATTTCCTACCAAAGTAATGTCGGGCAAAATCAAACCGACGTTTAATAGTTCGTTTATTAAACCTAACACAAAACCGACAACCTGTGACATCGTGGTCTGGGTCTAGGCAAGGAATACAATAAGAATGAAAGTCCTTATGAGGTATTTGCTTCCCACAAGAAATAAAATTGTTAACTTTTTCTGTCATCGGACTGAGGCAAGAAAAGGTTCCCCAACGGGGTACTTAGCTTTACTGAAGACTTCGGTCTGAAATTCAAATTGAAAATCTCAGGAGTCGGCCGACCGGCGCTTGCGAACTGCTTCGGCCACCGCACGGCAAGAAAGACTGAAGAAAATTGAGTTGGATGCCTCATATACCCCTTGCGCACTGACATCAGGGAAGAAGCGACAGCAACAGACGCCGAACCAAGACTTTGGAACTCTGGCCGACTGCGGGACCGCCTGATGGCAGGATAACCCAAGTGTGATGACTGCAGCAGTGTAACACGAACATCTGTTACCAAACTGTAGTACCGCTATAAGACAGAGCGCATAAAGAAAACCCAAGATTTTTGGCTGCGACAGAGAAACCGATAACAGACATTAATTTTATGAACGTGCAAATAAGCCACCAAATTTGGCCATGAGAAAGATGCAAAGGCCTATAGTAGTAGTAAAGATGCAGTCCTAGCAGAAAGAGCTGATGACAAATTTGTGGCAGAAGGATTAAGTATCATTTAATAAAACCAGAGAGTGTTCATGGGAATTTGATTATTCATTGTACAGCAGGCAGAAGAGAAGCAAGTTTATCCCTGCAATTCAGAAACAATACACAGGTGTGAAATTCGAAATGCTGCATCTTCAGAAAACTTTTTTTCCCCTGAAGGAGCAAAGACATTCTTAGAAGCAGAACAGGCAAAAGAGGAAATAAAACATTACCAAGGAAAAAAAAAAGTCAGCAAGCAAGTTGAAGGGGATTCTGCTCATCATTCCTCTGATGGTGGCACAGCCTACAGAAAGAACCTGCCAGTACAATCTTTTCCAGTGTTCAAAGGAAAATGATTGCGTTACAAAAAGTACAGACAACTGAAAGAAAAAAAGTAAAAAATAAATGGATGAAATGTAAAGTAACATTTCCATAAGATGCAGCTTGGGCAGGAAAGCTTTTTCCTACAAGGAATGGAGGTAAAGGAAAGGAGAAATCTGTAGGTCCATAGACTATGTAAAGTGGTAGGAGAACTAACTATAAAAAATAATGCCCTACTTTAGCATTAATGCTATGAAAGATAATGAGGATGCAACAATAAGCAATAGTTTTCCTTAGTAATGTAAAAATACATTTGAGGTAAATTGCATGTTACACTGAAGTACTTCTGTACAGTGTGCAAAGGTACTTTAAATGTGAAGCAGGGGATACTCATCAGTGACTGATTATCACTGGCTTTAACAACAAAGTAGGAATGCACCCCTCCACCACCACAATTTATCTTGGCTTTACACTGCCACAAGTTAAAGGCTAGATGCAAGTACTCTGATGTCTGGACCTTGGGCTGCTGAAGGGAAGAGGCTGAGGTGAACTAATCCTGTCAGTGTGTGTATACGTGTGGAAGTATTTACTAAAATCATGTAAACTGATAGTTCACCAGTATTTCAGATGTGCCATATGTTATTGTGAAAACATTAGTTGGTCTTTTTGTTAATATCTACCAGCAGAGCTTTACAACAGGCCGTTAATCAGGAAAGGATCTGTGAGACATCTGCAAGGATAAACATTAAAATTAGTACTTAAAGTAGAAGCATCAACTAGTTCAGTGAAAATAAATAAAGGATGTTACAGTGAAGTAGATGCAATCCCAGCAACAGCCACTTCAGTGTAAATCATAATAATGCAAATTCAATTAATTTAGTGATAGCCAGGATGCTTTTTCTTAATGCTAAAAAGACACTTGGAAGTATGCAAGTTGTTTTTCACATCTGGGAGAAAAGTTGAAACAAAAAAGGATGGTGTGGGTAGAGGATGGTACTCTGGTTCTAACATGCATTTTCAGAATGACGGAACCGAGCTTTAGGTATAGATGTCTACCTGGGACATCTGCTCATATATAGAAGGGTAACTTTCCTTTTTTGGAAACTGTATACCACTGTGTGCATTTGCTGCGAGATAAAAAGTTGAGGTTTAAAAATGAAAATGTACATAGTGTTTGAATGTTTTTATTGAATTAAAAAGTTTGGGAAAATGGGATACAGATGAGAAGCTGCAACGGAGTCCAAGATCAGCCTGCCAAACAGTGTGTGCATTAAGTTGTAAGTTGAAAACATTTAAAAAAAATGTCAAGCAAAATACATGAAAACAGCATATTAAAATAACTAGCTTAGTCATATCATGGAATGTGAATGGCATTGTAGGTATGGATAAAAAGCAAAGGAATATTGCACTAGGCTACAAAAAAAGTTATGTCTTACCATAACGTTCCATCTGCATTGTTTGCCCTCGTTCAGTCATTACGCATGGGTATTAGTTCCTACCTCGGAACAGAGCCAGCCATTTTCCAAGCTCGTGTCAGCTTCAAACTCTCGAGCAAAACTCTTACCCACAATCCCCCTCTCCCTGTTACCTCAGATTGAGTTTGCAAGTCAAAGAAGGTAGAGGCTACCTCTGGTCAAATAACCTAAGAGAACCGGATGGTGAGATCCACTAGAAACCACAGGAGGGGAAAGGAGGGAGGGTCGTAATGAGTGAACAAGGATCAACAATACAGATGGAACGTTATGGTAAGTCAACTTCTTTATCTGATATTGTTAATCCTAGTTCATTCCTTACACGTGGGACAGAGTCCCCAGCTACCTCTATTGCTGTGAGGCTCTTATGGAAGGACATTCCTGAGCACCATAGAACCAAAAGATGCTCTTCCCCTAGAGGCCAAGTCCAATTTGCAATGATTGATGAAGGTATGAGGCGTAGCCCAAGTTGCAGCTGAACAGATATCATGTAAGGAAGCTCTGGCATGGAAGGCAGCAGAAGTTGCCACGGACCTTGTTAAATAATCTTTCATGGTAGTAGGCAAGGAGACATTGCGTTGTGTATAAATGAAGGTCACACAGTCCTTCAACCATCTAGCTAATGTGACCTTGGCAACAGCAGATCCTAATCTAGGTCCAGAAAAAGCCAAAAATAACTGGTCAGATTTACGAAAGGGCCTAGTCCTGTTTAAGTAAAAATGGATTTACCTGTGGATATCAAAGGTACATACGCAATACTCTCCTCGGTTTGAATGATTGGGAAAGAAAACTGGCAATTCAATGGCTTGATTAATGGACATTTCAAAGATCACTTTAGGCAAAATGATGGATTAGTTCTCAGAGACACTATCTCTATGAAAAATCAAGTATGGACTCTTAATACATAAAGCTTGAAGCTCAGATATACGTCTGGCAGAAGTAATGGCTGCCAAAAACAAGGTTTTCCATAACAAATACTTGAGGTCGCAAGAAGAGGCTGGTTCGAAATGTGGCATTGTCAGAGCTTGTAGAACTAATAAATCCCATGGTTGAATAGGTTCTCTAAAATGTGGCTTCAGATGATTCACATCTTTTATGAAGGCCTTGCACAATTTGTGGGACATGAGAGGAATCTTGGACATCCTCATGAAAATTAGAAATTGCAGCCAAATGAACTCTAATGGTAGAGGCAGACAGACCAGATTGAAACAAGTCGGTCAGATAGTCTATTATCGACACTGGTGCTGAGAAGGGGTCTATACTTGTTTATCTTTCAGCCAACAGGTAAATCTTTTCCACTTGCTCAGAAAAGTAATTCTAGTGGAAGACTTATGAGATGCAATGAGAATATCACGTACTGGTAAAGAAAAATCATTCTGCCTGGCAATCAAGGGAATTGGAGTAGCCAAGCCGTGAGCTTCAGGCTGTTCAAGTTGGGATGAATCGGGTTCTGTGGATGTGAGATCAACTTCAGGGTTGGATGGAGAATCCATGGTCAATCTAGTAGGTGAGGCCAAAGGAAGGGGAACCAAATCTGTCGAGGCCAATATGGTGCTATGAGGATCACCTTGTTCAACAGATGGGTTTTCTTCAGAAACTGGGGAATGAGAGGAAAGGGTGGAAATGCGTAAAGACGACCCGAGGGCCAATCATGGACTACAGCGTCCCTGGGCGACTGTCCCAGCGGGGGAATTAGGGCTAAGTAGTTGCTGCATTTGTATTTGGTTGGGGATGCAAAGAGGTCACAGCAAGGATAGCCCCAATGGTGGAGGATCTGTGCCATTATCAAGGGATTCAGGGACCACTTGTGAGGTTGAAGAATGCACCTGCTGAGTTTGCTATCATGTTGGAACTCCCGGGAATGTGCGTTGCTAGAAGAAAATGGTTAGTAGCCATCGCCATATCCTCGTGGCCTCTCAAAAAGGGGGTAAGATTTGGTTCCACCTTGCTTGCTGATGTACCAGACCACCGCCATGTTGTCTGATTGAATCGCAATTGTCCCAGACAGCAGCAGGGGATGGAATGTCTGCAAAGCCAGAAGCACCACCCTCAGCTCCAGAACATTTATATGCAGATAGGCATCCGGTTCGGACCAACTGCCTTGGACTGTGTCCCTGACATAGCCTCCCCCACCCCATCAGGGAGGTGTCCGTGGTCACTATGGCCTTGGGTTGCTGGGGGGAGAAGGGGTGAGACCGCTGTGACAGATTGTGCCATCCACCAATTTAAATCCTGTTTGCACCTGTGGGTTACTCGAATCATGGCTGAAAGAGAATGCTGAAAGGGATACCATTGGGTGAGCAGTAGCCATTGTAGAAGCCTCATGTGAAACCTGGCCAGGGGAACAATAGTGATGGAGGCTGCCATGGAACCCAAAGTACATTGTGTACACTTAACATAAATGTAGATGTTAGAGTGTATTCACTGTTGCAGTCATTACATTTGGGTAATCTGCTGGCAGGTTGCCCTCAGTCTGCCTGAATATCAGTCTTGGGTCCTGCATCGGTTGCTGCCTCCTCTTCCATGATGTCAGGGGTATAAAACATGCAGCCAACGCCATTTTATTCAGTTTTTCTTGCCCCAGATGTCAGGTGCCCCCCAAATGGCTTTAAACTATAGCGAAGGAAAGAGAAGTTCTAGAAAAAAGGGGGATGTCGGGTGGGTAACCTGGACTGCAACAGTGAATATACTCTAACATCTACATTTATGGTAAGTGTACACAACTGTACTATGTTCTTCGTGTTTCACTGTTGCAGTCATTACATTTGGGTAGAATCCCAAAGCTATGGATGGGAGGATGGAACTAAAATCGCATTAGAAGCGGCTATAAGGCCCTGCAAAGCTACAGTGGCAAAGCCTGCCCTGGACTTAGAAAAGAAAGGCAAATGACAACACTTTGTAAAAGTATGAACAGAGCTCCAAGTAGCAGCTTCTAAAATGTCTTTGGTTGGAACTCCGAGAAAAGCTGCTGAGGTAAAGGCAGCCCTGGTGGAATGTGACCAGATTCCCTTGGGCACTGGTTTCCCATGATGCAAGTAGCAGGAACGAATGCAGTGGCTTATCCACTTAGTCTGCTTTGATATAGCCTTCCCCTCTGATCCTGCAGCAAATGCCACCAGTAGTTGCTCATACTTTCTTACAGATTTGGTCCTATTTGAGTAGAATCTTAGTTGTCTGTGTACATCCAATGAATGCAGAATCCGCTCCCCCTTGTTCTGCAGATTTGGGTAAAATGTTGGTAGGTGAATAGTTTGGTTAAAAGACACACTGGATACCACCTTAGGCATAAAGAAATGATTGGCCCTGAGGGACACCCTATCCAGATAAAATGCAATAAAAGGCTCCACAGCCATGAGGGACTGTAGTTCTGAAACCCTTCTTGAAGTGATTTCCAAAAGGAAAGCAGTTTTCCAAGATAAAAACATTATATCCGCAGTAGCTGCTGGTTCAAATGGAGGCAGGGTGAGTTTTTCAAGCACAAAATTGAGGTCCCATGCAGGAGTTGGCGATCTTCTGGGAGGCCTTAAATTTATGGCCCCTCTAAGATACTGTTTTAGCAGAGGATGAGAAAAGATGGGAGGCTCTGTGTTGTAATGAGCAGAGATGGCAGAGGCATGGATTTTTATTGATGAAAAAGATAGGCCCTTGTCAAGCATCTCAGTCAAGTATTGTAAAATCTGAGGAATATTTGGTTTTGCTGTGTCCATTCCTTGTGCTTGGTTCCAAGCACAGAATCTCTTCCATTTATCAGCATAAGAATTTCTAGTACTAGGCCTTCTGGCTTCCAAAATGACATCCATCACAGATTTACTGAGAGGTGGTGTTTGAATAATTACATAATCAGCCATGCTGCCAGGTTCAGAGTTTGGAGCTGTGTGTGCAGAATTTGATTGCTCTGCTGAGACAGTAGATGAGCTATTGGAGGCAAGTTCCAAGGAGGGAGTTGAGACATATTCCTTAGAATTGGGTACCAGTGCTGGCGAGGCCAGTCAGGAGCAATTAGGATCATTTTTGGTTTTTCCTGTCTGACCTTTAGTAAGACCTTGGAGAAAAGAGGCAGAGGAGGAAAGGCGTAGACTGATAGGTTTTTCCAACTGAAGGATATGGCATCCACTTTCCATGCTTGTCTGTGATACGTCATTGTGCAGAATTTGTCCAGTTGATAATTTTGGGGAGAGGCAACTAGATCTATGTCTGGGCTCCCCCATTTCTGTGTTATCATGCTGAAGACTTCTGGATGCAGTTTCCACACATGAGGGTCCATAAGATTTCTGCTTAGGTCGTCTGCCAGAGTATTTTGTTTTCCTGGCAGAAATTTAGCTTGAAGATGTACTTGGTAATTCAAAGCTGTGTCCCACAATGCCATGGCTAGTCTGCAAAGGTGGTAGGAATGTGTACCCCCCTGCTTGTTTATGTACCACATAACCGTGGTGTCCATCTTTATCAGTAGTTGTCCTGGATGAAGTATGTCCTTGAAGGCTGTCGGGGCATTCTGAACAGCTAGCATCTCCTTCTGGTTGATATGCAGATGCATTTGTTTTGGGCTCCATATGCCCTGAATGTATCTCGCGCCAGGTGGGTCCCCCACGCATAGTCTGATGCATCTGTAGTTAGGGTTTGGGTGGCAGGGGGTAGAGTGAAAGACAGTCACTTGTTCTAGTGACAGGTCTCTGCCCACCAAAGAAACTCCTGTTGTAGGCAGGGAATGAGAGGAATCAGTTTCCAGACTGACAATGTTGACTCCATAAACTTTTTAGATACCATTGTAGTTTCCTCATATGCAGTCTTGCATATGGAATTAGTAGAATGCAGGATGCCATGAACCCCAAAGACTGCAGAATTTGTCTTGCAGATAACTGGGTTTTTGTTGCCATCTGTTTGAAGTATACAGTTAGCTGCCTTTGTTTGTCTGGCATAAGGTAAGCCATCTGGGCAGTTGTATTCAAGCTTGCACCCAGGAATGTAATTTTTTTGAGAGGGTACCAGTTGTTTACTGTGTACCCTAGGCATGTTAGAAACCTTTTTTCAAATGCCAGATGTTGAAGAATGTCCTCGTTTTCTGCTGAAATGAGACAGACGTCCAAGGAAGGACAGATTTGTATGTTTCTTTGTCTGCAAAATGCAATTACTGGTGCCAAGCACACTGTAAAGACCCTGGGTGCAGTAGATAAGCCAAAGGGCAGTAGAGAGAATTGGTAATGCATAAAACCTGCCTTGAAGCTGAGGTATCTTCTGCACGATTCCCTTATTGGGATATGCAGGTATGCCTCAAGTCTAGAGTCACTAACCAAGCGTTCTTGCCCAGCATGGGCAATAGCTGTTGTAAAGTAAGCATTCTGAATTTTGGGATGTCCAAGACAGTGTTCAAAATTGATAAGTCCAGTATTGGACGGCAGGCATAGTCTTTTCTGGGTACCAGGAACAGTCAAATAAAAACCTTGTCATTTTTCCTGTTCTAGTACTGGTTAAACAGCCTCCATATCCATGAGGGACATCACTTGCTTCTGAGCCTCTGCCCATTGATTTTGTGGCAGATCTGGCCAACCGTTTGGAATTGGCAAAGTATGGAAATGAAATCTGTACCCCTAGGATACTATGTTTAATACCCACTTGTCCTGGGTAATTAACTGCCAATTTTGAGCATGAAGTGCTAATTTTCCCCCCAAGGGGGCTGCCAAAAGATAAGTGCTTGGTGATGGTAGAGGGAAGTCATTGAGACTGCTTACTGCAGGGTTGTGTTTGGTTTCCTCCAGATTTGGAGGTAGAGGGCACCCCATTGCTTTGATTTGTAAGAACCCTGTGATTGGTATCTAGAGCCTTTTGAGCGCCTGGATTTGCCTTGTGAGGCTCTGTTGGACACAGGAAAGGACCAATGTTTAGTAGGCCAGTGCCTACTGAATCTGGGTGGCTGCACTTGTAAGAAATCTTTTACAGTTTGCATAGATTTAGCTTTGTCTTCCATTTTCTTTAAAACCTCTTCTGCCTTATTACCAAACAGAGTATCATGCTGTAAAGGTGCATCCAACAATTTAGCTTTAACACGATCAGGCAGATTTTGCTCCTTGAGCCAGGCATGCCTTCTAATCACAGATCCAGTAACTGCGGCCCTGCAAGAGGCCTCCAAGGAATCAAAACCACATTGCAAAGTATGCTTTCCAACCTGTTCTGCTGCATGCAATAATTCCTGTAATTCTTTATTTTCCATACAATCAAAAATAAACATTTTCTGTTTCAATAGGCCCAATAACATGCTGTTGATATTTAAGCATATGAAACTGGCAGTTTAAGGCCCTAATTGCCAAGGTTGCAGACGTATAAACCTTCTTTCCCCATCTATCCAGCGCCCTGGAATCTCTATCAGAGGGGGTATGATTTTTGGCTGTAGAGGCCTTTACACCTTTGGGACCCTGTGAGACAGTTTCAGGATCAGCAGCAGGATTTTTGAATAAAAATTTGTGGGAGTCAGGAACCCTGTAATATCTGTCTGGCTTACTAGGAGCCAGAGGTAGGGAATCTGGAGCCATGCTTGATTCCAAAAACACATCAACAATGTCTAATACAGGAGGTATAGCCAAAGGCCTATGCTGAGGAAGAAGGAAATCCCTAAACCTCTTTTTTGATTCGGAGAAATCCTGACTCTCTCAATGAAAATGTTCCCTAAAAGTATGCAAGGTTTCTCCAAAAGAATCATCCTCAGAATGGAGATGCAGATGGAATGGATTCTTCTGCATCTGAATCCTCATAGGGTGGTACAGAAAATTCCTGATCAGAAGAAATAGAAACCTGATCTGAAGATTTATAATCAGCGTCTTGCCTGGGCCTCTTAGCAATGGAGGGGGGGGGGGGACCCCTGATCAAGGTAATTAAGTCCCTCAGCCATTTCGATCATCTGTTTTTTAGGCATAGGGGCACATGGCTCATGCGTCATTTTTTTTAGACTTGGAAGTTGTTTTTGAAGCTGGCGTCGGTTTTATATAGAAATGTTGAGACCTGAAAACACCCTCAGAAGCCGGAGCCTGCTCAGCGGCTCCGGACCCATCCGACGGAGAAACATCCGCGGGTTCAATACTCTGAGAATCTCGTGGCATACCGGACTCTGCATGGGTCTCAGTAGAGGCCAGCAACTCAAAAGTAGTGGGTATCAGGGGCTGCGAAAGCACCTCACTGAGTACCAGAGACTGGCTTAGGAGAAGCTTCGTCGTTTTGGACAACAGTCTGCCTCTGTCTTTTTCTTTGCGTTTTTTGTGAACTCTGGTAGTCTGATTGCTATCAGACGACATTTCAGGGCAATTAAATCTGGATCCAAAATATTTTGAAGCAAAAATAAATATACCAACGCTTAATAGTGCGTTGGTTAAATCTAGCACAAAACCGACAGCAAGGCACGTTATGATCTGGGCCTAGGCAAGAAATACAGTACAAATGAAAATCCTTGAGTTATTTGCCTCCAAGTAATGCAATTATTAACTTTTACTGACATCGGTAAGGAGCAAGAAAAAAAGTTTCCCCAAACGGGGTACTTAGCTTTAATTGAAAACTTTGGTTCTGAAACTCGAATGCGAAAATTTCATTAGTCGGCCGACCGGCACTTGCCAACTGCTTCTGCTTTGGGCACCACGCAGCAAGAAAGACTGCATAAAATGGCGTCAGCTGCATGTTTTATACCCCTGTTGATCTGACGTCATGGAAGAGGAGACAGCAACCGATGCAGGACCCAAGACTTTGATATTCAGGACGACTGAGGGCAACCTGCCAGCAGATTACCCAAATGTAATGACTACAACAGTGAAACACGAAGAACATCAGCTGTAGAACAGAGTGTGCCGTGGATTTCTCCCTTGAAAGTATTGGAATCAGTTGTTGCTTCATCCTTAAAATTCTGTGCTCTGGAATAGCAGCTCTGTAGTTCTTTGTGCCCAAGATAACCCCTATGAATTCTGTGGACTGAGATGGGGTGAAATTGATTTTTGCCAGTTTATGGTTATGCCTAGCCTTTGAGCAGCGAGGAGAGAGTATGCCAGGGCTTGCAGTACATGTCTGGTGTGGGTGGAAATGAGCCAGTTGTCTAGGTAT
Organism: Protopterus annectens; assembly: GCF_019279795.1. Taxonomy (NCBI): domain Eukaryota; kingdom Metazoa; phylum Chordata; order Ceratodontiformes; family Protopteridae; genus Protopterus; species Protopterus annectens. The sequence goes on from NC_056736.1 coordinate 565,139,546, forward strand.
GGAAACACCTGGAATCCTTGAAGTCGCAAGTGAGCTGCGACAACTGCCATGCACTTTGTGAATACTCTGGGGGCTGTAGAGAGTCTGAAGGGCAGTACTCTGAACTGGAAGTGACTGGATCCCGCACAGAAGCGCAGAAATCGTCTTGATGCCCTGTCCACTTTTATGTGGTAGTATGCATCTTGAAGATCTATCGAGCACATCCAATAGTCTTTTTCCAAACGCAGGAGGATAGACTGAATTGTGACCATCCAGAACTTTTGTACTCTCACAAACTTGGTCAATACACCGAGATCCAAAATTGGTCTCCAGTCCCCGGTTTTCTTTGGCACCAAAAATAGTAGAGTAGAATCCGGATCCTATCTGGTCTGGAGGGACTATTTGGAAGACTCTCTTTCTTAGCAGCTTTTCTATCTCTAGTGCCACTTCTTTCCTTCGACTGGGTGGAACGTAGGGAAGGTTTTTGAAGGGGCATGACAAAGATCGAAGGGGTATGATAACCTCTGGTTATAATCCTTTGTACCCAAGAATCGGTGGTGATGGTTAGCCAGGCAGAAGGGTACAAGGAGAAACGTCCCCCAACCACCTCCAGAGGAAAGGAGTTGAGCCACTCTGTAGGAGCGCTGGTAGGATTGGCCAGGGGAAGAATCCCTGGAACCCTGGTTACGCAGAGCCCCTCTGCCCCGAAAGGAGAGTCTTCCCCCCCTCTGCCTCTAGGGGAGAACTCAGCCAGTGTGTCACAGAAAGGACCCTGAGATTTCTTGAACCATATCTTCCCATTCTTTTGGTTTCGGGAGAAAGCATGTTGAGGGGAATAATAACGGACACCTACGGCAGAAAGGGTCTTACTGTCCTGTTCACATCTGGTCAGTGTGTTTTTAACTTTGGGTCCAAACAACGAGGAGGCCTCAATGGGTGCGTTAAGAAAGGAAGCCTTAAAGGGTTCCGCGAAATTGCACAAGCGCATCCAGGCATGTCATCAAGACCGCAGCTGAAACCGCTGCTCCTTCTGATATGCGAGATATCAGTCGCATAGAGGAGTTAGATATTGATTCAATGGTGGCCAGCTGAGAGGCCACTTTGTCACGGACCTCAGACACTGTACCAGCCAAGGTTTCAGACAGCTCAGAAATCAGATCCCTTTGAAGCCTGGTAAAGTGTGCCATATAATTCAGGGACTTGATAGCAAAGGTCGCTGATGCAAAGGTGTGCTTCCCTATCCTGTCCAGGGACCAGGACTCTGTTAGGTGGATGGACAGTCTGGCTTTCTTCTTCTGCCAGATCCTTTTTTGCTGCTGCCGCCACCAAAGCATCCACAGGAAGACCTTTGGACCAATAGGGATCCGAAGCAGGAGGGAACAAAATCTTATCTGGCCTCTGGGGAATAGCTCAGACGGCATCAGGAGCCTTCCAAGCATGCTGCACAATAAGCCAGGCAAGCTCATCAGCAGGTGGAGTAACCCAGGAGGTAGGGGGCCAGGTGCGAAAGGCCTGCAGGAACACAGATTCCTCAGAGGTCAGATTAGAGGACTGCCAGTCACCTCTCTGTTTCAGGATTTTGAGGACATCACCAAAGGATACCTCAGAGGGTGACAAGGGGGATCCTTTCTCCCTCATCAAAATCTGCGTCTTCAGTGAGGGACTCCTCTGTGGAGTCCATATGCTTCCTTTTAAACTATCTTTTCCGGTGGACCTCCTCAGCGGGAGAAGCTGGAGAAGACAGCAGAAAAGGGGATTCCTGTGGGAATATGTCCTGAGGCCCTTGCACCCGGTGTCTGCTAGGTGCGACTTGTGAAACCAGTGTACCAGAGGAGTGCGGAGGTATAGACAGTCCAGTATCGCCAGCAGCAGAGCAAGCCTTCATCAGTTGGAAGGCTGGTCCACCTGAAGAGGAGTGAATGTCTAGGACAGGGGTCATCCCCTCCCTTAAGTGGCTCAGCCTGCCGACCTGTAGTCCCTGCATGGCTGTGCAGCAGTAAACTATGCGTGTCACAACGGACATTCTGGGTCGTAGCAAACCTTTCCTGCCACAAAGGCAACTGAGATCCATAAAGGGGATCGCAGAAGGGGGAGACTATACTATATCCATGGACTTCAAAGTCAATGGAGGAGAATAAGAAGGTCTTTGGAGACGGGTGATCACCTCCCAAGGAAGGATAGTTCCTGAGGGGTGGGATACCTCTGGCCAAGAACACCTGATCCACAAGACGCAACACACAGTGTTCGGAATGGCTTCTAGTGGACCTCATGGAGACTAGAGTGAGAAAACAGGCCTGTCCACAGAAGAGGCAAACTCTGTGCCCAACTCACCAGTCCGCACAGAGGCCAACGGTGCTGAGAGAGACTGGACTACAGGTGCCCGCACTGAAGAAGCCATCGGTGCCGAGGTCATGGTCTGCACAGATACAGGGATTGGTGCCGAAGTGGTTGTCGGTACCGAAGCTGGAACCGACAAAACTAGAGTCAACAAAGGCGTTGGTTCTGAGGACGATTTTGGAACCAACGTGGTCAAGGTCTGCGCCAACTTAACGGTCATTGCCGATACAGTGGTAATAGTCTGAACAGAGGAGCCCCTCGGTGCCGATATAGTGAAGGCTGCAGGAGAAGACGGAGCAGAGATCACTAATGGAACCGAGATCACTAATGGAGCCGAAGGCCTCTGTGCCAAAGGTCTAGGCACCGAAAGCACTGGGGCTGACAGTGAGCTCCAGAGCCAAAACTTTAGCCTTTTTAGGTTTTGGTTGGTGGAAATCCCCAGCCGGGGACGAAGGCAAAGATTTAGCCTTGGTAGGAACATCCAAGATTTTCTTATGGGCTCTAGGAAGGGTTGAAGCCTCCCACACAGAAATAGCCTCTGAAAAGGGAGATTTAAGAAGTCCCTTCAGCAACAGCTTGTTTTTTTCCTTTCCAACAAAGTTCTATTTGAAAAGTTTTCACAGATAGTACAGGGCGGGTCAACAGACAAGTGGGACGCTCCCAAACAATAAACGCATAAAGAGTCTGCATCAGAAGTAGGAAGTTTATGTCCACAATCAGAACACCGCTTAAACGCCGGACTACCTTTTATCTGCCATGACAGCAAATAAATTAATAGAAAAGGGTGCCAGCAATGGTACAAAAGAATACCCGAAGGTATGAGAAAAAAGGGAAGGTTTATCAACGATGGTAAAAAGAGAATACCTTGCGGTAAAAAAGTAGAGAAAAGAGCAGAAAACCTGAAGAAAATATGTATGCTAGATGCGATAGGGTAAGAGACAATGAAATAGAAACTTTTCTGACAGAAAAGTAATATGAAAGGACTATTAAACAACAAATAAAGTACAGTTTTGTACCTACCATAAATGTAGATGTCCAATAGGTATGCATCTGCAGTCCTTACATATGGGTTGTCCTGCCTCAGGCAGCCCTTCGGTCGGCCGGATTCCAAAGTCTGGGTCCGCTTCGCTGATGTCGCCTTTCCCGACGCCAGAGCCTGGGGTATAAGAGTCAGCAGACGCCATCTTCCTCAGTTTTTCTTGCCCCAGATGCCAGGTGCCCTCTAAGGAAGGCTAAATTTGGAGAGATGCAAAAAATTCCAAACATGCACAGTAATATAAAACAAATACACCATAACAGATAACCCCAGCTAGCTATAAGAGGGATAAGTACCCAAGAAATACCACAGAGGGGAAGGAGGGAGGGTAAACCTGACTGCAGATGCATACCTATCAGACACCTACATTTATGGTAGGTAGATAACTGTACTATGTCCTTCAAGGATGCATCTGCAGTCCTTACATATGGGTAGAATACCATAGCCAAGCTGGGGGTGGTAGGATCTAAGAAAAGGATGGTGTAGCTAAAATGCCCTGCAGGACTGCCGTAGCAAAGCCTGCTCTGGATCTGGAATATAAAGGTAAATTGTAATGCTTGGAAAATGTATGCACGGAGCTCCATGTAGCAGCTTCTAAAATGTCTTTGGTAGCCACCCCTCTTAAGAAGGCTGTGGAGGTGGCTGTGGCTCTGGTGGAATGAGGTCTAATGTTAGATGGCACAGTTTTGCCATGGAGAGTAGCAGAATCGAATGCAATTCCCTACCCATTTTGAAATAGTCTGTTTGGAAATTGCTTTTCCTTGTATACCAGCAGCATATGCTACAAAGAGAGCTGGTCAGTTTTTCTGTAAGACTTAGTTCTGTCCAAGTAGTAGCGCAACTGTCTGTGAATGTCCAGGGTATGCAGAAGTTTCTCCCCCTTATTTTGTGGATTTGGAAAGAAGGTAGGCAGGTGAATAGCTTGGTTCAATGAGACCCTGGATACCACCTTTGGCATGAATGAAGGATTAGTTCTCAGAGAGACTCTGTCCTGATGAAAAATAAGAAATGGTTGTACTGCCGTGAAGGCCTGCAATTCAGATACTCTTCTTACTGAGGTTATGGCCAGAAGGAAGGCAGTCTTCCAAGACAGGAACTGTAGTTCTGAAGATGCTGCTGGTTCAAAGGGAGGTAGAGTTAACTTTTCCAACATGAAGTTAAGGTCCCATGTAGGCACTGATGGTCTCCTTGGAGGATTGAGGTTTTTAATTCCTCTTAGAAACTGCCTTAGGAGAGGATGAGAGAAGACAGGTGGATCAGTATTGTATTCTGCTGAAATTGCTGAAGCATGAATTTTTATGGAAGAGTAAGACAGGCCATTGTGGAGCATTTCTGCCAAGTATTCCAGGATATGTGCCATGCTCATCACTGTCGCATCTAGGACCTTTGAGGTGCTCCAAGTGCAGTATCTTTCCCATTTTGCTGAATATGCCTTTCTTGTGGAAGGCCTGCGAGCTTCCATGATGATATCCTTCACTCTCTTGGATAGCTTTTCCTGGTGAGGAGTCAAGGTATTCTCCAGGCTGTCAGCTGCAGGGTTTTCAGGCTGGAGTGCAGAGTTTTGTAATTGTGTTGTGTCAGAAGTAGTGACCATTGTGGTAGAGGCCACGGTTTCGTGCGTGACATGCTCCTTAACAGTGGGTACCAGTGCTGTCTTGGCCAGCTCAGAGCTATCAGAATCACTTTTGGCTGCTCTGTCCTGATTTTCAGCAAGACCTTGTTCATTAGTGGAAGAGGTGGAAATGCATATACTGTTAAGAGTATTCCAGCTGAAAGAGAGGGCGTCCACTTTCCATGCTTGTGGGTGGTATGTCCTTGAGCAGAATTTCTTCAGCTGATGGTTGTGGTGGGAGGCAAAAAGATCTATGTCGGGCCTGCCCCATGATTGTGTTATCTGAAGGAAGATGTCTGGGTGCAACATCCATTCATGTGGATCCATGATATTCCTGCTTAGGCTGTCCGCCAGTATATTGTCTTTTCCTGGCACAAACTGGGATTGCAGCTCTATATTGAGTTTTAGGGAAAGTTCCCAAAGATTCATTGCCAGCCTGCAAAGAGGGTATGAATGGGTACCTCCTTGCTTGTTTATGTACCACATAACTGTGGCATTGTCTGTCCTTATTAGCAGGTGCCCTTGATGCAGAAAGTGTTTGAAGGCCTCGATTGCATGTATCACTGCCAGCATTTCCTTTTGGTTTATGTGCATGCGCAATTCTTTCTGTGACCATAGTCCTTGGATGCATCTGCCCTCCATGTGTGCCCCCCAGCCATGGTCTGAAGCGTCCGATGTAATGGTTTGGCTGGTTATTGGTTTGCTGAAGGGCAGACCCCTGTTTGACTGGCTTACTCGAGCCCACCACAGAAATTCCTTTTGAAGGCATGGAATGAGTGGTATCAAAGCTTCTAGGCTGTGTCTGTGCTGAGACCATAAACTCCTTAGGTACCATTGTAGTTTTCTCATATGCAGCCTTGCTTGTGGAATCAGAAGAATGCACGATGCCATGTAACCCAGGGCCTGCAGGATTTTCCTTGCAGTCAGCTGAGTTTGTTTTGTCAGATTTTCGAAGTAATCCGGTAGATGTCTGTTTTTCATCTGTGAGAAAAGCCATTTGGGTGGTTGTATGTAGTTCCGCACCCAGAAAAGTTATTCTTTGGGATGGAACAAGTCTCGATTTGTGAATGTTGACTGTGTATCCCAAGGCCTGAAGTAGGCGGATGGCATAATTCAAGTGTTTTACCAAAGTTTGTTGGCTGTCCGCTTGTATAAGGCAGTCGTCCAGGTATGGGTATATTTGAATCCCCTGAAGTCTGCAGTGTGCAATTACCGATGCCAGGCATTTTGTGAATACTCTGGGCGCAGTAGATAAGCCAAAGGGCAATGCTGAGAATTGATAATGCTCTGAACCTGCAAGAAATCTGAGGTGTCTTCTGCAACTTTGTCTGATAGGGACATGCAGGTATGCCTCCTTGAGGTCTAGAGTTACCAGACAAAACCCCTTGCCCAGCATGGGAAGGAGTTGCTGTAGGGTCAGCATTTTTAATTTTGGCACAATGAGATAAGTATTCAGTGCGGACAAGTTGAGAATAGGCCTCCATTTTTTTTCTTTTCTTGGGACAAGGAATAGTCTGGAATAAAATCCTTGGCCTTGTTCTGTGAGAGGAACCTTTTCTACAGCTTTCATTTGCAATAGGTTGGCAATTTGTTTTAAAGCCTCTGCCCTTTGATTCGGTGGCAGGTTTGGCATGCCTTTTCCTTTTTGGTAATGTTTGAAAATGGAACCTGTATCCTTTGTCTATTATTTGCGGTGTCCATTTGTCCCTTGTAATACTGTGCCAATTTGAGAATAAAGATAGCTTTCCGCCCAAAGGTGCTTCCAAATGAGCCCTGGTCGGCGGGGTCAAGGTGAAGTCATTGAGTTTGTCCATGTGCAGCCGTTGTAGGTCCTGCACTACCTCTCTGGTTAGGAGGCTGCCATTGACGTCCTCTGTAGGAGACTCTAGCTTGCCCTCTACCTCTGGCACGCCTGTTCTTGCCTCTCTGAAATCTCTCTGTGTCCAGAAAGGACCAATTCTTAGAAGGCCAATTTCTGCTGAATCTTGGTGGTTGGATTTGTAGAAAATCTTCGACTGTTTGTACAGATTTAGTCTTTTCCTCAAATTTCTTTAAGACCTCCTGAGCAGTGGAGCATCCAGAAGCTTTGCTTTAACATGATCTGGCAGAGTTTGTTCCTTCAGCCAAGCATGCCTACGTATGACTGCACCTGACATCACTGACCTACATGAAGCTTCCAATGCATCATAACCACACTGCAAGAAATGGTTGCTAACCTGTTGTGAGTTATGTACCAGATCCTGAAGTGACTTGCAATCTAGGGGTTCAGGTGAAGACAGTTTATGCAATTCATCTAACAAATACTCCTGGTACTGTATCATATGGAATTGACAATTTAATGCCCTCATAGAAAGAGTGGAAGAAGTATACACTTTTTTACCCCATCTCTCTAAAGCCCTGGACTCCCTTTCAGAGGGGAGTGGATTTTTAGTAGTGGCAGTTGCAACCCCTTTAGGGCCCTGGGAAATAGTTTCTGGGTCAGCAGAGTGGGCCTTGTAAAGGAAATGATGCGAGTCCAGGACCCTGTAGTACATATCGGGTTTGACAGGAGCCGGAGGAAGGGAGTCGGGGGTAATGCTAGACTCAGAATACACATAATCAATAACATTTAAAACAGGAGGAATAGTCAAAGGTCTATGTTGAGGTAAATGCAAAAAAGTCCTTACTCTCTTCCTGGAATCGGAGAATTCCTGGCCCTGCCATTGGAAATGCTCACTCATGGAGTGAAGGGTCTCCCCAAAGGACAGAATGCATCAGAATCCTCATAGGACGTAAAGGCCTCCTCCTGGTAGTCTGAAACAGAGCCATCTGAGGCCTCAGAGGACTGGGGATCAGTGGGCTCAACCCTGGGCCTTTTGTCTAGAGGAGGTTGAGAGCCCCTGTCCGGATGAGGCTGAGCGCCCCTAATTAGGGAAATAAGGTCCTCAGCTAAAGTTAAAATCTGTGAACCTGTACAAGATCCCTGAGGAATAGCCTTGGGAGGCAGAGATTTTGTCTGTTTAGCAGCTTTAGCCCTACTGAATGCTTTTATGGACATGGATGCAGGAGGCCTGGCTGCTCCACGTACTGGCGTAGTTTTGTCTAGGGGAATGGTGTCGGATGTTTCCTGAACACCGGTTTCCGAGGGAAATTCTTCAACAGACTCAGAAGAGGCCTCCGGGGCAGAGGTTGTCGGTTGAGCGGTTTCCACGGTCGGAAGTACCAAGGACTCTGTTTCAGCCGAGACACTCGCGGTAGGCCTAGGCGTGGTTTCAGCCGAAACCACGGTCCGCGTGTGTCGGTCCTTGTCCTTCCGTTCTTTGGTTAAATGAGAAGTCAGAGTCTCCGAAGGCATATTATAACAGTAACTAGCACCAAAAAATTCCTCTGCAAACTTCGCCCGACGCTTAAGAGTGCGTCAGTTGAAGGAGGCACAGGCAGTACAGGCCGAGACGTCGTGGTCTGGGCCTAGGCAGGGGAGGCAGTAAGAATGGAAATCCTTATGAGGTATTTGTTTCCCACAAGTTAAGCAATTATTAACTTTAAACGTTTGATCTGACATCGGCTGAAGCAAGAAAGAGTCCCCAACGGGGTACTTGGCTTTTGAAGTCTTCGGTAGCTGAAGTTACAGGAGCTGGCCGACCGGCACTTGCGAACTGCTTCGGGCACCACGAGGCAAGAAAGATGGAGGAAGATGGCGTCGGCTGACTCATACCCCCGGCGCTCTGACGTCAGGGAAAGGGTGACATCAGCCGACGCCGGACCCAGACTTTGGAATCTGGCCGACCGAAGGGCTGCCTGAGGCAGGACAACCCATATGTAAGGACTGCAGATGCATCCTTGAAGGACATCTGTACTTTGCTCAAGAGAAGCAGCTTGACATGACCGAATGGCAACATGGCAAACGAAATCTGAGGCAACAGGGAGAGGGGGGTTGTGGGTAAGAGTTTAGCTCGAGAGTTTGAAGCCGACGCAAGCTTGGAAAATGGCCGGCTCTGTTCCGAGGTCGGAACAGATACCCACGCGTAATGACTGAACGAGGATCAACAATATCAATGTACAGTTGTGTACACTTACCATAAATGTAGATGCTCAAGTGTATTCACTGTTGCAGTCCTTACAAAATGGGTTATCCGGCTCCCGGTAGCCCACAGTCAACCAGAATACCAAAGTCCTTGGTATATGACGTCAGCTGCCTTCGGTTTAGGCCTGACGTCAGGTACAAAGGAAGGCAACCAACGTCATTTCCTCAGTTTTTCTTGCCTTAACAGTCAGGAGCACCCAAAAAAAGGTTAGACTAGGAAAAGAAAAATCCAGTCTGTGTCCTAGGAAAAAAGGGGGATGGAAGGGGGGAAACCAGGACTGCAAGTGAATACACTCGCAACTGCAAGTGAATACACTCGAACATCTACATTTATGGCAAGTATACACAACTGTACTATATTCAGTGTTTCACTATTGCAGTCCTTAAATGGGTTCATTCACAAAGCCCAGGAAAAAAACAATAGGGAGGAGGGAACACCCACTGTTTAAGGGTTGGTAAGGATGCCCTGCAACACTGCAGTGGCAAAACCAGCCCTGGACTTAGAAAACAAGGATAAATTGTAAAGTTTAGTGAAAGTGTGGACAGAATTCCAGGATGTCCCTAGTAGGTACACCTCTTAAAAAAGCTGTTGAGGTAGAGGCTGCCCTAATAGAATGGGTCCTAATACTCTGAGAAGGAACCTTGCCATGCTGTAACAAAAGTGAATACAATGAGCAATCCACTTAGAAATGGTCCGTTTAGAAATAGCTTTGCCCCGAGCTCCAGGAGCAAAACTGACCAACAAATGATCCAACTTTCGAAAAGGTTTACTCCTGTCCAGGTAAAATCTAAGCTGTCTATGCACACCCAGGGAATGCAGTAACCTCTCCACTTTATTCTGAGGATTTGGAAAGAAGGTAGGCAGGTGGATGGACTGGTTAAGAGAGTCAGGCTAGAAACCACCTTAGGCATAAAGGAGGGATTAGTTCGAAGAGAAACCCGATCCACATAGATGATGATAAAAGGCTCTACTGCCATTAAGGCCTGCAGCTCAGAAACTCTAGCTGAAGTAATAGCCAAGAGAAAGGCAGTTTTCCAAGAGAAACTTCAGGTCTGCTGAGGCAGAGTAAGTTTTTAAAGTACAAAATTAAGATCCCAAGCAGGAGTACGTGCCCTTCTGGGAGGCTTTAAATCGCTAGCTCCACTAAGGAACCGTTTCATCAAGGGATGAGAGAAAATTGGATGCTCAAAGGAACAATGAGCAGAAATAGCTGAAGCATGAATCTTGATAGAAGAAAAGGAAAGTCCACCATCAAGCAAGCCTGCCAGACAATCCAGAATAAGAGGAAGAGTACATCGAGAAGGGTCTTCCCCTCTAGTCTGCATCCAAATGGATAATCTTTTCCACTTATCTGCGTAAGATTTCTTAGTGCTAGGCCTCCTGGTCTCACAAAGGACCTCAACCACCTGTTGGGAAAGGTTTAAATTATGAGCCAAGCTGCCAAATGCAGAGTCTGAAGACGAAGATCCAGAATTTTTCCCCCTCCTGAACCAAGAGATCTGGTATCGGGTAAGATGCCAAGGCTGAGACTGGGAGAGACTGTGAAGTAGTGGATACCAATGTTGTCTGAGCCAGTCTGGATCTATGATGATGGCCCTTGGTTTTTCATCCGTTATCTAACAGCACTCTGGGAAGAAGAGACAGAGGAGGGAATGTATAGATCGAGAGCTGTGTCCAGGGGAAGGACAGAGCATCCACTTTCCAAGCTTTGTTGTGATGATCCCTGGTGCAAAAGGTTGGAAGAAGGTGGTTGGTTGGAGATGAGAAGAGATCCACCTGGGGAGTGCCCCAACGATGAACTTATGCAATAGAAAATGGTCTTGTTTAGTTGCCACTCGTGAGGATCCTGGACCTGCCTGCTCAACCGGTCTATCAAGGTGTTGAGCCTTCCTGGAAGAAACTGAGCTATCAGATGAATGTCCATGGAAGCCGCTATGGACCACAGTATCATGCTTTGTCTGCACAGGGGGTAAGAGGGGCTCCCTCCCTGCTTGTTGATGTACCACTTGATTGTGGTGTTGTCTGTCCTGACCAGAAGAGTACCAGGAGAGAGAAGATGCTTGAAAGCCATCAAGGCCTGCTGGACTGCCATCAATTCCTTCAGATTTATGTGCAAATGAACCTGCTGAGAGTTCCAAGTCCCCTGAATGCATCTGCCCTCGATGTGCTCACTAAGCGTATTCAGAGGCATATGTGGTAAGAGTCTGGCTGGAAGGAGGTAGACAGAAACGCAGGCCTTTGTTCTGTGCACAGGCCGTCGCCCACCAAAGGAACTCAGTCTGCAGGCAGGGAAGCATCAAGTCTAAATCCTGAGTATGTTGACACCAAAAGTTTTTGAAGTACCCCTTTCCTCATATGCAGTCTGGCACATGGAATCATCAGAATATATGAAGCCATGAATCCCAGGGCTTGCAGGAATTGCCTTGCAGAGAGCTGAGTCATGCTTGTCAAATTTCTGAAATAATTTGAAAGATCCATTTGTTTCTCTTGATGGAGGAATACCATCTGGGCGGCTGTCTGCAGGCTCGCTCCCAGGAATACAATCTCCCTGGTGGGTACCAATTTTGTCTTCTTTTCATTGATGGTGTAGCCTAAAGAGGTGAGAAGGTTCTTTACCAAAGTCCAAATCCTTTAGAAGTTGCGCTGGAGAGTTTGCCAGAGTTTGCCTGAATAAAACAATCGTCCAAGTAAGGGTAAATTTGAATGTTTCTTTGCCTGCAAAAAGCAATGACTGGAGCCAGGCATTTTGTAAAAACTCTGGGAGCAGTATATAAGCCAAAGGGCAGTGCAGAGAACTGGAAGTGCCTGTTCCCCGCCCTGAAGCAAAGGAACTGCCTGCAGCTTTCCATACTGGGATGTGCAGATAAACTTCTTTGAGATCCAAAGTCACCAGCCAGGAATCCTTGGCGAGCATTGGCAGTAACTGCTGAAGAGTGAGCATTTTGAATTTGGGAATCACCAGAAAAGTGTTTAGAATGGACAAATCCAGAATAGGGTGCCAGGTGCCCCCTTTTTTGGGAACCAAGAACTGTCTTTAGTAGAAACCCTGGCCTATCTGTGGTGCAGGAACTGGCTCTATTGCTCCCAAGTTTAGCAAAGAAACAACTTGTTTTTCTGCTTCTGCCCTTTGATTTGGGGGATATCTGGGTATCCTTGGTGGATAGGGAGGTGTGAAAGGAGAACATTGTAGCCTTGGGATACTATTTTGAACCCCAATTTGTCATCTGTGATGGTGAACCAGACATCTGCAAAAATGGCTAACCTTCCCCCAAAGGAAACCCGGGGCCTGCAGAGGCAGGCAGGGGAAGGCCGGAGTCTTTGGGTAGCTTGCTTATTACTCCCCGATTTTGAAGAGGAAGCCTGCCAGTGCTTTGCCTTTTGAGGGGTGGAAGTCTGTCCCCTAGAAGACCTGTAAGCCCTAATGCAACCCCGTTTACTACGGTCAGGAAAAGGCTAATTCTTAGAAGGGTAATGTCTACTAAAACGAGGAGGCTGAACTTGCAGAAAGTCCTTAACAGTTTGCATAGATCTGGCCTTATCCTCAAACTTTTTCAACACCTCTTCTGCTTTGCTACCAAAACGATAGTCATTGTACAAAGGCACATCCAGTAATTTAGATTTGACAGGTTCAGAAAGGGGCTGTTCCCTGAGCCAAGCATGTCTAATGACAGAACCAGTGGCTGCTGCCCTGAAAGAAGCCTCCAAAGTGTCAAAACCACAATGTAGAGAATGTTTAGTGACAAGAGTGGTAGAATTCAATAAATCTTGCATGTCCTTACTCTCCATCAGGGAAGGAACACCAGCAATTTTAGCCTTAATAGCCCCCAAAGTATGCTGCTGATACATAAGCATATGAAAAAGACCATTAACAGACCCAATAGCCAGGGTGGACGTATAAACCTTTTTACCCCACCTACCCAAAGCCCAAGATTCCCTGACAGAAGGAACAGGATTTTTGGCAACCGTGGCTTTAACACCCTTAGGGCCCTGAGAAATTATCTCTGGATCAGCAGTAGGATTCTTGAAAAGGAACTGATGAGAATCAGGAACTCTATAATACCTGTCAGGCTTTCTGGGAACAGGAGGAACAGAATTAGGAATCAAAGACTTCTTCATGAAAACATCAACAGCTTCCAAAACCAGACAGATAGCCAAAGGCTTATGCTGTGGCAAATCCAAGAATTCCCAAATCAGTTTCTTAGACGGAGGGTAATCCTGGCTTTCCCATTTGAAATGCACCCCAAGAGTATTCAGAGCATCTCCAAAAGAAAAATCTTCTGGAGAGGAGGCAGAAGGGATGGAGTCTTCTGCATCAGAACCCTCAAATCCAAAAAAAAGCTGAGAGTTTACCCTCTTCATCAGCAGAGTTGCTGGAAACTCCACAGTCTGAGGCAGACAAGATTTCTGTGGACAATTCCCTAGCCTTCTTAGGAGGTGGCTGAGAGCTCCTGATAAGGGTCAAGAGATCACTAGCCATTTTAGTCATCTGAGACAGAGGCATTTGAGGGGAAGCCGGAGCCTACTTTGGAGTAAATTTTCAGCTGGAAGGCCTGCTAGAAAACTGGAGGGACTCAGGAGGCCTAGCCCACTGCAGAAGTCTGAATCAAGGTAGGTCTGGATCTGGTCTTTGGGCGGTGAAAGAGGCGCTTCAGAAGCCGGCACCGGCTTAGCGGCTCCGGATCCATCAGAGGCGGCGACTGGCAGAGGTTCAGAAGACAAAGTGGAAGCTTGCGGTATGGAGGACTCAGAAAAGGTCTCCGCAGACGCCTGCTGCTGAACATCCACGGACTGCAGGAGCAAAGAAAGCACTTCACTGACTACCGTTGGGCTGACAACCAACTTAAGAGACATTGTCGGCTAATTTGACCCCAAGCCTGTTGTGGTACTCATCCTTGCGTTTCTTAGGAACACCTGAAGTTGGGAGACCAGAAGAAGCCATACCGACGAACATAGGCCAAACTCCTAAATACTTGAACAAGATCCTAGCTCTACGGCATATGGTATGCGGGCTGAAAGAAGCGCAGAGAACAATTAGGGACGTCGTGCTCAAGGCCCAAACAAGTAATACAACAGGAGTGAAAAATCACGGTGTGGAATCAGTTTTCCACAGGCAAGACAGTTATTAACTTTCTCCGACATTCGTTAAAGCAAGAAAAGAGGGTCCCCATCGGGGTACTTATTTGAGGATGTCTTCAACTAAGCAGTCGGAATACAAAAAGAAGGTACTCTGCCGACCGGCACTCGTGCAAAATGAGTCTGCCTCGGGCTCCACGGCAAGAAAGACTGAGGAAATGGTGTCGGCTGCCTTCCTTTGTACCAGACATCAGGCCTAAACCGAAGGCAGCCAAAGTCATATACCAAGAACTGTGGTATTCTGGCAGACTGTGGGCTACTGGGAGCCAGATAACCCATTTTATAAGGACTGCAACAGTGAAACATGAACATTAGCAATGTTACAGAAGAAAGAGGGGGAGAAGACAAGGCTATATAGTGGTACTGTCAGGGAAGGAGGACTGCATTAATATGTATGTATATTGCACCTAAAACTATTAAGCAGCTTAAGCGAATTATAGGAGAGATAATCAGTTTCCAACAGTGATTACTATTCATGAGTGGGCAATGCAACCTGGCATCACAGGCATCCAAAAGTGAAAATTCATCAAAACAGGGCATTTCTGAAGAACTACATGAGAATATTTGCAATGGGACATGAGATTATAAGCAGGAACCAGAAGAGAGAATTTACATCTTTTCCAAAGTACAATAACAAAATACAAAATCCAAAGGAAGAAAACAACCACACGAAGGAGCCAGGAAACTGCAAACTTTAATGTCTTCTGGTACCTCGGCTATACAAGCCTTCACAGGAATAAATTAATTACAAGCAGCATATTTTATAACAGCAACAATTAAGTAATCAATTAAAAAATTACAAATTGTAAAGCAACATGACATTTCCAAGGTAACATTTTATAAAGTCAGATGAATTTCCAAATTTAAACCCCTAGGTGCAAGTGTGCCATAATTAAGAATGAACCTACTTTCTAAACTAAGGAGTCTGAGAAAAATTCCCAATGCTCTTACCATCTGGTTTGGCAAAAACACAAAAAAACAAAAAAAAAAAAAAAGAGTGAATTGCTGACTCCATTATGAATAGTATTAAAATGCTCAGAAATGAGACTACCCAGTCTACAATTTCTAACATCCCCCATGTGCTCCAAAATATGCATTTTAATTTGTTTTGTTTGGCCAATATACCATTTGCAAG
Organism: Protopterus annectens; assembly: GCF_019279795.1. NCBI lineage: Eukaryota > Metazoa > Chordata > Ceratodontiformes > Protopteridae > Protopterus > Protopterus annectens. Next base: position 565,154,842 of record NC_056736.1, read on the forward strand.
GCATACATCCACAACCCACAATATAAACTACTCCACAAGACAGACAATCAAATGTCAGTAGCTGTATATTTAACACCATTAATAAGCTCACCTGATAGGTTTTTAACCCTTGAACAAACCTTACATTTACCACATTTAAACATTCCATCATTTTTAGTCGTAGATCCAGTATTATACCTCAAACTCAACAGTTCTTTCAAATTAGGGCATCTCCCATAAGAAAAAGTAACTTTCTTTGGAAATATATGGTCTACTTCATCACTGAAGCAAACAATAGGCAACAGATTATCCACAACATTTTTTAACATGCGAGAAGGAAGAAAACTTTGTTACAAAAAATATTTTCTGATCAGCAATATCATACTTGAAGTACACCTACTAGCGCACTGAGTGTACCCACTTCTAGTTTTGTAACTATTATTCATCACCTTGCCTTCACTTCTATTAATCAGATTTTCAGAATACCCCCTCACCAACAGTCTAGAATTGACTTCATTAAATTCCTGTCTCAAATAATCATTTTCAGAAGTATGTTCAAGAGTACGTTTAAACTCACCATAAGGGAGAGCCTCTATTAGACGATTAGGATGTGCACTGCTAGCATGTAAAAAAATATTGGTCGCTGTTTCCTTCTTAAAAGGTCTAAACTGCACCCTATTCTGAAGATCCAAATACAACTCAATGTCTAAATAATGTAGAACACTAGAATTCACATCATAGGTAAATTTCAAACCAAAGCTATTATTATTTAGTAGATCAATAAATTTACCAAAATCAGATGCATTACCCTTACATATAAAAATTAAATCTATGTATCTCCGATAGAGAATAACTGACTTACGAAAAAATTCTAGAGTATACACAAAAGAAATCTCTAAATAAGACAAACAGAATAGCATATGTTGGAGCAAAATTAGCCCCCATTGCTGTGCCCTCTTTCTGTAAAAAGATTTTCTTCTCACACACAAAATTATGGGTAAGAGCAAACTCCAATAGTAAAATAATAAAGGAGAAACATGGTCCTTCACCCAAAATTTTGCTAACAGCTTCTAAGCCACAAGACTTCTTAATGCTTGTATAAAGAGACTTAACATCTACTGTGGCCCAATAATACCCTTTCTCCCATTGTAAATTCTTAACCAACCTACAAAAGTCATTAGTATTTCGAATATATGAACTCACATTAACCAACTCCTTCTTCAAGAGGCTATCCAACAAAATCCCAACATTTTCTAAAAACAACAACCACAACTAGAAAGAATAGGATGACCTGGAGGGTCTAAGAAATTTTTATGGATCTTAGGAAATGCATAAAAAAGAGCATTGGGAATTTTTCTCAAAGACTCCTTAGTTTAGAAAGTAGGTTCATTCTTAATTATGGCACACTTGCACCTAGGGGTTTAAATTTGGAAATGCATCTGACTTTATAAAATGTTACCTTGGAAATGTCATGGTGCTTTAAAATTTGTAATTTTTTAATTGATTACTTAATTGTTGCCGTTATAAAATATGCAGCTTGCTGTCATTAATTTATTCCTGTGAAGGCTTGTATAGCTGGGGTACCAAAAGACATTAAAAGTTTGCAGTTTCTTGGCTCCTTCGTGTGGTTGTTTTTTCTTCCTTTGTATTTTGTATTTGTCAATCTTCTGAAGGAGCTGTGGTGTTTTTCTTGAAAAATGGAAAGTATTGAACCTAATGCTGATGGATATCTTTTTGCCAACTTGTTAAAAGAAAGGTAAGACCAGTTGGCTCGTTTTGATCCTTGGACATTTCCTGGTAATGAGAGTTTTGATAAAAGATTTGACGAGTTAAAGAGACTTATGATTAAGGAAACTTCTTTGCTTTATGATGCTCGTCTTTTGGAGAAGTATGTGAGCCTTTCTATTACACCCAGAGGTCTTTGTGTGGATAAACTTCCTGCTTTTCGTTTTGGCGAAGAGGAAAAGGAATTGTTGGAAGAGTGGAAAGCCGTTTCACTTCAGTGTATTCTGGGTTGGCTTAAAATACTGATTAAATGGAATCGCAAAACTCTTGGGTCGATCAAACTTCAAATTTCACAGGTACAAGAAACTTTGCTTAAAGACTTTACAAGTATGAATTTTTCTGCCATTATGAAATATATTAATAATGAATTGAGTAAAGTTGAATCTGAAGTTGTCCAGAGAAAAAGAAAAAATTGAATAGAGACAAATTACTCTAAAAATTTAGTGTATTCCTGGCAACGCAAATGAAGGAATGGTAGATTCCAAGATAGAAGGGCGGAAGCAAGTTCTTGTAGTGGGAGTGATTCCTCAGTTTCCTCTACTGATACAACTGCAAGTAAGAAGAGTGTTTCCTTTGAAAGAGTTGACCTGACTGAAGAATTAGAAGCATCAACAGATGTAGAACAGAACAGGGGTAATTTTCGACAGAATAACAAACAGAAGGGTAGAGCAAAGGGACGAAACAGAAGATTTTGAATTATGGACAGTTTCGAATGCATCAGTTTCTAATGCATTTGTTTCTCATTACAGGTTGGGACTTTGTGATTGCTAATAATGCCAATAACAATGCTACTGATTTACATATTGTAAATTTAAGTGATTTAAATGTTACATCTGGAATGCGACAAGTGCTGCTTAAAGGTAGCAAATTTGTTCCTACTAAGATTCCAGCACTTTCTGATATTTTGCTGGATGTGAAGCGCTTTCGTCGCAAATTACATTTAAAAGTGTTTTTTAGTTTACAGAATGTCCCAAATAGAGGGGCATTGGATGTGAACAATATTAGTGTTAGTAGTAGTTTTGAAGATGACTCTTCTGAATCTTTCTATTTATGAATATGAACATGATGCTGAGAATTTTGATTGTGAATTGTTGAATGCTGACTCTTCTTTCACTGATGCTGCTTTATCAGATTCTGATGCAGGTCATTTTTCTACTGCTATGGTAGACTTGCTGTGCCTATGTTTTCTGGAATGAGTTCCTTTTGTCCACCTAAGAAGTCTTTGACATTGAATATTTTTGAAAATGCATTGACTAGGAAAATAGAGGCTGAATATGTGGAATTTATGAAATTGCATAAAAGGTTTAATTTAACGAAATCTGAATGGTTGGCTATTAGAGATATGAGAAAGGAAAGTGAGAAATGTGTTCTGTCAAGCTGACAAAGGGGGCAACTGGGTAATTATGAGTAAAATACATTGCTTAAAAATGGTTTCTGACCTGTTTTCTGACGAACATGTATATATGGAGTTGTGTTATAATCCAGTTTCTGAATTTAACACAGCCCTTCTTGAATTATTAGAAAGGGGAGAAAGACTTGGTGTCCTTACTCAGAAAGATGTGAGGAATTTGTATATTCCTTCCCCAAGACATCCATTTTTTTATGCATTTCCCAAGATCCATAACAATTTCCTAGACCCTCCAGGTCGTCCTATTTCCAGTTGTGGATGTTTTTTAGAAAATGTTGGGATTTTGTTGGCTAGCCTCTTGAAGGAGTTGGTTAATGTGAGTTCATATATTCGAAATACTAATGACTTTTGTAGGTTGGTTAAGAATTTACAATGGGAGAAAGGGTATTATTGGGCCACAGTAGATGTTAAGTCTCTTTATACAAGCATTAAGACGTCTTGTGGCTTAGAAGCTATTAGCAAAATTTTGGGTGAAGGACCATGTTCCTCCTTTATTATTTTACTATTGGAGTTTGCTCTTACCCATAATTATTTTGTGTGTGAGAAGAAAATCTTTTTACAGAAAGAAGGCACAGCAATGGGGGCTAATTTTGCTCCAACATATGCTATTCTGTTTACGTCTTATTTTGAGATTTCTTTTATGTATACTCTAGAATGATTTCGTAAGTCAATTATTCCCTATCGGAGATGCATATATTTAATTTTTATATGTAAGGGTAATGCATCTGATTTTGGTAAATTTATTGATCTACTAAATAATAGCTTTGGTTTGAAATTTACCTAGGATGTGAATTCTAGTGTTCTACATTATTTAGACATTGAGTTGTATTTGGATCTTCAGATTAGGGTGCAGTTTAGACCTTTTAAGAAGGAAACAGCGACCAATAATTTTTTTACATGCTAGCAGTGCACATCCTAATCTAATAGAGGCTCTCCCTTATGGTGAGTTTAAACATACTCTTGAACATACTTCTAAAAATGATTTGAGACAGGAATTTAATGAAGTCAAGGCTAGACTGTTGGCGAGGGGGTATTCTGAAAATGTGATTAATAGAAGTGAAGATAAGGTGATGAAGAACAGTTAGAAAATACTAGAAGTGGGTACACTGAGTGCACTAGTAGGTGTACTTCTAAGTATGATAATATTGCTGATCAGAAAATTGTTTGTAACGAAGTTTTCTTCCTTCTCACAAATGTTAAAAATGTTGTGGATAATCTATGGCCTATTGTTTGCTTCAGTGATGAAGTAGGCCATATATTTCCAAAGAAGGTTACTTTTTCTTATGGGAGATGCCCTAATTTGAAATAACTGTTGAGTTTGAGGTATTATACTAGATCTACGACTGACCATGTTGGGATGTTTAAATGTGGTAAATGTAAGGTTTGTTCAAGGGTTAAAAACCTATCAGGTGAGCTTATTAATGGTGTTAAATATACAGCTACTGACCGATTTGATTGTCTGTCTTGTGGAGTAGTTTACATTGTGGGTTGTGGATGTATGCCTTGCAAATGGTATATTGGCCAAACAAAACGTCAAATTAAAATACGTATTTTGGAGCAGAAATTGTAGACTGGGTAGTCTACATTTCTGAGCATTTTAATACCATTTATAATGGAGTCAGCAATTCACTCTTTTTGTGTTTTAGCCAAATCAGATGGTAAGAGCATTGGGAATTTTTCTCAAAGACTCCTTAGTTTAGAAAGTAGGTTCATTCTTAATTATGGCACACTTCCACCTAGAGATTTAAATTTGGAAATGCATCTGACTTTATAAAATGTTACCTTGGAAATGTCATGTTGCTTTAAAATTTGTAATTTTTTAATTGATTACTTAATTGTTGCTGTTATAAAATATGCTGCTTGCTGTCATTAATTTATTCCTGTGAAGGCTTGTATAGCCGAGGTACCAGAAGACATTAAAGTTTGCAGTTTCCTGGCTCCTTCGTGTGGTTGTTGTTTTTTTCCAAAGTACAATAAGTCAAGCTGGACAGAACTATATTTCACAAATACATGGGTATTTTAAAGTTTTGAAATACATACAACTACTTTAGATCATATGCCAATAACTACTAAAAATAAGACGGTGGGTAATCAACTAAAATGGAGGCACTGGCCCCTTTCCTATTTGCCTATTGAAAAACAGACGCTTTTAAGGAATGGGCATTGGAAAGCATCTAAGAACTGCTACAGAATATACAACTTCTTTTGGGGGGGGTAGCTAAGCAGTGGGATAAAGAATTTAAAAAATATGGTACAAATAAGACAGAAAGAGGCATGATGGAAGTAGTAGGAATAATTTAGAGATATTATCAATACTGCAGATGAAGGGAAATCTTAAGTAATAAGAAGGGGGACCAACTGTTGTGTTGGATACAGGACATCATTCTTACAGGAAACTTGGCTAGACTTAGAAAGGCCCCTGGGTCATCAGGCTAGAAACATTCTATGAATCAAGGAATGCTAAAGGGAAAATAAGGCCATATTTGGATAATATGCACAAGTTAAGAAACAGACCACAAAAACTAGCAGCACAACTTACACAACAGAAAATAGAAAGGGGTGTCGCAAAGCTTAGGGAACATGCGATGAGAAAAATAACTAGATAAATATAGCAGTGTTAAAGGTGTTTCACCAATTCTATAAAAACCTGTATGCAACAGAGAAATGGAGAAACAAGAAGAGACACAAATGGAAATATTTATGGAAAACCTAAATATGCCAAGGTTATAGGAAGATGAGGCTCATGAAGTAATGGCTAAAATGGGATAGGATTAAGATAAAAATGGTGCAGTGCAATCAAACAGGGAAGTCTCTAGGAACCAATGGTATTCCTATGGAAGTTTGGTATCACTTTCCCTTCTAAAATTCCAATCTGCAAGGTTCTGTTTAACATTTTAAATGGAGGAACAGTACAAGCATCTTGGAAGAAAGGTGTGATGCATGTGTGACTCAATGAGGGCAAAGAACCTTTAAATTCAACTTCATATAGACCAGTTTCAGCTTTGAACCATAAATTTAAAACATTTATGTCCATTTTATTTACTTTGAATGTTAACCAGGGTAAGTAATGCACTGATCCTAGGGGACCCATTTCAGTCTCAGCCAGGGGAAAACAGATACATTGCACTATACACAGAGTGAATGACAAAACACAATATATACATACATTATTTACAATGTGATTATAGCTGGTTTGAAAGTATAAAGACACTATATAAATGGCATCATATATAGAGTGACTGAATACACAACATACACATGCATTATATACAGAATGGCATTAGAGTTGGCATACTGAAAGAATCACAATCGAATAAAGTCAGAACAAGGTATGTAGAAAGGAGGGAATGAAGAGGTTAGGTTACATGAACAGACAGATGACAGATGACAAACAGAATGTCTAAAGTGTCACAAAAGCTGACAGACATGGATCAGTGTGGTTTTGGGAAGCGGAGGCAAACATTTGACAACATTAATCGAATGATTCTAAGAAAAAGTAGAGAGCAAGACAATGCCATTACATCTGGTGGGTCTTGATGCAGAGAAGAAATTTGAAGAAGTTAACTGGAATTTTGCGAGTAGGGTAATGGCAGAGTTTACATTTCCTGACAGAATAATGCTGTTAATTAGGAAGATATACGAAGGGTTAGAGGCAAGAATCAAGGTGGGATGGTTCCTTTCACAAGTTGTGGCTGATCGAAAGAACCAAGCAGGGGTGGTCTGTTCCTCCATTGTTATTTGCCTACAGCCACTGACAAAGAAAATTTTTTTTAAAGAATACTTTTTATTAATCTGCCCTAAAAAGTGAAAAATAAAGAAAGAGAGTGAAAACTTTGCAAAAGAAACAGACAAGCCGATTTCAGAAAAAGCATTCCAGGTTGGTTTTGCTAATTCCTGCTACTACTTCTGCCACCTCAGAAACAGAATCCGCACAACCAACCTCAAATATTTTTTTTAAAATCAGCTTGTCTGTTTCTTTTGCAAAGTTTTCACTCTTCCTTATTTTTCACTTTTTACAGCAACTCAATAAAAAGCATTCTTTACTAAAAAAAAATTCTTTATTTTTTACTTTTTCGTTTTTAAGTAAACTAAAAAGTAAAACGGTGGTTGAAGGAATGTAGGTTTTTAGTGAAATGCAACATTAAATTCTGTCTTGCCGATTAACCACTGTGAATTGTCCAGGGTACATAACGATTGGTTCCCGTGGGATGTAGGTGAGAGCAGAGTGGTCGAAGAACTTGACAGAGACACAAAGCCAATTACAGTAAAAAGTACTCTAAATAAAAAGCATTCTAAATAATAAGGGACTAACACATTCAATGGTATAAGTGGTATAATACTCGAGAAAAAAATAACCTTATTTGCAGATCATATTTTGTACCAGATACACCAGGAAAATGATTTTCCAGTGGTATGTAACATTTTGAGACCGTTCTAAGTTTGTTTTTTTTTTTTTTGTTTTTTTTTTAAACAAATGCTACAGTAGTAAAATAGGTTACCAAATGTGAACTGGTTCAGTATTAATCATTTATTGGGATATAACATATGAAGTGTTTGAATTAAGAATAATTCTATTATTGCAACTAAGGAAATGTGGGAAGCTGGAAAATAGACTATGGATATGGATAGTAAGATACAAGCAGTGAGATGTTGCTAGTCCCTTTAATACTGTGTACAGGTCAGGCATATTTTTAACCAACCACAGGAGAAGCTATGAACCATAAAGAAAGAATTTAAAGTAATATAATTGGGAAGGAAAAAAGGCAAGAAATAAGTGGAATAAATTATTTCTCCCCAAAGAACAATACTTCAGAGCTACACAGTTAAGGCTCATATACACACCACCAACAGAAAACTACAAATCAAAGTAGAAAGAAACAATGCTAAAACGGGGGGGGGGATAAGGAAAGTAGGATTTCCAATGCAGGCACTTAAGGATAATAATTATATTTATAAAATATCAGAATATAGTTTGGGAATTAAGCCAGGGGAATGAAGAAAGGAGATTTTCCAACAGGGATGACTGCATGTAGGAGCATATAAAATAGACAAGAGGGAGCTGGAATTTGCTGGAAAAAATAAAGCAACCAAGGTAATGAGACCAAATAACTAGGGAGGGAAAAGTCAGAGTGGGATAAGGCCAAGGAGAAGTTTGGACTACAGGCTGGAATCTGCGTTCACTAGCAGGGATTGATAAGAGTACAGGCATACAGAGAGGGACAAGGGTGTGCCAAGTGAAAGACCAGCTCTGCTCAAGTTTATAATGGAGTCTAGAACAGAAGCTGTGATAAAAATGGATCATTACTGGGACATGTAAAATAATGCTTGATAACTATATAAATCACATAGAACAGGTTAGAAGACACTCAGCTATGACATTCGAAAGACAATGCACAAAGAAATGTTGGGAGGATATTGGTATGGCTCCCAAGTATGCAACTCACTCTAGGTTTAGGATGGGTATTTTATACACCAAGCAGAATTCAGAGTTTTTCCACATGGAGACTGCTACTGTTGTCGGTGTAATGTTTATAAAAAAAAAAAAAAGTAGTGAATATGCTTTTTTTTTTTTAAAGAAATTTCCTACAGGGTACTTGTCAGAAATGTTAGGGAACAATTCATCTTAAGTAATTGCATAAAAAAAAAATTTTTTTTAGCAGAGATGCAGAAAATGAATTACATAGACACAGTTAGGTCTTGCAGAGTTTAATGCTGCTAGATGCAAAAACAATTACTACAAAATGGAAACCAAAATGTAACCGAATAATTTAATCCTGTAAAGGAGATAAAAGAACTGGAACTGGGATCTTTAGAATAAGGAATGAGCAAAGTACATAGAAATAAATGGGATCCAAGGGAACAATACAAAAAGAATAACTTTCAGGAGTGACATCAAGAGAAGGCAAGACTTGAGCAATCTTTATAATGCTAAACCGAAGAATAAGACAGAAATCATATTTGTATAATGCATGAAAAATCACCATTTTCTTTCATAATTGAATTTGTACTGATGTTATTATGTAACACTGTGTTAAAAGACATTTATAAATGCAGTCTGGATTCCTGTTTTGCTATACTAAGAGGAATCTGGTAGTATAGCACTAGAAAGTATCCAGTATCACCTTAACTAAATCCATACACTTCTCTGACAGCATGTCTTCTTCTGACAAACTCAACGTCAGAAATCTGTGTGTTACCTTAAGGTAGTTGAGAAATGAATCATGGTATTTTAAGGCAATTAGATTTGCTTTTCTAAGTGAATTAGTCTAAAAGATTTGAAAATGCAAGAAAAATGAAGACTTTTTGGAACACACAAAAGCAGAATCACCAGCACTTTGTTCAATGTTGGGGTTTCATTCACTCCAGTAGACCTCTGGAGATTTATACTCCAAACTTCCAATGACTGCATCCAGTCCTTTTTGACAATTCAGTTATACTCTCAAACTTCAAACAAATGTTCACATTTCGGGAGCGCCATAAGGGTTACTAAAGAAGTGTGAATAACAAACTGTTCTGCACAAATTTTACAGAGGTATTGTGCATCAGATTCTATGTCAAACTGTATTTAGTATTGACATAATCCAGCTTAAGTATTAATTTTGCAAAATTTTGTAAACTTGGAATACCTCAGTAACCACTCAAGCTACATAAATATTGCCAGCAGCATTTTGTTTGTCCATCTGAGCTTTCATACGAGGCTATGCAATCTTTGTTACTTTACAACTGAGACATTCGGAAAAAACATGAACATTAGGACAAACAGTAAATTAATGCAATTTATCCCTTTAGCTGTACTAAATAGAGGTCAAATATCAATGCTGTTTTGCTCAAATAAGCATATTTTAATAGCTTGCAAATAGCATGTTTTTAGTATTAATGCAAATATGAACAGTCCAAATTATATGCCTACAGGTGTCAGTAGGGTGCAACTACAGAAATGCCTGGAGACTGTAGGCTCTAATGGGTTAAACACTAGAATAAAATACTAAATGTGATTAAAGGCTGTGACCTCAGTGAAAACCTTAAGATACATATGGAGAACTATTCTGATTATAGCTCAACAGTGACTATGAGGCATGCTCAGAAGGATGAGCATCCTTGCCCCTACTGTGCATCTGAACTTGAAGGAATTGCTGAAGAGATTCCAGGAAATAACACTAAGCCAACCTAAATGGCAAAGAACATAGCCAGTTTGGATATTAAGAACTCTTGTAAGAGGAAACAATGGAAGCTGTAATGAGATTTGTAATGTAGAGTCAAAACTGTTTGTAGTTGATGCTGCAATGCATGTAATATTTCACTTTTTTTTTTTTTAAAACAAGTTTATTGTTTTTAACATACAAGAAAATATCATAACAATTTTATACAAGTAATTAAAATAGATATGATTATAACATTCAACAAAACAACCAAAGTATTTACAAAGACATCCACTACAATCAGATCAATTAAACTAAAATACCATGTTATTTGAAGTTAAGATTTGTTTAACAAGTTTTGTAAATTATCCCATACAATATAACACGTTTTTCTAGTAGTTCTTAACTTGATTGTATTCAGTTCCATATGGCACACTATATTCATAACATTTTTAAATTCATTGAACGAAGGAGGTGTATCTGAAATCCAATTTCTGGTTATTATTTTTCTAGCAACTGCTAGGATAGACCATAACAAGGGAAGCTTAACCTTTTTAACACTTTGAGGTACAGGTGTGTTGAATAATATAAGAGATTTAGAAATAATAAAATTATCTGTAAAAAGAGCCTGCAAAAATTCATTAATTGACTTCCAATATTCTTTCAATTTTATACAGTCATAAAACATATGAGCCCAGTCTGCATTGATTTCTATATTACATCTTTTACACAGATTATCTTTATTATTTATTTTATTCATCAAAGGTGTATAAAAGGATCTATGCAAAAATTTCCATGTAAAAAGTCTCCAGACAATGGAGGACGTAGTTTTATAAGCAGATTCCAATATATATTGTTTATCTTGTTGACTTGGTGAATCACCATTAATGGAAATGAAATAATTCCAGTAGGTATCTACACTGTAAAAAGTTTCTTGTCTGATAATTTTATGTATGTTTGAAAGCTTACCTTTATCAGAAACTTTATGTTGTAAATTTAATATCAAGTAATCAATCAATGTTGGAACAGATTCTTTAACTGTTATAGACATTAGATCTATTTTATCAATGAGATGTTGTCTAAAGGTCTGAACCTCTAACCAGCAAGTTTCTCTTAGATCAAATTCTTGTTTTAAGAAATCTAGATTTTTAACTTTATTATCAGATATCAACTGATACCAGTACTTTAGATCATTATCTGTAGTTAAATGAGTTCCTTCAGAAGTGGATGACAAAAGCATACCCAGAGTATACATTATAGGAATATAATAAAATTCCATTCTTTATATTTAGGATGCATGAATATAAAGTTACGATAACTAATAATAATGTTTAATGGGTAACTAACTATATGTTTAGGTGTAATAGGTGAAGTACAAAATTCTTTTAGTAACCATAACATGGAGTTATTTACAATCATATTTTTATGTGTTAAGGAGATTTTCATGAAGTGAATACTAATTATCTCCCAGTAATCTTTCCATTTTGCAACATATGACTGATCTATTAATAAAGTAATAACACTTATAATAGAAGAGATAGTATATAAATTGAAGCCTGGAAAAGAAATACCCCCTTGAGACCAACTATTAGTATGTTTCTTTAAAGCAATCCTAGGTCTATTAGGTGCCCATAGAAATTTAACATTAGTGTATTCAATTTCTTGATAATTATTCTTGTAGGTGGAAATATTATTGATTGTATTAAGTATAATATCTTGGGGAATATTATCATTTTAATAATTATAAGTCTCTCTTCCATAGTAAAAAACATATTATTCCAGGTATTAAAGAGATTTTGTATATTAAGAAGACAGGTATTATAATTATTATGTATAATAGATTTGATATCTTTAGATAATATTATACCTAAATAAGTTATCTGACCTGAATTGGGTACATATTTAGTAAAATCATTAATGAGAACATTTTTTCGTGTATATATAGGTAGTATTTTAGTTTTTTCTTCATTGAATATTAAACCAGAAATACTTTTAAAATTTATCATTTTATCAAACAGAGACTGCATAGAATAATTAGATCCTGTTGATGTGATTAGATCATCTGCAAAGAGTTGAATTTTAGATGTTGTATTTTCATTTATTTCAAATCCCTCTATGTCAGTACTGTTTCTGATCAAATTAGCCCAAGGCTCCATTATTAATGTGAATAATAGTGGAGAAAGTGGACACCCATGTTTTGTACCTTTAAAAATTGGTATTTTTTGTGAGACACATGTTCCTATCTTACTATAAGCCAATGTTCCTTTGTATAAATGTTCAATTAGATTTACAAATGCTTCTGAGAAGTTTGTGCACTTCAGTAAGGTAAACAGGTAGTCCCATCTTACTGAATCAAATGCTGAGCCTATATCAAGACTAATAAGAGTTAAATCTTTATTTTTCCTATTTGCAAAATCAATTAATGTTAGAGTTCTCCTTATATTATCAAAAGTATTTCTATATACAATGAAGCCTGTCTGATCTATATCTATAATGCCAGGGATGATTGTTTTCAGTCTATCAGCAAAAATACTCAAACATTTTATAATCAACATTAAGTAATGAGATGGGTCGATATGAAGTACATCTAGTTGGATCTTTATTAGGTTTCAAGATTGGCGAAATAAATGTATATTGCCAAGATGGGGGGGGGGTTATTAATTCATTTTGGGCCAAAATAAAAACCTTATGTATTAATGAGTATGTACTTTTAGAAAGGATTTTATATATCTCTGGTATAATACCATCCTTACCTGGTGCTTTGTTTGATTTAAGCTTGTTTATTTGTGTAACAACCTCTGTATATGAAATACTTTTATCCAATAGTTTAATCTGTTTAAGTTTTTTATTCATATTTGTGGTTATAAATTCCCTTATTTTATCTTTAGGTTCCATGTTAATGTTATTATGATTAATTTTGTGAAAGCGATTTCTAAATTCATCTAGTATTTCTGGTAGACTAGAAACATTCTTCTTTTTCCTTAGAGAAAAGATTTCTTTGATATGATTTTGCTTATTCAACCTTTTTGTTTTGTTTTTAAGTCTAAGTATTTGGGGCTTATTGAGTAAGACAAAAACTTGTATTTCTCTAAAGTTATTTTAACTTTATGAGTTAAAATTTCTTTGTATTTCTCATTTAGTTTGTTTATTTCTTCAATGACTTTATCCATAATATTTTCTTTATTATTATGTTTATAAGAATCTAGTTTACTTTGAATATCTAACAATTCCTTATCCCAAGATTTCTTTTTATTATTATACCATCTGATACTTTGCCCATATAAATACGATTTTAAAGCATCCCAAACATAAACAACGGAGACTTCAGAAGTATTATTTACATCTAGAAAATGTTGTACTTCTGAAAGTATATATTCATTATAGTCTTTTAATTGAGTTAAGTATGCTGGTATCCTTTTGATCTGAACATTGTGAGTATTTTTTTATCATGAACTCAAAAACAATTGAATTATGATCAGATATAGGACAAGAAATGATTTTAGAGTTAATTAATTCCGTTACCATCTGGTTAGAAATAAAGACTCTATTTTTGAATAAGTTTTGTATCTGTTAGAGAAAAATGTATATGGTAATGATTTTGAATCTGATTATTAATATCATTTAAATGATAAGAATTAGCAAAATCCTTTAAATGTTTTGCATTAGATGTAATTTTCCTTTTTCCTATAGTGGTAGTGTCATTTTCATGTAATATACAATTAAAGTCACCAGCTAAAATAATATCTCCTATAGAGAATGATATGATCTTATCAAGATGGTATTTCACTGTATTAATACCAATTCCAGGTATCCAATATATATTGATTAATGTATAAGTCTTCCCATAATTTGTATTGTAACCATACAAAACATTCCTTTATCATCCTGATAAGTCTTAATAGTTTTAGGAATGGGCATACTTTTATTCCATAAAATAGCCACTCCTCTTTTTTTCTGAGTGTGCTCTGAACTAACCAATACTGCATATTTGTTTGTGACTAGTTTATCAATATCTTTTTTCAAAAGATGTGTTTCTTGTAGGAAGACTAAGTTGGCCTTGTGTAAATTAATGTATTTTATTAAGCTTGCCCTTTTACATGGATTATTCAGTCCATTAATGTTTAAAGAAATTCCTTTTAGAGAAGTCATTTGGCAATTTTAAAACATAGAAAACTTATGATTAAAATAACAATTAACAAAATAAGTAATGTTATACATCCTCCTTTAGGTGTACCTTTAAATATAACTGTATTTATTGAGTCTCTTATGGGATTTTGTACAAGATTTAATTTTGTTTGTAGTGACAATGAACTTACAAAGTGTACTGTGGATGTCAGAACTATAGTCATGCAACAGTGAACAAGAGAAAATAATGTAAGGATTAAACCTTGCACCCAGCCTGGAGTTAAAAACTCCAACTTAGAGTAGTACATACTACTCAAGTTAACCCTCTACCCTAAGCAGCAGTACCTCAGCTGCCACCTTATCAACTTAATACTTGTTATATTTAACTTAAATTAACAACTTTCAATTAGATTATCTGGCAAGACAAGACTACACATTTGATAAAACAACATCATATATACTAAGAGAAACTTTTTTTTTTTAAAAAAACTATTCATACTACTATATACATTTATTTAATATAATACATTTATATTCAAATAGCATTCAAATAAACTTGATATTAGAAACCATTATAAACCAAGAAGAGAGAGAAAAATAAAAGATGTGAGAGAGGAAGACAGAGTGAAAGAGAGAGAAAAAAAAAAAGAAGGGCATATGTACACATTAATTTATTCAAAATTTGTAAAAATAAGTTCTAATATTCAATCAAATCAATAACTTTGGCTAATATGATTCATACATTATATATTAAGATGTATCTATATTCTATCATGTACATGCAATTAACAGCTTCCAAAAGACTTTAAATTACTTGTATCAGAGCTTATTTTCCTCATACTTATTATTGCCAGTAGAATAAAATATTAAATTTATAGGTATTGCTATAAATCATACTGCATAGTTAAGCAAGATCTCAAAAACACTTGCTTTATTGTCAAGAAAGCCATCTGTATTTTGTATATCTAAACTGCTGCTTTAAAATATGTCAGATGACAACTTCTTCCAGAATAGAGTCAAAGTTATTTGTGCTTGTCAATCATATAAATCAAATGAATCATAGCAGTGTATATGTTTAAATCATAAGTTTTTTACATATATTAATAAGCTGCAGTCAAATAAACTTTCAAAAACACTTGTATAAATGTTTCACTTTCTATGCCTTCTAAAAAAATCACATTTGCTTACTATGAGAAACTGCATCATTTAAAATCATTATAACTTACATATTTTATAAATTATAACATAAATAAGTAATTATATAAAATAACTCACATTTAAATGATAAAGAGTTCATTTTCCATCGCAGATTCACATTTGCAGCAGTTCTACTTCCTGGTTGTGTTCATGAATCTGCGATGTGTCCGTGTGAATTCAGGGGTCAAAGTTCAAACTGACTGCTTTCAGCTTCTCTGAGTGAGTTCTGAGTGTTGAAGCTTTTAAAACAACTCGAGGACACTGTTCACGAGGTAACCCACATCCCAAATTGTCTCCCTTAAGATTTTGGGAAATTTTTAAAACAAGTGACTAACATTCATTTAGCAGTATAAGTGAAGCTAAACATAGCAAAACCTTCGCGAAGTATTGTACAAGTTATTACAGCCTCTATGAAAGTGAAACTAAGCTCAAAGTTATTAATATGTGATAAAACAGATTATTTTTGCCCCAAATTAGTTTTTATACAAATCTTATTATTTACTGTACCTGTATGATCAAAAGAATGTCAATATATTAATATGAAAGAGAATAAAGAGAAAGAACAGAGAAAAGAAAAAGAGAAAGCAGGAAATAAGAAGGAGCAAAGCAAAGATAAAAAAAATATAAAAGGAAGCTATAAAAAGTATTTACAGTGGAATATTACTTGCTGTTTATATTAATAAAGATGGAAATGAAATATACTATTTACTATTATTTAGTTCTAATTATTATTAATTAAAGCATGACATATTATTTGTGAATGAGCATAAGCAATATAATCAAGAAAGTATAATCAGCATTTAAACAGCATATAAACTTTTTACAAGGAATAAATAATCATTCCATTTATCATATTCTCATCACATTTCTCTCCCTGCCCTCCCCCACCCCTTACCCACTGCATAATCTAAATAGAATGTTGTTTAAAATAAAAAAAAAAAAGAGAAGGAAGAAAAAAAAGAAAGAAAAAAAATGTATCAAGTAACTGAAATTCTCTGTCAAAGAGAAACATATTGAATGATAACTTATTAGTTCCTCAGATATTTTGACTGATTATTTAACAGAACAGCTCTTTGTACCCAGAAAATAACTTTGATTAGATCTTTTTCAGAATATTTGTGGCTTTCTGAAGATGTAGAAACTATATTTAAAAAAATTAATAATGAAGAAAATTAAAGTGAGAGAGAAAAAAAAAAGAACATGTCATTTGTTTTTTAGTCTCTTCTTCTCTGAAGCCTTCCACGAAGTTTCAGTTGCCAACCTCTTTAATGAAGGACTAGTCCATTCCATTTATCCAGAATCTTATTTTTTTTGATAAACAACAATGCAGAGTCTAAGTCATCAAAAATTTTAGGACCATCAGGAAGGAAGATTTTTAGCTTGGCAGGAAATAGAAGGTAGGTTTTAAACTGTGCTTTTTTGAGCTCCTTTATTAATGGCAGAAAGACTTTTCTTTTAGTTATTAACAAGGAAGAATAGTCATTATCAAAACGCATAGTTGTCTCTAATTTTAACAGGAGCTTTAGCCCAAGCAGATTTAAGAACCATCTCTTTATCAAAAGATGATAGAAATCTAACTATAACTGATCTAGGATACTTTTTGTTAGAGTTAGTATTAGCTATAGCTCTATGGGCTCTTTCGATACCAAAATAGAATGCTTCTGGTAAGTCTAAAGTTTTAGGGAGCCATGTTGTTAAAAAAGAAGTAATATTGTTACCTTCAATATTTTCTGGCAGTCCAAAAATCCTAATGTTATTGCGCCTAGATCTATTTTCCAGGTCATCAAGCTTTGTTTGTAGATGTGTATTTTGTTTCAGCAGAAACTCAATGTTGATTTCCTCTTCTTGGATTCTATTTTCCATGTCATTTACAGCCTCTTCTATGCCTGTCATCTGGATCTTCTGTTGTTGCAAATCTATATGTAACAAGTCTGTTTGTTTTGTAGTTTTTTCTATGAAGGTATCAATTTTAGTATCCAGTTTATCCATCTTAGCAGTAAGTTGCTGAATTGTAGTTATCAGAGACTGAAGTTCTTTCTTGATGCTGGAGTCTTGAGAATTTGTCTTACTGGAACTCATTTCAAACTGATAAACTGACAGGAAAATTTCCAAAGTGATTTCTGACAGGAATATTGTTAAAATTTCCTTTCTTTTTTAGATATAGTTCAAGAACTATATAAAACAAACATATTTAGAAAGAAAATTACTTCATAAATTAATTTAAGTAATTAATTCCTGTCAGTGCAGTGAAACTGGTGGAGCTGAAGAAATCTGCTGCTATCCTGTGTTCATCCTTGGCCACGCCCCAATATTTCACTTCTTGACTATTATTCAGAATGGTCACTCAGATGTCTACTTCAAGAATCATGCAGAAGTCTGAAAGCCAGCCTGAAAGTTTGAAATTTAATGGCATGAATTTTCTGGCTAAGGAACTAGTACCAAGGTACAATTATATCAAAATCCCAGAAAATAGTAGCTACTATAAGAGAGCTCAAGCATGTATTGGAAACTGATATGTACGCATCAGCATACCTATGTACTGGCCTTGAAGAAAACATGTCAAAAATATTCTTTGTTAAAAAACAAAACAATCTGCCATTTCTAAATTCACCTGTATGACGTCCCAGAGACAAATATATGCTGAAGCTGTAAACAAGGTGGACCCGGATAGGCATGAAGGTAGAACCCAATGGACACTGTCAAAGGTAGGCTACATTGTTCCAAACCAAACATTTCAACCAGTAAATACTGAATGCTTTTAACGGAGGCAACTGACCTCAAAAAGGAAAACTGGGAGGAAGACTGTCGAAAGCGTGACAGTAACCAGCAAACAAATTGAACAGACAAAATGACTGTTCTGAAAGGATGGTTGGGATTCATAATTATTCATCAAGGCTCTGAAACAGGAACCCAAAAGGAGAAACAAACAGCAAAGTGTTAGAAAACCCAGAGATTAGGGTTAAGAAGAAACAAAATATGTGCAAAACTGCCAGCACAAAAGACTAAACACAGTCCATTTGAAAGCAAAGGTGCTATGAACATAGAATTCCACCAACATAGTCTATTCTGAAAATGTGTTCTAATAGCGTTGTAGATTTGAGAGATGATGGTTGCAAGGGAGCTATGCCACATAAGCATAAAGGAAGAGCAGAGGTCCAGAACACATACTGATATATTTTGTTCAACCTTTGTGTGTTTATGTCCTCCATCACTGAAGAGCTGTCACCCATCTGCTAAAGTAGATGTCCCCATCACTGAAGAGCTATGTCACCCATCTGCTAAAGTAGTTTACCAGGCTTAGTTACAAACTTCCCATAGATGTGTCTGGAGGAAAATCTTCACTTGTCACTTTCTTTGTAAGGTCTTCAATGAGTGGAAAGGAAATATTGCTAAACTGAAACAATCCCACAGGAAATAGCAAGACTAAGGAAAACAGTGCTGAGTTACACTGCCTTATAGTCTGGGTAGAAGTTCTCTCAGGAAGAAACGACCGAAAAATCTCAGGGAAAAGAAAAATATAAAAAAAGTTTAACTGTCAAGATCTTCTATACAAAATGAAAATGTAAAAAGTACACATTAGTTTCCAAAAAGGCAACTTTATTACTATCAGAGGAAAAGGAGAATACCAAAGGAAGGAAACGAGAATGTCCTGCTTTATTAACAAATGCAACTTCCCAGGTGGTATGCAACAAACGGATATCTGCACAAATTAGTAGGTGCTCATTAAGAAAAAGAACACTGAAGTGACTACAGAAGAGGAACAATCTTTTTCCTTTTAGCAAAACCATGAAAGAGTCAGCTCAAATGACGACAGAAGTAACAAATGTCGAGGAATATAGTTCACGCACTTTCTACAGTATGACTCACAAACAGGAGTCATTAATGGGACTAGAGAAAATATCCAGATTGAGGGCACCCAGTAACATTGTGGAGTGAAAATCTTTACATGCCAACCAGTACAGGCAAAGAGTCTGAGAAAAGAGTGAAGGCATGCATGTTTCCAGGCCTTCAAGTAATAAATCCAGGCATAAAATTTACTGAAGGGATTTGTCTGTTTCATGTTAGGACACGAATAAACTAGTCTTCGTGAATTCTGTTCAAGCAGCTTTATTACAGGCAGTCCTCAGATTAAGGACAAAATCAGTTTTTTTTAGTCTGTCCTTAAGTCAAATTTGTATGCAAGTCGAAACACGTACATAGAACATTCTACTATACTGTACTGCAATACAGTACAGTAGAACAGTCCATACAAAAAAAATGTTAAACACCTCTTTTTAACTTCACATTTCTGTACTACAGGCATTACCCACAAATGTTTTCCACTCTTTCAGACCTCTCCCAGACCTCCTACCGTCCATCTACACCTTAGTGAGCCGCAACGCCATTTACCCATTCTACTGCACAGTGCAGTAACTGCTTCAATACTGTGTACTGTACAAGCCAGCAGTCTTGACCAATCAGATCACCACACTGTTCTCAACCAACTGGATCTCCTGTTCTCCGTGAAGGCGGAAGCAACTGTTCTAACAAGACATGCAAGCAGCTTCACAAATGGGGAAAAGGAAAGTACAACAGAATTCTTCATTTTAAGAAAAGATTTGAGCAACTTTACAGATTTTCATGTTACCTCCAACATTGCAGCAGCCCTTACCAATGGGTCATCTGCAAGTCAGATGTCTGTAACTCTGGGACTGCCTATATATACATTACTACTGTTGACTAGATAGTAACAACTTGTATACAATTAATGACTATGATAATGCATGCTCACTCCCTAAGCTGCTCCTTCTAAATGGCACTAAGGTTGTGCACGTGTGCAGGTTATATAAGTCCATGTACAGCCTTGCACACTTCTTAAAGATACAAGCAGACACAACTGACACTCTGATCTACATCCTCCCTCTGAGAAATAGACCATACAATTATTATGAAACTGTTTGGCATGCAGAAATCACAGGGCATCTATAGACATGTATTATACAATGTTAAACCAAGGTATGTACAATCAAGTCCATGTTGCTGTGCATTTACACTTGATTTAGACTCTCGTCCATATCGTGTGACATAAAATAGGGAATTAGATTTAGAAGCTGGGACAGTTTCTGCAAAATGGATGACCTGTGGAATGTTAGAATTACTTTCTGGAACAGAATACTACTTTTCAACATATTCTGGTCTGGAAACAGTCAGACTCATCCTTGGGTTTAGAGTTACCATCACATATACAATGTTGCTATTACAATGATGACTGTTCTGGTACAGGAAGATTATTTTTGCGATTCCTCCCATACTCCACTCCTTCATAATTTACCAAGATCTCTGCTCTGCACAGATACCTGTAATCTGTCCTATTCGACCAAAACCTTTTGTTGTCTGGATTCATACGGTCTCCCTCTGTCAGACGAAGTAATCTGCTTGATCTGTCATAACTAGATTTCAGGTCATTATACTTAAATTATTGAGCCTTGATGGTTTTAGTGTTCTTAGGTTTAGGCTGCAAAAAACTTCAAGACATAGGTAGCATAGTTCTAGTTTGCCTGGAAAGTAATTTCAGCAGGCGAACCAAGATTATCATCACGGGGTAGGTTTGAGAGATTAAACAAATTCAAGAATACATTGGTATTGTCACGCTTTGTTCTTTCAAGTAACTGCTTTGGACTCTGTACTGCTCATTCAGCTAGACCACTGGATTGAGGATATTCAGGACTACTAGCGATATGTACAAAGTCCCACCCTTTTGCAAATTTCTGAAACTGGCTAGTAAATTGAGTACCATTGCCAGAAAAAAGTTTGCGTGGACTACCATGAACTGAGAAATGTGGTTTCAACTTGGTAATGACAGTAGTTGAGGATAAGTTTGGTAGTAGATCAATCGCAAACCAATTTGAATAAGAGTCTACCAAAACTAAGTAGTGTTGATTGCTCTACTCAAAGATATCAGTTGCTACAGTAGACCAAGGTAATTCAGGAACTGGATTTAGCTGAAGTGGTTCTCTTTGCAAATGCATTCTAGTACTATTGCATACTGAAGAACACTATTAAATGTTTTTTGATAATAAAGGCCAAAATACCAATTCACTTGCTCTTCTCTTAGTGCATGTGGATCCTGGGTGACCACGATGCAAAATTTGACTATATTATTGTTGTAAGGAAGCAGGAACAAATTTAGGACCTTTGAAAATAATGCCATCTTCCATCAACAATTAATCTCTGTAAGGAAAATACACTTCCACCTCAGGTAATGCACTAGATTGCCTTGATGGCCATCCGACATTAATAATGACAGGGCTTCTGTGAAATTGGATTAGTCCGAGTGTGAAATCTTAACTCCAGTCTAGTGGTGGAAAAATTACATACTGACTTCACGTCAAAAGTTTCTCCATCAAACTGCTCTGTTGTATTTCTAGCAGATCTGGATAAAGTATCAGCCACATACAGCAATCTGCCTTTAGTGTAGACCAATTTGAAATTGTAATTTTGAAATTTCAGCATCATTCTTTGTAATCTCTCTCTGGAGCAAAATGCATAGGCTTCTTCAGAATAGTAACTAGAGGTTGATTATCAGTTTCAAATCTGAATAGCTAGACCATAAATATAACCATGAAACTGGGAGCATACAAATACTATAGCCAAAAGCAGTTTCTCAATTTGAGCATAATGCATCTCAGTTTGGGTTAGTGTTCTAGAGGCAGAGGCTACTGGTCTGCCCTCGAAGTATGACTGCACCTAGGCCAAATTCTGAAGCACCACAAGAAAGAATTACTGGTTTGTTCACATCATAGCATCTTAACGTAGGTGGGGTGGCAATTTTCTGTTTAAGGTCTTCAAATGCCTTCCGATAGTGTTCCAACCATGACCATACAACATTTTTGCACGTTGGCTCTCGTAAAGATGCTGTTAAGTCTGGTATAAAAACGTGCCTAAATAGTTGACCATGCCCAGAAAACACTGTAAACTTTGTACATTGTCTGGCGCAGACATTTCTAGAACAGCTGCTTGCTTGGTCGGGTCAGGTCTGGAGCCTGTACTTGTAAACAAATTACTTATGTATATAACTTCTGGAAGTTTGAATTTGCACTTCAGAGGATTGAACTGCAAGTTCACTTCACTTCTGTCTAGAACTTTGAGGTTTCCGTCATGTCATGCTTCACCACTACCTCCAACCAACAGATAGTCTACTATTATGGCCCAAGGACAACACGAAAAAATTAGTTTCACTGTATGCTGAAAAACTGCACTTGCAAAATTTATTCCAAATGGCATCCTTAGGAATCTGTAATCTGCCAAACGGAGTACCAAAAGTAGTTAAAAATGAGGATTTGCAATCCAGCATCACTTGCCAAAATGAACACACTGCATCCAAATCAGAAAACACAGTGGCATTCGATATTAGAGCTGTAACTTCAACTGTGCGCATTGGATGATATATACCCCGGGATTCATGAACCTTGCGCCAGGCGCACGCATAGCGAGGGCGCATAACGCCAGATATGGCCCCGAGCCATTCAGGTACGATCCAACCGCGTGCACTACCGGCGGCGCCGGATTTGCGCCACCTCTGGCGTAGGTATGTTAAACACCCCATGTGCGGTGTTGCACCATGCAAATGAAAACATATAGCGATCCACGAAGTGGCGCAGGCGTAGCATAAGGGCAATGCAATGTAAACCAAAAAACGGTTTAAATTTACCCAAACATGACATAGGAGTAACGGAAGGCTGTCAACGCCAGGTATCACACAGTTGCCACATGCCAATGGCGAAAAGACACAGAGAATGTCAAAAGAAAACATGCACAACACGTGAAACCAATGACATAAAGGGTATGTCCACAGAGACACACAGCAGAACCCCAGGACATGGCCGCGGGAGGTGCAAACAATGAAATAATATGACAATGTCATAAAAGAGCAGTGTAATACACATCAGCTTCAAAGACACAATACACCATGGTATGTATGGAAAGCCACATCCACGGTGCAAAAGGGTTGCCAAGGAGTGGCAGTGTTTGGCGGTAACTATGAATTAGTAGTCAATGCCATGCAAATGGGGCAGATACTGAATCGCAAAACCCCGCCCGGAGGCTGGACCAAACGCGAGCTGGTGATACACAGAGGAGCTGCTCAGAGGAATACATGTCAATCGCAAGAGAGGGTGTGCCACTGTAGGAGGAAGTACATTGAGCCCAGCAAACATGGGCTGTACACGCATCACAGCAGCAGGACCAAGTGTGGGAAATAGTTGAGCTGAGAGCACACAATGCGCGCAGAGATACATGCATGAGGATGACTACGTTCCCTTAACAGAGTCATGTGATGCCCGCCCGTCAACAATAACGGATACAGGAAGGTGATGCTGATAATATGAGGAAATGAAGCAGTGAATTGGAGTAATGAGCAATCAACACCAATCAACCCACGAAGGCCAAATGGCGGCAGCTGACAACTCTGCATGCAGAAACCCAAAGCGGAATAGGGAGGCATATGAATGCAAAGAAAGTAGGGTAGGTAGCAGAGTGCAAAGAGTGAAGAACCGATACAGCAGAGCTGCAGACAGGCAGCATAAGCGGCAGACAAAACGCACGATATGCCGTGTCCCAGAAACTACATGACAGGGCTCTGCAGTGATGACAGGAAATAGTAGGCAACGCGGCAGAAACAGTAAGGTGAAAGCTAATACAATGCAGGCAAGAGTAATGCAACACCAAAGGCAGCAGCACTGCAGTGCCAACGATAAAACACGGAAGATAATCCACAGATACGGCCGCACAGACACACCCTATGACATCACGGGTGTACAGCACAACAGTATAAAGTGTGAATGCACACAACACACAGTGTATTCCAAGCGCGCCTCTAGGGTGTAAACACGGGGAACTTTTAAAATGCATGTTGGGTGCGCCGTGGCTGTGATCCATCAGCATGTGTTAGAGACAGGCGGAGTTGTGGAGGAGGGTGCCGACAACTACCGTAGGGCCCAGAGGAGAAGGAGAGTGTTCAGACCAAGGGTAACCTACCAGGGGCTGCAAGACCTGAGATAGTAGAGCGTTACAGGTGGATAGGGACACTCTACAGCAAATAAGCAGAGCTGTGCCGCCACGCCTGACAACAAGAAACAGAGGAGCCCATCCCAGTGGACACAAAGGTATGTGTAAGCTTGCGAATACTGGCCACAGGTACCTTTCAAAGGCCAACTGGGGATATAATGGTATCTCACAGGCATCAGCATCCAGGGTACTACGTTCAGTTTCTGGATGCCATGTTACCACATGCCAATGACATATATACTTCCCCAGATCTCGTGGAGGAGCATAAGGTAGCAATATGCGCCCACTTCCACCGGTGGTGTGTTATCAACAATCTGGAGGTACTGGTGCAGATAGACTCAAAATGACATACAAACGGGCCAAGCTCACCACCTGGGGAGCAGGGTGACGCCATATTAAACAAACCGTAAGGCGATTCCTCCATCCACCGTCTGCACAGGACGCAGGTGCAATGCGCAGGGCATTATCATGGATGTGTGTGCTGGCAGCCTGGAAGCTACCACCTACTCCCATATCTTCAAGTACGCATGCCCTCACAGCTGTATCAATAGGTATCTGGCTGGGACATCACACAAGGCTACCTTTGTGGGGATGTTGGCTATGCACTGGAGCCGTGGATGATGACTCCCATCAGAAATGCACACACACACATGCAAGCACGCTTATAATGAGGCACACACACAAAATCCAGAATAATCATAAAGCGTGTGTTTGGGATGCTGAAACCGCTGGTTCCGGTGCTTGATACATCCGGGTGAGCCTCCCTGGTACTCTCCAGGCACATGTGCTCCACATATTCATAGTATGTGCCATGCTACATAATCATGAGTCTCTGAAGCAAGCAGCTGCTGCAGGGACATAATGGTGAAGGGCCACAAAGCCCACCACACCAACTGCCAAGGCCAGGGCACAGGCACAGAGGGTTCAGGACCATGAACACACTGTGCAGCCCCAGTAGGCAGAGACGGAGGCATACCCAATATGCCTATGCCCTGAAAAGAGGAACCCGATAGTTACATACCGACAGCGAGACCCCTGGCTGTGGACTGACACCCTCCCTACCTGCACACACAGTGAAATGACGGCACACAAACATGGCGCACCCGTAGCAAAATTGTACCGTATGGTGGCCCCATGTGTGACTCCAATATAGGCAGCACCCAAAACACTGCACACCTGGCAGCCAGCGGAGCATGGAACGCCAACACCTGGCACCATACTGCGGTCCTACAGCAGACGGCGCTACAGGCATGCTGCCATGTTCCCGCTGCGTAAGGTGTATACATATAGACATGTAAGATATGTGCTATACATGATGACATGGGAGATAGATATAACCACTATTGGTACACAGAAACAGGTACACATAGGCAGATATAAATTCACACACACATAGAAATATATGTACACATATACATAAAGTTAAACCCACTTTGCCCAGGGAGCATATTCCCCCCCCAAAGATCTAAAGGGGGAAAGGAGTTGGGGCAAAAAAATAACTTCCCAATTTTGGGCCCAAACAAAACACCGGGGAGGGTACCTGGGGGGGGGCCCAAAAAAGAAAAAAAAAATTGGGGAAAAAAAAAAGGGGGGGGGGGGGGGGGGGGGGGGGGGGAGGGGGGAGGGGGGGGGGGGGGGGGGGGGGGGGGGGGGGGGGGGGGGGGGGGGGGGGGGGGGGGGGGGGGGGGGGGGGGGGGGGGGGGGCGGGGGGGGGGGGGGGGGGGGGGGGGGGGGGGGGGGGGCGGGGGGGGGGTGGGGGGGGGGGGGGGGGGGGGGGGGGGGGGGGGGGGGGGGGGGGGGGGGGGGGCCCCCCCCCCCCCCCCCCCCCCCGCCCGCGCCCCCCCCCCCCCCCCCTCCTCCCTCCCCCCCCCCCCCCCCCCCCCCCCCCCCCCCCCCCCCCCCCCCCCCCCCCCCCCTCCCCCCCCCCCCCGCCCCGCCCCCCCCCGCCCCCCCCCCCCCCCCCCCCCCCCCCCCCCTCCCCCCCCCCCCCCCCCCCCCCCCCCCCCCCCCCCAAATCAAACACCACCGGGACCCCAAAAGGGTTTTTAAAGGCAAACAAAACCGAAAGGGGAACCCTCCAAATAATCCAGGCCCAATGACTTAAATATGGGCAAACCCCCTGGAAGCTTCCCAAACCCCAATTACCCCCGGAAGGAATCGGGAACACACAGCAGGGGATCCACCCCAATGACCCTCAAAAGAACAACAGAAAAAACCCCCCAAAGGCAAACACACAAAAATACGTGTTGGGAAATGCAAAAAACCCGTACCCTCAACCTCCGAATCCCCCACATATCAAAGGGAAAATAATAGACCAAACATCAGGCATAATGAAGCCAAACCCAACACTGGGGAAACACAAAACAGGATGCAAGCCCCCCTTTTTTAAAGGAATACAAAGCTATCCCGGAAAAGGCCATAAAAACTGGACAGGGAACCCCAGGGAAACAAATCCTACCCACACAAAATGGCAAACACAAAATGCCACCCCAAAGGGCTGATTCCATAACCAACAACCACCCAAAAGGGGGGAAAAACCAACCCCCAGGGAGGAAGAACCTGTAGTTACGACGTGTTTTACAAGGATAATGCACAGGTGAATGCCACAAGAACCGGGGAAACATTGGTTGTAACCCCACATTTGCAGGTAACCGGAATAAGGTGATCAGAATTAAACCTAGCCTTTAAACTAAAACCCTAAAAACGGTAAAAAGAAAGGGGAACCAGGAAAAAGGAAAAAACAAAAGGTATGAACCCAAAGTAGGGGTTGGTAACATGAGGGTATGATGACTGGTGAGGGGGTGAAGTAAAACCCCTTGTCAAAAGCAGGGGTGAAAGGGGGTTTGAGTGTATTGTGGCATAAATGATGTAATGTGACAGAGGGGGAATTGTACACAGATAAACAAGGGGTCACCAAACCAAAAACCAACCCTCTGGCAGGGTGCCAAGGAAGGAAGCGGGGATAACAGTATGCACGGGAAAAAAGGGGGGAAAATACCATGTCACGAATGTCGGCGGCGACCCTTGCAAGGGGAATGCAACTATGTAATGTAAAGCTGTTGGTGGTAACAGAATCCACGTTTTGGGGAACAGTAAAGGCCGGTATGTCAACAAATGACCTGTAATATGGGACAGATGTGGAAACCTTTAAAAAGGCAAATTAAACGTTGACCGGGGAAATCAGGGCAGAAAGGGGCCCCTTTAAAACCAGGGGGAAACCCCCAAAGGAGAAACCCCTGCCCGGGAGATGGACCCACAGACAAGGCTACCTATGTAAGCAACCACAACGGGGGGGCCCTCAATGTGTCCCATGCCACAGGGAAATACAACCACAGCACCTTTGGGGGCATTTGACAGCAACCGCAAATTCGGGGACATATCCAGTGATACTCAGTGGTAAGGATAAAAGGGTATTTACACCAGGGCATCATCCTGAGCCAGACACCCACATGATTTCCCAAAACCCCGGGACAGGTTTCTGTATGGCGGGTTAACTAAATTGGGCCATAAGGTGGGAACAGGCATGGAAGACCTTTACAGCATGTGTATGTAAGCAAATATGAAAAAGGGGGCCCAACTGGGACTGTGTAATGCCACATGTTGCAGTAAGGAGCATGATATTTTTCACCATGTTTCCTCCCAGGATATAAGCCAACATCCGAGACACAGGGTACAATGTTGGTGTGTACATTGCCAATCCCAGAAGTGGAAGGTCTGAACAATTGGGAAATGTTATTTTTGCCCTCTACAAACAATGCTGGATGACAGGTGGCCACATGTGATTGGCTGCGGGGCACACAGAAGCCCAACGTGCCAGTAAACAGGAGGTAAATGGGGTGGAAATGTGAGGATGTCCCCGGGCCATGAATCCCCCACAGGGGTTGAATGGCCCAAAAGTGCTGCATGCCACCCATGTGTAGTGGGGGGGGTGGGGGTCAAGGTACAAAATTTCCCAAAAGGCTGGTGAACAGTGGGCTGGTGTGGAGACACATCCAAAAAAGGTTGGCGGGACAAACAGCGGAAGAAGGTGCTGGGACAGTGTCCTGGTAATGTGTGATGGCAGTCCCATGTATTGTCCACAACCCCATGTCCTGAGGATTGAACCCTGAGTGATGAAGTGTGTATTTTTGGTATAATTGGGGCATTTTGCCAACATTATCCAGTAAATCCCTGGGTGATTTTATGACATTAAGGGGATTAGCCAAAAAACACAGACATCCACCACATGTGAGGGCCCCAACTGAATGGGGGCCAGTATGTGTATAGCTGCCGGAGCATGTGAGGGAAAAAGGGACCCCCATGCTGAAGTGATGCACACACATGTAATACCCCCATGAAACAGCCTGCCAGGCCCATACAGCAGATGTGCTGGAACATGCCAACCGTGGGTCTGAAAAGGCCCAGTACCCCCCATGTCTCTGTGTAATACACCCACCTTTGCATTGGGAAGTGCACTGTGATATGTGTCAGCAAGTCAGTAGCTGCCCATCTGGGGTGACCCATTAAAACCCCGTGCCATAGTACGGTGTAGCAGTCCAATGCATGGGTGTGTGGGGTGGGGCAGGGGCCCAAGTAATTTTCACTACCAAAAGGGGGGAAACCCCGGGTTTTCACACAGCCAGGGGGAGTGCATCAGGGTAGGTAGGTATGGTATGTGTTGTGTAATGTGTACCCCTTTGGGGGAGTGAGAAGATGTGGGGTACACCATTGGGAAGGGGGGGGTTCTGTGCACTGGGTAACTTGGGAGGCCCAAACATTTAACAACCAGACAGCATGTAATGTGGTGTCAGTTAGTGTTTTTTACAATGTGTCAGGGCACAAACATGGGTATCGAACAGGGCCCCATGTGCTTTGTTTTAAAATCCCCAGGGGTGAAAACATTGTGTTGTGGGATCCCCTCACCTGGGGGTGTTTTGAGTCCAGGTATGTGCCTGGGGGTATGATCTGTAAATCTGATGCAGGTGTGCTGTGAGAGCATGGAGGGGTCCCAGGCACCAGAAAATGGAGGTGCATGTTGTTGTTGTTTGTGCACACAGGGGAGGTGAAAGCATTGTACATGCTGTGTGCCTGCCTGTGCAGCCCTGTAACAGTGTGACCCCCCACAGACGAAACATGTGGTGTACATTGTCCCCCCCCCAGGCAGGCCCGGGGCTTGTGCCACAGTGTGGGACCGGACTGTCATAGTGGTCGATACCACATGCCTGTATGCAGAGACATAGTCAACAGTTAGTGACAGAGTAGGCAATGTACAGTGCCCCTTTTCAGACCACTGCCTACTGTACACTGGCTAGACACACACCCAGAGGGTGAATATACCTGAGCCATCACATGTCCCAGCACATAGCCTGTAAATGCCATCACAGGGGTCACAATAACATGGGTAGACAGACATGTTGTACCAGGTGATGTGTCAGGGGCATATGTTGAGTTGCACAGCCGTTCACATGTCCGAAAATATCAGTGATGATTATTTTAACATGATGTGTGGAACTGCACTGTGACCACAACAGGGATCAACAGGTGTGTTGTGAATGGTGTAACCCATGGCCCCAAATACACGGGGCTGTTGGCTGCCATGCGGGGGGCCACCAGTGGTGCCGGGTGGTCATACAGACATACTGCACACATTGTTCTGGCAGGAATGTCCATTGTTGTGGATGTTTTTCTTGAAGGTAGGTGTGTGTTGTGAATGTTACCCATCCAGATGTGACCATCGGCAGTCATGGTTGTCGGCATCACACCCATCCACAGCTGTCAGAACCCTGTCCCCAAAAGGGGTGTCAGCCCCCTCGTTGTGTGCCCTATGTGCAGATGGCGGAACCCCTTTACTGGCTGGCTAACAGTGTCATCTGGGAAAGGCTAGGGATGGCGGGAAAACGTGTAATGTAAATGCGGTACCCAATGAAGTACCCCTGGGGGAAAAATCACAAAAAACTTTTACGCCAAAAAAGGGGGCCTGGCATGTAAACCCAAGGGGGCACAACAAAATGATTTGGTGGGGACAGCCCAACCCCAAAACCAAGGGGGGGCTTGACATTGTTTGGAACATGCCAACCCATGGGGGGAACACCAAATTTAAAAGGGTATTTTTTGGGCCCAAAATTAATTTCGATGTCCCAACGGGGTAAAAAATTTTTTTAGGGCCCCCCCCAAATAACCCAAATTGGGGGGAGGGAAAAAAAGGGGGGGGGCCCCCCCGCTTTTTTATCCCCAAACAAAGGGGCAGAAAACCAAAAACCCGGGCCCCCGGGGAAAAAAAATGTAGGTTAAGGGGGCATTTGGGCGTAAAAAGGGTTGGAAAAAATTTTTCCCCCCTTTTGTCCCCCGGGGGCCCAACCCAATGTCCCCTGCATATCCTTTTAAAAAATTTTTTTAGGGGTAGGGGCCCAAAAAGGTTTGGGCATTTTTTGGAACCCTGTTGGGGGAACCTCCCCCCGGGGGGGTAAAATTTTTTGGGCCCCATGTCCCAAAAAAGGATATGGTGTTTTTTATGGACAACCCCGTGGGTTGTGTATGCATGGATGTGCGATACCTGCATGCACCATACACACCCCCACCAAAGCAGCGTGCAGCCTACCTTGCAGAAGGCCAGTGTCCACACCATGTTGAAAGACATGCAATGTCCATATACACATAAGCAATGACATATGGAATGACAGCCACACTGCCAATATCAGTACCCCCCAGGTGGGTCACATCCCAGTGCCATGTATGTGACATACCCTGCCATACCATGCAGCCCTGCTCAGCAAGGCTGCACGTGCTATCACAGTCCTACATGGTGCGATGGACAAATGGCACTTGCACTATCAACCGTCCACACCAGTAATGTGGCACTGATGCACCCTATGGTGTCACAGGTGCTGTGTGTTTGTGTGGACAACGTGCGTGCGCACATGGTATGCATGACCTTTCCTGCAAATGTCACATGGTTACACATTGTCCCATGTGTATCACATGTGCAATACAGGTGAGCCGTGGCAGGTTGGCCAACACCCGTACAGTGCTGTGTAGATGTACATCGCACAACACATGCATGTACAGGTGTCCATGTTTTTGTGTGCAGTGCCACCGCTGACGTTCATAATGGCCGCGTACATGATGCCTACTGACATATACACAGCATCCAGGTGAACAGTACAACTGTTGTCACATTGGGACACGTGCCAACTGATATGAACACAGGCACAGGCAGGTACACATGTCCATAGCAGGCTACCATCAACATGGTGTGTGTACAGTGTGATGAGATGACACACAGATAGGATATGAAACCCATTGCTTAATGGTGTGACGGCAACACGTCAGCTGTGTCACTGCCATGATGCATCGCAGAGATTACTGTGCAGATGTTGTACATGTCATTGCAATGTATGTCCAGCAGTATGCCAGTACATCAGTGTAAATGTGACCTGTCACCATCATTATGTCTTACAGATAATGCCATGTTCCCGGCTGCCAGCCTTCAGCCGTCAGGAGGATGACGTGATTATCCCGTTGCTCCACGACAACTACGATATACTATTCAGCCATGTGCCACAACAAGCACAGCAACGGGACGACTGGTGGCAGGATATGCGCAGGAGGGTGAACAACGTGGGTGGCAACAACCGCACCTACCAGCAGATCCGCCAACACTGCACAGACCTAATTCGCCACGCGAAACAGCGTGCCGCCGCAATCGCCAGACAACAAGGTGGGACAGGTGGTGGGCCACCAACCCAGCCCCCACTCACACACGGAGGAGCTCCTGGCCAGTCTGGGGACACCCAGGGAACAACATGCAAAAACACTCGCTGCCATCGTGGAGGTGGGTGTCTCCCAACCAACGAGCCTGGAGCTGCCTGGTAAGTCTGTCTTGCATGTGTGTATGATAACCGACGAGGTGTGGGTGTCATAGTACACCACATAATGTACCAACACATGCCAGGTATATGGCCACACAAGCTGCATACTACAGTATGCTACGTTATGTTCGCAGACATGTGCATAACACATACTACCACACAGGTACATGATGTGACATGCACAGTGCTTACTGTGGCTACAGTAATGGATAATGTGTATACTGTTGTCGCCTATACAGGTACCTCTGGCGTGTCGCACAGACATGGGTCCGTCGCAAGTGAGACTGTTGCTAGTAATAGGCATGTTACACTGTATAGATATTCCCCATGTGTCCAGGTATGACATGCACACCTGGGTCTGCTCCAGTCACGGTATACAGGTTGCACCACCCGACACACACGCCACCCATGTACAGTAGATACAACCGTTAGTATACACTGGCATGACACCACATAACCCATCGGTGTGATATGCGCAGTCAGCTATGCATACAATGGTGGAGGTGTTCTACAATGGCTGCATGTGTAGTATGCATCGGAATGCCTTTGCGGTAAGCACACAGTACCACATAGTGAGCTGTGATCTGGCCAGCACACAGGTGTTACCAATGTGACCTATGCCCCTGCATTGTGTGCACACGTTGTGACATGGCACATGACATGTCCCATGCACGTGGTGTTCTGTCTGCAACATTGTCACACCATGACATGACCTATGCACAACATAGCAGACATCCACAATGTCTGCATAGCCTTCGGGAATGTGACACCTCAGACTAGTACAGGAGTATGTCACATGGGCCACCTTAGAGATGTGTACACGATGCCCATCACACACAATTGTCCATGACCCAGTCAAACATGGCCATGGGTGATACCCACAGGCATGTTGCCACACAGTACACCTGCAGTGGGTAGTCATCTTTGCACCCTGTCCACACTTAGTGCGATCATAGCTGTAGTGGACCCCCTGTACATCTGATGTGGTACACCAGACAAACAAAATGCCTGTCTGCAGCCACTGGAGATGCCACCAATGTCTACCATATATGTGCTGTGGAACAGCATGACTGTGTTGCAGACATGGCAATGCAATGCGTCCATGTTACGCATTGCACAGAAACATACCTGTGTCTTGCTGCCATGCAGTGGCATAGTGCCCGTACTCCCCACTGTACAGCTATGTACACAGCTCACACCAACCACACCTGCACAGACATTCTTGTTACACATGCATTCTATCTGTAGCCTGTACACAACACTGCACTGTGACGTCCAGTTTGATGTGGTGCATGTGGTGGGACACCATTGTCACATGTCCAGATGTTATCGCACATGTTTGCGGTGTACATGACAAAGTGACGCCAGCCATGTGTAGTGTTAACCCGCCTGTGGCCACACGGTGTATCACGGTGATGCATGCAAACTACCATGAATGTGTGTACTGCAAGCCTACTGAAATGACACCTGCTTGATGTAGTGTGCACCCCAGGGCAGTATGCATACTACCACTATTAATGTCTGGCCTTCATTCACTGAGCTGTGGTGTGGGAATGCTGCATGCCACCTGCAATATCACATGCATGGTGTGTCTGCGTGTGTGTGCGTCTGCGTGTGTGTGTGTGTCTGCGTGTGTGTAATGTATCTTACAGTATGTCTTTGTATCCACAGGTGCTGTAGGTGCGTTCCCCTCCTGCGGTCCATCTGATGCTAGTGTCCCCACAGATACTAGCGGTGATGACCATATGCATGAGGCACAGGCAGGGTCGTCACGGGAAGAAGCTGCGCCATTGGTTAACATGCCACCTATGTCCCCTTCATCTCCGCACACGGTTCAGATGCCGACATACCACATCACCACTGCCCATAGAGGAAGGACAGTCGTCTGTTGGCACTGAGCAGGACTGTGTGGTGGCTAGAGAAGGTGCGGGTGCACACCATGTTGCCAGTGTAATGACTGGTGATGTGCCACACAGGCATGTGGCTGGTGCTGCTCGTAGGAGGAGCTCTGGTAGACATGCACCTGCCGTACAGGGTGCAGCAGCTGGTATCACCAGACGCATGTTTCAGACTGTAATGGCGGCACAGGCACGTGCCGAACGGCAGAACCAAGAAGGGCAGAGGCTGCATAGGGCCGCAATCCGTTCCTTAAATGAGAACATCCAGTCATTGGCGAATGCTCAACAGCAGCTTGCCGATGTTCTGGATAGGAGATTAGGTGAGATGGTTGGAATCCTCGACCGAGGCATGTCAATCCGCGAGCGTGAGCTGTCTGTGCTGGAACACCTGGTAGGGGTGAGGCATAGGACACGCGTGGCGTGGGCCAGCAACACCACCTAGTGCAGGTCGACATGCGTGCCACCTCTCATGCCCACTCACACAGTGCTGGTAGCAGCAGTAGTGCAGCTGGTGCTACACCAACCATACCAGGACACAGCAGGCCACGTGGACGGGCCTGGCGTCCCAGCATGGACACGGTTCCAGCGGACATGTGTCATCGGAGAGTGGCCACTCCATACCTCCACCCGGTAATGCCCGTGCGACCCCAGGCAGGCACGGGTCACGTGGCCGCAGGCGGACACAGTGAGCCGTACAACCTGCACTGTACAGTCTGGGGCTGCCAAGTATACCCCGTGTAGGCATCACAGATGGCTGAACTGTGTACACACATACCCACACACAGCAGATACAACTGTAGGGCTCCACCACATCCACATGCATACTACACAGTCATGCCCAGTATATGCACCGGCCCTTACACACACACGATGTCATCCATTGGTACAGCCTATGCCCCTGGCACACATCACGCTGTGCATATGATAAAGCCTCTGCCGCAGCACCGTGTTCCACACCATCGGTGCACGGTTATGCAAACATATTCTGATGCACAGGGTGGACAAGACAGTGAGAGGTGTATGTGATACCTGTGTCCGCATAGTGCACGATGTGCATGTTGCAGTGGTTGTGTATGACAGGTGCGTATGTGACGTGGGTTGTGTACCGACATCATGCAGCAGACATACCATGTAGTGCAGGTGCAGCATACATTGATCTGTGTACACGGTATGCGTGGCGGTTACATGTGTAGCACCATGTTGGTTCTGTTAACCTGTATGCCAAATATGGTGTACTTGCATGTGCCTACTGGGAGCACTGTTATCAGTCCCCCACGTGTAGCTGTGGGTTACCCACAGGCACATCTGGCAATATCAGCATACCACAGGTACCCGCAACCTGCATGGACCCCTACATAGGTACATAGGCGCATAGGTACATACCAGCCTATGTGCCCTACGGCATGTGTAAGCCTAGCCAGAGTGTGTGTGGCTGTCACCACCCCTTAGGATGAGGATACTACATCCATCGGTTCACTGTCCCTCTGTCCAGCAGTGACACAGAGATGATGCCTGGCGATACCTACGATCACACATCCACACGTCAGGATTACTCTTGGACAAAGTCAGTCAGTGGCTCTGCTTCACATGGGCTGGGAATCCTTTCCATGTTGTAGGGGTCTCTGGGCGATGACCCTGTCCCCCCAGCACGTCCTATTGATGTCCGTGTTGAGGTGTCTGTCAGTTGCATCTGTGCGCGTGTTTGCTTGGAGCCTAGGAGGTGGAACATGTCCATGTCACCCAGGTCGGACATGGCCGTGTATGACAGGCACAGATCACCTCAGAGCAGACGGGCTGAGAAGGTATACAGCCGGAGTCCCCTCAGTCGGGCAGTGTGTGACATGTCTCAGCACCTTCATCCCTGTGTTGTGGAACATTTGTGGTCCTTCCGAGTGCTACAGGTGTCAGGTTAGGTACATCCCAGATGTGGCGTTGTATGCAATCATTGGTCTGATGTATGAAGAGTACAGGGGTACAATGAACTCCCCTGATGTGGATGTGAATCCCTTCCTGAACAGGTGGCCACAGTGGCATGTCTTCCCAACCACATTGGCAATGTGAGTGTCGACAGAGGTTACCGACAGGTGTGGTACCCATGTCCCTGATCACGTCCACCATGTTTAATGGATTACCACCTATATGGTAAGTCGGTGTCTTTCACACTGGGTAGGTCTACACCTTCCCTGGCATGTAGCATCAGGCCATGGCTCTGGCACCAGTTATCCATTTCTATGAGACCCCAGGTGGATGTCCGTGTCTGATGGGGTGTTGAGTATGGTGGCCGGTGTGCAGTCATCTGCATACCTTGTCTGCCACAATCCCCCTATGTTTGCATGCACATTGGAAGGTTGAATGCTGAACAGGAGGGGGCCCAAGACTGAGCCCTGTGGGCCACCAGTCGAGACCAGCTTGGCGTCTGACATGGCACCAGGAACACAAACCCTGTGTGGTGTGACCTCCATCCAGTTGGCAAACCATAGTGTGACATATGTCTCCACATGTACGCTAGTGAGCCTTTCCATGCTGCTCACGTGGAGTGTTGTTTGAATGCACCCGCCAGGTCATGGTAGTCTGTGTAAACCGACTTACCCCCATCAATGGCCTTAGTGACCCCTCCAGACAGGTCAAGCAGGTTTGGGAGGCAGGATCTGCCCTTGACTAAGTCGATGTGGGTATGTTCCGGTATTGGCTGTACACCACTGTCTGTATTTATGGGCTCCAGTATGGACCTCCCCACAGCTTTGCAGACAAGGCTTGTCAAGCTGATAGGGCAGGGATGTCTACAGTCCATAAGAGCACTACCCTGGTGTAGTGGGACCACAGTTGCCGTATGCCATCCAGCGGGGACCTAGCCCGTAGTAAGCCTAAGATGACACAGCGGCCTTATGTGGGGCGAGGGCCTCAATGAGGTTGTGTAGCACAGCCAGGGACACCATCTGGTCCCATTGGTGCTGTGTTCACCGCTTAACAGATATCAGATCTCTCCTGGGCATACGGGATGTTTGGGAGGCTAAACTCTGGTGGATGGATACCCCTCTTGGGGGTAGATGTATGCATGGAACATGTCCGCTGGTTTGTTGACAATGTCTGTGGGTTCAGTGATCATTGTACCATTCTGGAGTAATTCCGGGCATGACTGTGTGCTCCCACCCATGTCCCTACCACAGCTAAGGAAGGCCCTATGGTTGTCTTGTGTCCTCTGCAGTACCACTCCCACAAGCGGCCTTGGATGATTGTATGTGTGATTGTATGTTAACGCCGGTATTAATCAGTGATGCCTTCCCTGGTACTGATATTGCTCTGTCATGTATTAGCTCCAACTCTTGTTGTACAGTTTGTCAATGGCTAGGGTCCACCAGACCATGTGCCTGCCTTCGGTGGACAAGGTCCTGATGATATCAGGATCGCTTGGTGCAGACATCCCTGGGGGTACTCATAGAAGGCATTTGTAAGGGTTTCAGCAGTGTGGCCTGTGTTTACCACTGGCATGGAGGCCTTGTAGGGTACCACACCGGTCGTATGACGTGTGTGGTTCGCTGTGGAGAGGTCGTCACTTTGGTCTCCCATGCCAGTGTTGGGTGCAGGATGCGGATCACCAATGGATTCACTATACGGTCTGACATCACCATTGAGGGATGTACATCCTGTGTGGAGCATATCGTCCCCATGTGTGATGATCAGAACTGGTATACGTCCCCCCCTTGTGGG
Source organism: Protopterus annectens (assembly GCF_019279795.1). Lineage (NCBI taxonomy): Eukaryota > Metazoa > Chordata > Ceratodontiformes > Protopteridae > Protopterus > Protopterus annectens. The sequence goes on from NC_056736.1 coordinate 565,192,973, forward strand.
TATGGTGCATGGGTGTTCCACAGCAGTCAGGTGTATGAACACCTGGGACCTTTGGCGTAGGGTGTTGTGTCCTGGGTAATGTTCTCAGTCTATGTATGGGTGGTTGATGTCACCCAATATGATGGTGTTGTGAGAGCATTCACACTCACCAGTGTCTTCAGGACGGCTGTGCAGGTATCCTGGGTTTGGGAGGGTGGTCTGTAGCATGCAACAAACTGTAGGGCAGTCCTAACCATGGTTAATTGCACCTGGATATTCCCCGCTGCTACGTGCATCTCTGCCAACATGGAGGTGTGTGTAACCTTCATGGAAATGGAGACTCCCCCTTCTTCTGTGTTAGGTCCGGGTTATGGTCCTGAACGCGTGATATGGGGTATGACCCGATAGTGCTGGGGTGCTCTCAGCAGCCCTGACCAATGTTTCAGTCACAGCACTGACATCGATGTCCTCCATACTGAGGAGGGCATTTGAGGGTGTGCAGCTTGGCCGTAGACCACTGGCAGTGAGCAGTATTCTCCTGTGTGTTCTCCAGGCTTGTAGTGTAGGGTGGTAGGTTTATCATTCCAGCCGTGCCTGCAGTGAGCACTGTGGGGGTGGCAGGTGCCTTCGCCAAACCCTTGAAGACCGGGTGCGACAGCTGCCAGCCATACCATGCGAAGGGGCGTGGCGTGCCAAGCATGTCATCCCAGGTATGAGGAATCCGGATCCCCTCAGACTGACACCGGTAACCAGGCACATTATCAAGGGTGACCACATTGAGCCAGTATTAGTGGCATCATACTTGATGAGGGTGGGATACTGCCCAGGGTTAGGGACATGCCGGCCTGGGCTACACAATGAGTGGCCCTCTGTCTCCTGTAATGTATCCCAGGGTGGTATGCCACCAGTCGTTGACACCAGCATGGGCAATGACCGCGTCATACCTGTACATGCTGCGGAGTGACCTGAGTGCGTGTGTTATGTGGCGTATTCCAGCTCCCGGCAGGCAGCATACTGTGATCATTCCCTTGTTCAGTGTGGTGGGTGGGACGTCAGTGTGTCTGGCAGTGGCATCACCCATTACAGGTGTGTCTGGCAGTGTGTGTGTTGCCTTTGGGGTTCGACAGTTTAGCACACAGACGATGAGAAGTATGTGTTGCATGTCCTATGTCTTGTGGAGGCAGTAGCTTGTGTGTCTGCTTCACAGTGCTCGTTAGGTTCGTGACATGTCTTACAGTGCCTCCAGGTATGTCTTAGTGTGTTCATGTGTTTGATTAGCATTTGCGATAGTCACATGTGACACTGGGTATGTGGTGAGCATGGTGTCCTTCCCCTCCCGCGTGGTCTTGCCGGTCACGGTTTGAGAGAGCACAGCCCCCTGTCTGGCTATATAGTTGCGTCTGTCACATGTATTATGTTCATTGGGGGAGGTGCGGCTTGTCTGTGTCCATGAGGCACCTGTAACAGTGGCCAGGACGCCCAGATTCACCATCTGAACAGGAGAGGTCGCTAGCAATTGACGCTTCGACATGCCAGAGAATGTGAATGCATTTGCTGTGTAACCGGTTCAGAAGGCACCTACAGGGAAGTGGGCACACAAGGGGATTCTAGGCCAGTGTAGTACTCCATTTAGTATACATGTACTTTATCTATGTAGAAATACTATGGGAGCAGGTGCAGAGCTTTTGTGATATAGAGAACAGACAGTCGGGATTGCAAGAGAGGTCATACACATAAACCTGCGGAGCACGGAGCCGGATACAGTGTAACGTTGCTTACACGGTACATGACGCACATGTCCACACATATACTGCACCTGACACCCGTAGTCGGTGCCACAGGCTACGGTGGACAGAGACATCACATACATGGCATGACACAGTACAGGTATGGTGACATTCTGCAGGTGTCGTACGCAGTGTGCTGGCTACTGTCCACAGGTGTCACCTGTCAGCTGTGGTGCACAGTGTTAGACAGTCGGATGCTGTACCGGTACAGGAATATTCCCGTATTCGCGGGGCGTACACCTCTATGGCACACACACCATTGTGTGCAGATGGGGACACCTGTCTGTGTGGTCGGCACCCTCAAAAGACAATGCACCGACACGCCATGTCACAGGGGGTGGTCTTGCACAAGTGGCCAGTAAGACTCACAGGTATGGCAATGATAGGGCTGTACAATGCAGCACCACTACGGGATGGTCACCCTGTGTGGTCAGTGTCCAGTCACAACACGATATCTGCATACACCCTCTCAACAGGCAGCAGACATACACACATGTTGACACACTGACATGGTGGTTGCCACACATGTCTACACGGAGGGTTGACGTGTTGCATGTACTACACCATCCACATCGATGCACCCCACACTGAGGTAGGTACAGATCTCTACCATGGTGTACAGTGATGTGTGGCACGTGGCACATAGTCCCCCCGATCTGTGGCATACATGGGCACACATTCCTGCACACATGTTGGTGCTAGGAATGCCACACCCGCTACATGGGATTTGTGCAGGCGTGCAGCGGTATGTGGTGCATCCTGCATACTACCACTGTATCTGGCAGCTGTGCCAATATCTGCACGTGGGAGGTGGTAGGGGTTACAGTGGCAATGTGACATATGGTCGATCCCGCATGGCCGATGGGTATGCATCATGGCAGCGCTGTCATGTAAAGGCGACACAGCAGACTGTATGCACATGGCAGGGCAGGATGGTGTGTGACGTGTGACCAGCACCTGCACACATGCATGTGGACAGGTGTTTAAACAAATGGTGTACACACAGACTGCCATGCGTGCTGTTACTATGCCACCATATGACGGCCCCCATGATGGGTATGCATGTGGGAGGGGGTTGCAACTGTGTTACGGACACCAGACACCGCCCCTGCACGGCTGCACCGTGCACAGTACACGTGTCACATGTATCCCCTGTTGCCATGTGTGTATGCATTGCTACGTTGTGACGTGTGTCAACATACATGGAACATGGACTGTGGTTTGGTATCACAGCTGTCACAGGCAAACTGTACAAGGGTGTGTGTCCCTGTGAACACCGCTACATCCTGTAGGGGGTGCATACCACAGACATGTATCTGCCTTCCCTTCATGTGTGTATTACCACGTACGCCTGTATCATGCATGTGGTATATCACAGGCTTCATATGTGTCCTGCGTGCAGTCCATGCACACAGCCAGGAAATCACATATGTCACATATCCAGACATTGTTTCACTGTGGTACAGCTGCAGTCATGTGTCATACCTGTGTCAGGCCCGTGGTATGTGTGGAGCACACCTGTCCGTGTATACCGGTACGGGTGGACTACATCACACCTGTGGGATCATTGATAGTACATGTGTACTCTGCACGACGGACGTACACCGCCACATAGTCTTCTGGACATATGTCACATGCAGTTTCTGGATCGTGAGGCATACTGCTGCACCGATGACATGGTGCTGGCATAGCAGCTACGGTGTACACTACGGTGTGTACATGTTCAGCCTGCACTCGTGACGCCTGTGCTGTCATCTGTGTGTGTACGTGTGACTGCATGTGTGTCCACCCTGTGCGTGTGTACGGGTTTACCTGGCCGTGACTTGCGGTGTGTGCACTCAGTCTGCATGCCGGACGGCGCGTAGCACATACGTGTGTGAGCATGGCCAGGTCGCTGTTGCGTGGGTGGACACACGACGGTCCACATTCTACCTCCCATGTCGTCGCCCCATGTGTATGCCTGTCTTCACTGTGCCGATTCTAAGTGTCTGAGCATGCCCAGTAAGCAGCTGTGTAGATGGAGACAGTACAGTGCACACCGCGCCCGTCTGCATCGATACCCCGGGTGCATGCCTGTTTCCCCTCCGCAACTGCCACGTCTGTGGCATGGCCGGGTTGCTGTTGTGTGGCTGGACACACACGACGGTCCACATTCTGCCTCCCATGCCGTCGCCCCATGTGTATGCCTGTCTGCACTGTGCCGATTCTAAGTGTCTGAGCATGCCCAGTAAGCAGCTGTGTAGATGGACACAGTACAGTGCACACCGCGGCTGACTGCATTGATACCCCGTGAGCATGTCTGTCTCCCCTTCGCAACCGCTGGGTGTGAGAGGCATGGCCAGTACACCAGTCGGGGGTACACACGACAGTCGGCACCGATGTCTGCTACTAGGCGTGTAGCCATGGCCATTGACATCCTGCATAGCCATGGTGACCATCCAGGTGACTCATATGTGGCTGTCATGCCACATTGGCTGCCTACATCCTGCACGCCGGATGCCCTCTCATAGGGTATACTGTAATGTGGTGCATCCCGTATTCATGTCGTGATGTACTGCTCCGTAGTTAGTTGGTATTCCCGACTGCAGCACTACCGTGTTACTGTACGGCCACCTTGGGATGGTAACAGGCTGTGTGACTGCGCACTCTGTCTTCATTCCCTATCGGCCGCATTGCCTCTGCAGATGATACCACCCACCTAGGGGTATGCCTCCTGACAGTGCTGTGCTCAGTAATCTCGGTAGCGCGTTCTGTAAATGCATCATGCTGTAGTGAGTTCATGTAGGTAGGCGTAGGTTCGACTCTCGGCCCTTCCCTGTGTGTGTGTGTGTTTCCAGCTGCCTCCACAGATGAACATGCTTTTAGACGCTTCACAACACATACCTTGGCTATTGCCAGCTATTCCCTTACGGGTGATGTCACCCGCCTAGAAGTATGCCTCTGACAGCGCTGTACTCGGTAATCTCGGTAGCGCGTTCTGTAAATGCTTCATGCTGTAGTGAGTTCATGTAGGTAGGCGTAGGTTCGACTCTCGGCCCTTCCCTGTGTGTGTGTGTGTGTGTGTGTGTGTGTGTGTGTGTGTGTGTGTGTGTGTGTGTGTGTGTGTTTCCAGCTGCCTCCGCAGATGAACATGCTTTTAGACGCTTCGCAACATATACCTTGGCTATTGCCAGCTATTCCCTTACGGGTGATGTCACCTGCCTAGAAGTATGCCTCTGACAGCGCTGTGCTCAGTAATCTCGGTAGCGCGTTCTGTAAATGCTTCATGCTGTAGTGAGTTCATGTAGGTAGGCGTAGGTTCGACTCTCGGCCCTTCCCTGTGTGTGTGTGTGTGTGTGTGTGTGTGTGTGTGTGTTTCCAGCTGCATCCGCAGATGAACATGCTTTTAGACGCTTCGCAACATATACCTTGGCTATTGCCAGCTATTCCCTTACGGGTGATGTCACCTGCCTAGAAGTATGCCTCTGACAGCGCTGTGCTCAGTAATCTCGGTAGCGCGTTCTGTAAATGCTTCATGCTGTAGTGAGTTCATGTAGGTAGGCGTAGGTTCGACTCCCGCCCCTTCCCCGTGTGTGTGTGTGGTGTATGTGTTCACAGCTTCCCTAGTAGAGTGGAGTTATTTTAGACGCTTGGCAACACATACCTTGGCTATCGGCGGCCATTCCTTTATGGATGTTGTCACCCACCTGTACATGTGCCTCTGACGGTGGTGTGTTCGGTGGTCCACGTAGTGCGTTCCATACCTGTGTCATACTGTTGTGCGGTTGGGTATGTGGGGGTGTGGTCAATCACTATGCCTGCCACATGTGTGTGTGTGTCCATGCTCCCAGCTGCATGTGTTCATAGGGTATGGCTTTGAGGTTTCCGCAGAACACTCATATCCTGCTGCCATCCCTGTGTTTGTGGATGGTGAGACGCAGCTCGTGGACTGCTTGTGTGCCTGCTGTGGTTGGCGACCTGCGTAGCGTGTTCTCCACGTGCACCCTGCTATGGTGTGGTGGGGTGGTGCTGTGTACGTTACATGCACGGGCTTGCCACATGTGTCCGTCTGTATCTCTGTCATTGTATATGTACGTACCTATGTTGTGCCCGTAGTGCTGCTCTTGCATGGACAGCTGTCTGTCCCATGTATCGCATATTTGCACGGCTGACACATAGAACTGTGGTACGATGCATATCCACTCATTGTCCATGCACCGTCCGTATTCCAGAACACCCTAGAGACATCTGCTGGATATTGTGGCAGACAGCTATCCTTGCTGTACTGACACTGTACCCATACACGCCATAAGCCTTGTGTGTAATTGCCTATTTATGGTGTGTGTATGCCTAACTGTGCTGTATGCATGGTCGTGTGTGTGTCCCGCTATAGCCATCTGTGCAGGTGTCGCCACTATGGGTAATCCTTGTGGACCGCTGTTTCATGTGCACTTCTGCACATACCTGCAGACCGTACTACCCCTCCTACGGCAGCGGCCTTAGATAGACTGCTGCCCTAGGCTGTAGGGCTCCATGGCGCACACCACCACAACACATGGTGCCCCCATCCTGGTATACCTACATAACACACCTACTAGACAGGTGGCCCTACTAGTGCGGCGCCCTGGGCAGCCGCAGGATTGGCGTATGCCTACGGCCGGCTATGAGCACATCACAAGGCATACGTCTACATTCGGTGTTTTACGACGGCTAGGTTATAATACCAGAGGGGGGACCTCATCAACTATGCTTTAGAATGGGGATTTAGATGGATTATTAGGTGGAGGGTTGACCACACACCAGGGCTGACCGGTGAAACACTGCTGAAGCCTCTTTTGAGAAGCAGGTGGCTTAAACCCCCGTGACAGGAATGTAGTTTAGGTACAGATATACAGTTAACACACATTAGTCCACTCTTTCAGTTGTGTACCACTGTATTACATTGATATGATATGCATATCTTCTATATATATTGTTAGATCTTTGATGAGTATTAGGCATAGTACAATATCATATAATACATGTGTTACTAGGATGTTTTCTGAGATGTTAATATATGTGTGTGTAGTTAACATTGCGTCTGTGCTTTCTATGCTGTGGTTACATGTTCATTGTTTGCTGAGAAATTAACCAATGAAAGTGTAAGGGGGGATATTTAAAGCCTGGATGCTTCTATGTCATGTGTAAGTCTGACGGAGCCTACGGGTGAAAGCGCTTACATGTCCATGAAGTAACCTTTGTATACCATTTGTGACCTGTCGTGGACAATGTCTACGTTGACTGTTTCATCTACCTATGTGTGTTTTGGATTGTGTGCAATAAGGTGCCAGCGGTTCTTTGATGTTGATTAGGTGTATTCCATGGTCAATTGACATTAATCCTATTAATTCACTGAAGGATGTTCTCCATAAGTGGGAACGCCATAGTGTGACCATCCTATGACCTTCCTAGCTGACGTTTTTGTGCCATTGGTATGTGTTCCACAGGTCGCCCATTTCTTCCGCGGTATGGAAGCAAGTGATCCCCATTATGGTGCTGGCAGATTGAGTGTTGTGTACGCCGGTATTCGCACGGCAGTCTGGCTTTGTATGGGGTGTGTCTACTGTAGTCCCTATCTGTATTTCCTGTGTTATGCCTCACTGCAGCTGTGTGATTCCACCAGGTTTGCAGTTATGGGTGCCATCTTGGTCCTACGCTTGTCCATCCATGGCGATTGCCTACTGGACACTGGTATAGAGCAGTACACATTTCACACCTGCATTTAGCATTATCCGGTGGATGCTTTGCACAATTAGTGGGGAGCAAGGCATGTGCTACTCCCACATCCCTCCCAAGGTGCGGGACGACGTATTATCTGCCAGACAACACCGAGCCCCGTTATTGCATACCCAGGATCCCATGGCTGCAACCCTCGACGGTACCCATTACACATCCGTCATGTGTGCGGGAATGGGATGTGGACGCACCTCTATGGACTCTACAATATGGGAATTTCTGTTCATATGTCCTGCATTTCATGGACAGTTGTCATCAACCTTGAACACGCTGGAGGTGCATATGTCTGGCTGTCCCATAGTCACTGCCGTCAGTTCTTCTGGGTCTCTCGATCGCAGCTGGTTGACATTGCGTACGGATGGATCTTTGGGGTCCTACTATGAACACCAATGTGCATATGTAACGTGTAGAACTTGTTGGACTGTGTCCATCTGGCCAGTGGGTTTGACTGCTGCTGTATGTTCCCAATCGCGGATGTCTGCTTGCTACCCATATTATGTAGTGCTATGTTAACCAGGTTATTCCAAACTGAACCTAGATGGTGTAAATCCAATGATGCAGGCTAGGAAATGCTTTAACTAATCCTCAGATGTCCCATTAGGGAATTTCCGCCACTGTATTGTCAAAATAACACAACCAAAACATGTAGATCCTATTATTTCATTGAAGGATGTTCATTATAAGCGTGAACGCCATAGTTCAGAGATCCTATGACCTTCCTAGTTGACGTTGCTGGTTTGCCATTAGTATGTGTTCCGCAGGTCGCACATTTGTTCCGCAGTATGGTAGCGAGTTATCCCCATTTTCTTGCTGGCAGATTGAGTGCTGTGTACGCCGGTATACGCACGGCGGTCTGACTTTGTATGGGGAGTGTGTACTGTAGTCCCCATCTGCATTTCCTGTGTTATGCCTTACTGCAGCTGTGTAATTCCACCAGGTTTGCAGTTATGGGTGCCATCTTGGTCGTACGTTTGTCCATCCATGGGAATTGCCTACTGGACACTGGTATACGGCTGTACCCATTTCACAGCTGCATTTATAATTCTCCGGTGGTTGATTTGCATTATTGGTGGGGGGTAAGGCTTGTGCTATACCCACATCCCTCCCACGGGGCGGGACAACGGATTATCTGCCAAACAACACCGAGCCCCATTTCTGCATACCCACGATCCCATGGCTGCAGCCCTCGACGGTACCCATTACACACTATTCATGTGTGCGGGACTGGGATGTGGACGCACTTCTATGGACTCTGCCATATGGGTATTTCTGCTCATATGTCCTGCATTCCATGGACACCTGTCATCAACCTTAAACACGCTGGGGGTGTATATGTCTAACTGTGCCGTAGTCACAGCTGTTGCACCTTCAGCGCCGCCTCTCCACGCTTTTATTGCATAGGGTTAAATGTTTGGGGTCCTACAATGGACACCGATGTGCATATGTAAAGTGTAGGACCTGTTGGACTGTGCCCATCTGGCCAGTGGGTTTGACTGCTGCTGTATGTTCCCAATCGGATGTCTGTTTGACTACACATATTATGTAGTGCTACGACATCCAGGTTTTTCAAACCTGAAACCAAATGGTGTACATCCAAAGATGCAGGTTAGCAACTGCTTTACATAATCCTCAGAAGTCACAGTAGGAAATATCCGCCACTGTATTGTCAGGATAACACCACCATAACATGTAGATCCTATTAATTCATTGGAGGATGTTCTTTATATGTGGGTACGCCATAGCTTAACCATCCTATAACCTTCCTAGTTGACGTTGTTGGTGTGCCATTAGTATGTGTTCCGTAGGTCGCCCATTTGTTCCGCAGTATGGAAGCGAGTGATCCCCATTTTCTTGCTGGCAGATTGAATGCGGTGTACGCCGGTATTCGCACGCCGGTCTGACTTTGTATGGGGGGGTGTACTGTGGTCCCTATCTGCATTTCCTGTGTTATGCCTTACTGCAGCTGTGGAATTACACCGGGTTTGCAGTTATGGGTGCCATCTTGGTCGTACGTTTGTCCGTCCATGGGAATTGCCTACTGGACACTGGTATAGGGCTGTACACATTTCACAGCTGCATTTAGCATTCTCCGGTGGATGATTTGCATTATTAGTGGGGAGTGAGGCATGTGCTATACCCACATCCCTCCCACGGGGCGGGACAACGGATCATCTGCCAATCAACACCGAGCACCATTTCTGCATACCCACCATCCCATGGCTGCAACCCTCGACGGTACCCATTACACATCCTTCATGTGTGCGGGACTGGGATGTGGACGAACTTCTATGGACTCGACAGTCTGGGGTTTTCTGTTCATATGTCCTGCATTTCATGGACACTTGTCATCAACATTAAACACGCTGGTGGTGCATATGTCTAGCTGTGCCGTGGTCACGACTGTCGCTTCTCCTGGTTGGACGATGAAGGCTGGATGGTATTCCGTACGGGACAATTTTTGGGTCCTACAATGGACACCAATGTTTATATGTAAAGTGTAGAACTTGTCGGACTGTGTCCATGTGGCCAGTGGTTTTGACTGCTGCTGTATGTTCCCCATTCGCAGATGTCTGCTTGACTACCCATAGTGTGTAGTGCTACGTAAACCAGGTTTTCCAAAACAGACACCAAATGGTGTACATCCAATGATGCAGGTTAACAACTGCTTTAAATAATCCCCAGAGGTCCCAGTAGGGAAGTATCACCACTTTCTTGTCAGAATGACGCCACCATAACAGGTAGATCACGAGCACTTTGGCCCGGTCTTACCGGGCATTTGCAAATGTAATTAGCAGAAACATATCACTAAATGAATAATAATACATATTTTAATAATAAAGTTAATCTTATGTTATTTGGACAATAGCTTCTGCTATTGACATACGATGCTGTGGATGGTGCCGGTTACCATACACATGGCTTTCTCAAAGGCCGAATTCACAATTCTGAACACTACTGTGGTCTCCTTTAAGGACCCTTAGCCAGTGGTCAACATTACTCAAGCCACTGCATCACTTACATATGCCTTCTACCGGCACCTACAGGACTGCATGGATCAGGCATTCCCTTACCCAACTGTGGTTCTTTGTACCAATGCCAAGCATCCAGTGTGGTGTACCCCAGCCATACCAAAGCTGTACAACGAGAGGAAGTGGCTACTACAAGACAGAGCAGACGCCTTGTGAGGTATGACACCCTTGCTCATTATATGTGAAGAGCTTCAAGCTCTCATGACATAATCCGGGGCAGGTTACACAGATATATCTCCAAGGACTCGACAGACAATCATACGGCCTTCATTAGCTATGCTGGACACCTGGGAGGTAACTCCCAGATATGCTCTGACTGGGTTCACAATGATGTGAAGTGTACTGAACATACACACATTGCCAACATACTGGCTGACAAGTTCGGTGAAGACATCTCCACCCCCTCCCCCCCACATGGAGAGATGTCTGTACCAGCGGATTGTGGCCCCCGAATGTTCTGTAACGCACAGGTGGGACATGCTCTCCAAGGTAGTGAACACAGCATCCATGGGACCAGCTGGTGTCCCGACTGTGTACTCCGCGATCTCATTGAGGAATTAGACCCACAGTTAGGACAGCTGTTTGATCTTAGCTTCACCTCGGGTAACGTACCCAAGTTGTGGCGCATGGCGACTGTAGTCCCACTTCACAGGGGCAGTGCCTCCACTGACCCTGGTTATTACCGTCCCATTAGCATGAGATTCCTCATCTGGAAAGACATGGGGAAGGATCATACTGCAGCCCATAGATGACGACTTAGGGGACCTGCATACTTTGCATCCAACCCAGTTTGGCTTGGTCAGGGGCAGATCATGTGTTTAAAACCTGGTTGACGTTTTAGGGACAGTCACCGTGGCCATTGATGAGGGTCATGCAGTCCATACAGCCTACCTCGACCTGGCAAAGGCCTTCAACACAATACCCCCCTCGGGTATCATTGATGAACTCATCGGCTTGGATGTGAACACGTACATCGCGGGATGGGTTGCAAACTGGCTAGGTGACACAACCCACGCGGTCACAGTTGCTGGCAGCATGTCAGACTTACTGCCTGTCACAGGCGGTGTCCCACGGAGCTCTGCCCTGGGTCCACTCTTTTTCTACATCTACATTTCCAAAGTACAAGCACACACAGGGGGGGTTAGGGCTGACATTGTTTGTAGATGACTGCGAACCGGGTGCCATAGTGGGATGGACATCTGACACAGATATCCTTCACAGAGCCTCACAGATATGGATATCTGCTGTCAGGGACATGGCCTACAGCTAAATGCCGGGTTATGCATAGTCATACCCATCGGAAAGAACAAGGTCACCCCTGTCCGCCATATGGGTGGCAGACCACTGATCACGGGGGGAATTACCAGGGATCTGGGGACCCAGGTTGTCAGTCACCATTCGTTCGACACACACGTTGCTATCGTGGTTCGGTAGAACTTCTACATTGCCCACCTGATCGTGCAGGAATTCACATCTAGATCAGGGTAGGTCATCGTCTCCTTGTACTCATTACTCATTAGACCTATGATTGAGTACATTGCCCAGTTCGGAAGGTATCTGACCCGACACCTACAGCAGCTGGGAAGGCCCCATAGGTTCATCGTCAGACAGATGCAGGGTGTCAGGGATTTGTGTTATGCTGCCCCACTGTAAGGACTCCTGCTCCATTCAGTCACATACCACTTGTTCAGTGGTGACCTGTGCCCGACATACGAGGCCATGTCGACCCATATTTGATGACTATGCTTCACCTACTGGATCTACATCCCTCAGAACCACAAGGGCAGGTGACGTGAACCTTGACACGGTCATTAATGGAATGTGTTGGAGTGACACATTCATCACCCAGACACTCACTATGCTGTGGAACAACATCACAGTACATGTGAGGCAGAGAACCTTGCTAGCCTTGTTCGAGGGGGATATTGTCCATTGGATGGGGGATTGCAGATATACCCCAGGGATTACATCGTCACTGCTCGACAGAGGTACAGCAATATAATAGGCATTTTATCTCCAGACTGGAGGGTTGGCAAAGGTAACATAACTGTGGCCTAGGGTTATGGCTGCCCTTGGGTAGATAGCCTACTCTGTACCTTCATAGTTTGTCCCATTCACATTTGTCTAGCCCCTATCCTCCTCCTTGTGTATATTTCTGTGGCACGTGATTGAACTATGTATTACCTGCAGGTATGCTGTCTACAGTGCACATACGTCACAGTTGATTACAGTGCATCTGTGTACCTACCTCTGTGATACTGAGGACTACCAAACATCCTTCACAGCATTACATGCATATGTCCATTCTATTATTCTTTGGCCTGAGGGGGGGTGTTAAGGCAACGGTTCCACGTGTCCCTGTTTGTGCACGCGTCATGGTGGTCTTTGACCAGCCTCCGTTGCTGTCGTGGGATGGACGGTAGTGTTGGTGTGTGTTTGGCATGTGTTTTCACTGCCGGTACATCTGTGGGAGGTGGGGTTGGCACATGTTCCTCTTTGCAGGGGGCCCCATCCTGGACATGTGTCATGCATCTACACTTGGCACGTGCCATATGTCCTGTGCTATTCCCACAGTCGTGTATGCCTTCCTGCATTACTACTGCGTGTTACTGGCTGTTTGTATCTGGTACGCATGGCTATTATGGTGGATAGCTTGGCCTATTCCCATGCTATGACATATCCATCCATCCAGGCATATACATGTTATTCCGTCCTTTGCGTTGGCCGTGGGTGTTTGCCCGTCTGGCAACGCTACTCTCCACGTGTGATGTCCCACCTTCCCCTTCTGTGCCTGTGGCAACCTGTTGGGGCGTCCTGCTTGGTGGGCAGATGTTCCGCCATATGTGTTGTGTTTGACATGTCTGCATAGCTAATCATCTGTACGGTGGCTGAACATACCGCCTTGTCCAGATGTGTACAGTTATGGGCACCGTGGCGTGTGCACGCCTATGGGGTTTCGACAGGTCCATACCACATGCGGGATGTACACATTCTGCCGACACATTCACATGCAGCCATTTGGATATCTGTACCTGAGGTGGGATGTTAACATGTGGGGTACATATTTTCCCGCGTGGCACTGCCTTGGACAATACTTCTTACTACATTTCAGGTATGCCCATTATGTGTAGGTGAGCTGCGCAAGGCTGCTAGCTGGGTTGGGTGCACGGTCGTACATGGGTGCGGGTTACATGCTATGACGGGGCTGTTGTGTATTACATTTGCATGCATGAGTTCCGCTTCTGGATATTACGCTTAGGCATACGCCGTCCTATGTGTATGCGATGAGCACGTTGCTGGGTGTAGTACATGTTGCTATGCACGTTTGCCTGTGTTTAGGGTATCTTGTTTCCTTCTTGTTGTTATATCGACACGGCTACCCGGCTGTGTACTCTCACTACTGCTGGTGACCATGCCCATGTCGCTACTTCTATGTGGTTGTGGCGCGCTGACATGCTGCGGTACACCTTCACTGGGTATGCCCACTGACAGTGCATTGCGGGACGGACACGGTATTACGCGCATCCTTTGTTCCTTGGACGGGTACACTTTGGACTTCGTGGGTTAATGTTTGGTTCTCAGTTTTATGTGAACGGGTACTATGTTGCATAGTCTGCGTACGTTTCATTATCCACGGGCCCTGGCTGGTGCGGTTACTATTACAGGCGGCCTGTGGCAGTCAGCACTTTAGATTGCTCATCGCCTGCCGGCTTGGCCACGCCTCCGGACGCATCCTACTTGGGCTCGCTCACGTGCCCTCCGCACGTGTCTGTGGTTGCGGCGCGCACTCATTACTATGCATATGGCGCTGCTACGCCGATTATTCACTGCACTGCCGGCGCAAGCCTTACACCGGCCTTGCGCCGAGCTTCATGAATCCCGGGGATAGTCTCTTTTAATGCTTTGTTCAAATCTCTTGGGTCAATGCATATTCTGATTTCATCTGAGCCTTTGAGCGACTACCATGGACGACACCCATTCAGTTGGTTCTGTGACCGGACAAATCACACCTTGCTGCACCATTTTAGCCAACTGAGCTTTTACTTCATCTTGCATAGCTATCGGAACTCTTCTTGCTGGTCTGAGTACTGGAGTGTTCTTTGGGTCTAACTTCATGGAATACACAACTGGAGGTTCCCCAGTTTATCATCAAAAACATCAGCATACTCAGAAAATGGCTTCAGAGAAACTGGAACTTGAAATGCACTCATATGATTAACTTCTTTGGCAAAAGAAAGCAGATTCATTCTTAAACTATCTTTGAGACCCAGTAATGACTGCACTGGTCTTGGGACTACGTAGAAAAACAAGGTGTAACAGTTCCTGACCAAATAACATGAAAGTATCACTGACCCTTCAACTTGAATTTCTTCACCTCCATAAGCAACAAGTCTCACACTGCTGGTTACATTGAGTTGTTCTTTAGCTCTCACTTTTGCAAATATGTCTGCTGATAGAACATTACACTTTGACCCAGTGTCTACTTTGAGCTCTGTGGATTTTCCATTAATCCGGATGGTACAAAACACTCCACTTGTTGTCAAGTTTACTGCATCAAATTTTTCACCAAGCACTGATGCACCATCTACACAGAAAGGTGACTGTTTCGGCTCTACTTGACCAACCTGCTTTTTTGTGCAACATTTTTACAACTGCGTGAGGCTTACTTAATTTACAAAACATTTGGAAATGGTTCCATTTTTTACACTTGTGACATTGCTGAACAAATGCTAAGCACTTCTTTCAGACTCAAGATTCACATCACAATTACGACGGTTAACAATAAAAGCTAGACTTGGGTTTTGCTGACTGATGTTTGTGTTCCACTGAGTTGGCACTAGAGCTTGCAACTTTTCCTGGAACTTTCTAGAAAACCTTGTGGCTTCCTTGGAAACCCTGTAGCTGCCACGTGCTTAGGCCTGTTCTTTGTCACATGTTGCATACTGTCAACATTTGCTCTGGAGCCACGTGAACCTATGCTTTTGTCACTCAAGCATACTTGTATGTTTTTTTGTCACCTCATGGATTTGACAATTCTCTATGACTTTGCTCAATGTTAAATCACCATCACGAAGTAAAATCTTTCTCACAGCAGCACTATTAATACCACATACAAGCCTGTCCTTTACCAGCTCATCTTTTAGATCACGAAACAGACACGTCTTAGTTCTGTTTCTCAAGTCAGTTATACAAGCTGCACGTTTTCCCTGGTTACTGATCTTGTGGTACAACAAATGCCTCTCTAAAGTAACATTCGTCTGGGGGTTGCACATTCCCCTAAACTTGTCCTTCAAACACTCGGTCTTCCCTAGATTCAACTTGTACAACAATATGGCGATCTGCACCTTCTCCTTCATACACTGCTGGTGCATACACAAATGAACGCTCTCTTTCTATGGCCTCTGAACCTGCTAGGTTTAGCAAAATGAATGCCATGGTGCATGCATCTCTATCTGCATAAGCTGCTTGTATGAAAATATTGTACCCTTGCTCAATTATTCTCCAGTTCTCTGCAACATTCTGATCAAACACAATTGGTAGGGGCTTTCGAAATCCATCTGCCATATTAACACATACACCACCGAAGCGAATAAGCATGACTATACATACACACATACACATATGCAGAAGTTTCTGGCATAAACAACCTGTCCAATGCCTTCGTGCTCTGAACTCATTTTCGTTGGGTTTATCGGAATTATGTGAATGAATTCATTACTTTCAAATAACTGGACTTTGCGAAATACACATCTCAGGCTTTTCGATACTTTACTAAAGTTTGTAAAATAAATTTTCAATGCTTTCAGAATTTTATTGGTAAAGGCAGAAATGCTGAATTCATTTACTCTCACTTGTTAAAGGTGTCACTTTAACATTCAAGAACTTTGTGATGCGACTGAATAACTCATGAGCACTGCAATACTCTTGTAATGTCATCTTTTGTAAGAATACACCTCTTAGTGTAAGAAACGTGTGAAGCAACTGCACAATGTGAACAAATTGAACACCTGTTGCCCAAAACTCAATAACTTTCAAATTGTACTTTACAGTGTGCTGTATGCAGTTATTCACAATGTCCCCAAAATGGCGGTGCCTTGCTAGAGAACTCTTTACAGTACAAGCAGCACTCTATAATGGCAGCATTTTGTGAATAGACACATCCAGCACAAGAACTTTTTCTAAATAGCTATACTTTGAATTGCACTAAACTGCACTTTACACACAATGAACTCATCGAAATAAATGCACAGTAATCAGTACACACCAAGTCCTTTACACAAGGAGATACTTTGAATAACTTTAGTTACGCCCTTAATACAATACGAAGTCGTAGTTATGCCCAAACACATGCAGTCGCCTTGCTTTATGTGCCCTTGTCTTTACTTACTGTAAATTGTTTTGCTCATTTTAAGCCCTTTTCATGGCCAACATACTTTTCTTGTGCTCGTTTTACTCTACACATGCCCAACTTTGCTTTAAACATACTCTTTTTGCTTTACAGTTAATCGTTTCATCAAAAACTTTTATCTTAAGACATTTTCAAACATTTAAACTTTTCGTACTTTCCACTTGCCTGATAATGCGGTTTGCGACCTGTAATGCCCCTTTATTGTCTTACGCATTGAGTAAATAATTAGTTTCATTTCTCATTACCTTTGATTCTTTCCGGTTATGTTTGTGCTCTTTTCTCTCGGTTTTACCTTCTCTGTCATCTTTACATCTTATGGCTGGAAATATTCTTCTCTTCCATCCCGGTTCTGACACCACACGTTGCTTTCAGGTTACAACACGAATAAAAGAATCTTCATGGGTTCTGTTCAAAGCAGCTTTAGTATATCCAAACACATTACTATTGTTGACTATAGACTACAACTTAAGTAACTTGTATACAATTAATGACTGATGGTGCATACTCACTCCCTAGCTGCTCCTTCAAAATGGCACTAAGGTTGTGCACATGTGCAGGTTATATATGCGCACATACAGCCTCGCATGCTTCTTAAAGATACAAGCGCACACACTTTACACACTGATCTACAGGACCAACTGTGAAAAGGATGCTCTTTTTGGAAAACAGCCTACAGAACATATTATAGAAGAATTAGAAAATCCCAGAGTCCTCTATAGTCACAAGAAACAAATACTGGGATAAGGATCACTGCTTGAGGGAGTACAGCTCAACAAAACTGCATGTCTTAACAGTGATCCAAGGCACATTCCAGTATAAATGTCTCTAGAGAAGAAATGAATTGAGACGCATGTACTAAACAAGAGTAAAAAACCTAGTTGCAGAAGGCAATGTAATTCAGACAATACTGTTGAGTGAGCTCTTTAAGAACAGACCTACAACACAGAAATGTGGGAGAGCAATGCGAACGCAATAGTTTAATCATCTAAACTAATGAAGCTGCATATACAAATTGATTATGTATATTACATTACGTACAGTAAAATATACAAAGACAACTTAATCTGTCTCTTGACTGTAACTGGTGTTTTCTTTCAAACTGCTTGCAAACTGTTTGCACAACACTGTAATGGAGTTTTCTCCTCAGACCCCCTCTGTAAAGGAGCTAGTTGGACCATCACTGTAGCCAAATGCAACACACAAATAAAACAGAGAAAATAGGGGGGTCTAGCAAGGGTCAAGACTTCTGCGGAGATGAAATTTGTGCAAAGGACGACATACATATTAACTAGCTCTAGAAGGAGAGAAGAGTGAGAAGATCCACTAGGTAAGCAACAAAAAAGCCTTGAAAGAAATCCAGACACTTAAGATGACAGAAAAGACTGGCCATAGCAATCTGAGCCTTGGTGCTGGCAAAAAGACTTATTGGACGGACATGGTTCAGTATAGAATATAAATTTCCAAACAATAAGTATTGAACACAGCTTGTGTGGGGGGAGGGTGGTGGCAAAAACAGGAGTTTTGATGAAAATGTAATACAAGATGGGAGCCTACATGCTGGGAAATTTAGAAAAGTACAGTTGTGTAAAATCTTACCATAACGGTAGATGTCCTTCTCTTCACTGTTGCAGTATTCATTAAATTAGGGATCCCCTGCCAAAGGAAGCCAGACATCCGGCCAGTATACCAAACCCTTTAGGGTTCTTTAAGGTATGCTGTATGTTACACGCATGCCTCATGTGCAGCGTAGGGTATAAAGGTGACATCCAGGCATACCGTCCTCAGAAGTGAGAACCCCAATAGGAACACCAGACCAAGGAAAAGAAAAAGGTAACCAGTACATCCAGAAGACAAATGGACTAGGGAGGGAGGGAGTGAATACTGCAACAGTGAAAAAGGACATCTACCATTACTGTAAGATTTTACACAACTGTAGGATATCTTTCCATTTCACTGCAGCAATATTCATTACATTAGGGAGAGTGACAAGGCTCAGGAGGATAGGGATGAAAAAGGACCAGCAGAGCTCTCTAGGATGCCATGAAGGATGGCCTTAGCAAAACCAGCTCTATTTTTGGAGATTCCCTCCAACTTCTAGTGCCTGGTAAATGTATGCACAAGCCAAAGTAGCTGCCTCAAGAATATAGAGTCCAATAAGGACCAATAGTCTCTGGGGGTGGGTGGATTACAGAACCTATATCAATTTATCTGCAACAAGAATTGAGTAAGTACTTAAATAGGATAGAAAGCTATATACAGGATACAAAAGATTTCTTGAATAAGCTTTTTATTTGGTCACAAAGTGTCCAAACAACTGATTACTGTTTGTCACCTTAAACAAACGCTCATTATTTACGGTTATCCCTATGGAGTACGGAATAGATGCAGTACGTCAATTTTTACTTATGAATACATGTACCACAGCTAGAGATGTTGAAATATTGTGAGTTATTAGAAAACAATATTTTTATGTTTCAAGACCAGTATTACCACCAAACAATGGATGTAGCAATGGGTACATTGACTGCAAACACGTATGTCAATACTGTTGTTGGTAAATGGGAGAAAGATATTGTTTTTGATAATGTATATAGGTTTATTAAAAAAGTAGCTTTTTTTAAAAAGTTTTGTGGATGACATTTTTCTGCTTTGGATAGAAGATGTGTATGAACTTATGTTTGTAGAATATTTGAACAGCAGCACAGAGTTTTTGTATTTTATGATGAATTATTCTGAAAATAGTATTTACTTAGATATAAAGTTAACAAAATAGATGTTTGAATCTTACAATTCTATCTACAAAAAAAAGTTTAAGCCAATAGGTATGTTCATAGGACTAGGATGCACGCCCCCTTTACTTTTAAAAGTATTAACAGCCAATTTATGGGACTCAGCAGACTCAATCTTCTTGACCTGCTGTGGCGACCCCTAACGGGAGCAGCCGAAAGGAGAAGACTCAATACTGATGAATTATGTAAACTTAATATGACTGAGATGTCAACAGAAGTTCAGGAACAAGGTTATGAAAAAACACTGAACGATATTAAGGCAGAGGTTCTGCCTAATTGTAATGACAGTGGTAAACCTTATTTTTCAGTAAATGAGCAGAATTCACATAGACCACGGAATAAACAACCCGAGATATGTCACTACATATAATTGTAAAACAGCGGGGATTAGAACGATTAGAACTATCATTAGAAAAAATGTGATATTTTAAATCAGTTCCTGCTATTACTAATGTTAATGGTACTGTAACCTCTCCTTTGGGTTTAAGAAAAGTAAAAATCTGAAGCAAAGGTTATCTTACAAAGATATGGCAACTAGTACAGCTGTTAAAAAGTTTACTCCATCTAATGCAGGTACAGTTCCCTGCTATAAATTAAGTGCTGTACTGATATTCTGAAAGAAACCAGCTTTACACATCCTTTGACCAGTAAGGAGTACACCTTCAGGTGTTTCACTACATGTAATACAACTAATATAATATACAAACTGTACAATATGCACGGCATTTTACATTGGTAAAAGCACAAGGAAGCTTAAAGAGAGGATCACGGAGCACAAATCAGACATTAAAAGACATTTCTACTAATGCTCTCTATAAGCATATTATGGATAAAGGTACAGAACAGTTTTAAATTTTGTTAGAGAGACAAACTTTAAAAATACTGGGGGGGGGGGACATGAATAACATTCTGGAATTGTGCGAGTTGGAATGGATCTTGAGACTTAATGCTGAGCATCCACCAGGACTGAACACATCAGTCAGTATTAAACCTGCACTTAGGAAAAAGCAAAAGCAGTTAAGTAACTAATGTAGAGTAATAAATTAAGAAACCATGTTTAGGTTTTAGAATACTTATTACTCTTAGAGGTTATGTAATTTTATGGTGTCTTAGATAAAGCAAGAATATTTTATTTTTGTGATATTTCAGAGAGCGTTAATTAATTGCTAGGTAATTAATTTTATTGGTTTATTATGGGCTGTATGTTTTGAGTACAAAAAGGTCATGTTTTAATGCAGTTGTTACACACTGATGAAGAGTTTTTGCAACCTGAAAGCTCTGAGATATTAAATATTTTTAATGTTCAATGGTGTCCGTATTCTTGGAGTTTGCGTTTTGTTTTTACAATTAGAGTTGCTCCATTAATGGTTAACCTTAGTGCTGGACTTCTGTTTTTGCTGTTTCAAGAATAGAGTTAGCATCCAAACCCTTGGGGGAGGGGCATCAGAAGAAGCCACAACTCTAGTAGAATGAACCTTAACAGAATAAGGAAGGCTCTTACCATAAAAGGAATAATACAAAGAAACAGCTTTTGAAATCAAAGAAGAAATAGTTTGCTTGGAAACAGCCAATCCTAAGGAACTAGTATAAAATGAAACAAAGAGCTTATTATATTTCCTAACAGTCTTATCCAAATATAATCGGAGCTGTCTATGTACATCCAACATGTGCAACACCTTCTCACTGGCAGATTGTGGAAAAGAGAAAAAATAGGTAAATGAATAAACTAATTTAGGGATAACTCATTCACCAACTTAGGAATAAGAGGAAGACTAGTTTACAAAGACACCCTATCTATGTGAAAAACCAAAAAAGGACAAGCCATAAGGGTTTGAAGCTTAGACAACAGTTTAGCAGAAGGGGGGAAAAGTCTTCAAAGAGCAGTGTTGCAAGGAAGCTGAAGCTGCAGGCTTAGAGGCAGCCAGAGTTCCAAAACAAAATTAAAGGTCCCAGGAAGGAAAAACAGGCTACCTAGGAGGCCTAAAATAAAGGACACCTTTAAGTAACTGTTTACCTTGAAATCAAGAAGCTAAAAGGACAAGATAAAGGTAGACAAGCAGAGACAGCTGATAAGTGGGCCTCAACAGAATAAGACAACCCAAACCAGCAATGAGCAATTCACACAGATAACAGAGAACCAAAGAAACATTCACAGAAAGTGAATCCAGATTATGAGAAAAAACACCAAACAGAAAAAAACCTCTTCCATTTGGATAAGTAAGATTTCCTGGGCTCCTGCAGGACCCTAAGGACGTACTCAGAAAAAAAAGGGGGGGGTCTATGTGGGATCAAAAGCCTGTCACCCACAGTGTCAAAGAGTGGACAGGTGGGAAAAGGCCAGAGATCACTTGTCTTGTGCGAGTAGGTCCACCCCATGAGGTAACTTGTAATGATTTCCCTTGGC
This sequence comes from Protopterus annectens, assembly GCF_019279795.1. Classification (NCBI taxonomy): domain Eukaryota; kingdom Metazoa; phylum Chordata; order Ceratodontiformes; family Protopteridae; genus Protopterus; species Protopterus annectens. Next base: position 565,215,124 of record NC_056736.1, read on the forward strand.
TAAATGCAGCAAGAGAGGAAAACAATGCTGTCTTTGCCAAAAGGGAGTCACCAACAAGAATTTAGGAGCATCCTGTTGAATTCTGAACAGGACTTTTGGAATGAGGGGAAGGGGAGGGAAGGGAAGGGAATGTGTAAAGAAAAGTACAGTTTTGTACCTACCATAAATGTAGATGTCCGAATTGGATAGCATCTGCAGTCATAACAACTGGGTTGTCCTGTCGTCAGGCAGCCCTTCAGTCGGCCGGATTCCAAAGTCCAGGTCCGGCTTCGGCTGATGTCGCACTTCACCCGACGTCATCTCTGTTGGCCTTCGGGTATATAAGCATCAGCCGACGCCATTTTCTTCAGTGTTTCTTGCCCCAGATGCCAGAAGCCCTCTAGAAGGCTAAAAAAAAAATTTTGGATAGATGCCAATGTTTCCAAAAGATAGAGGTAAACACAAAAATAAGCATGTATGTACATAAATACAAACAAATACACCATGAAAGAAGTCCCCCCACTAGCTAGCTATTAGAAGGGTAAACACCCTAGGAGTACCACAGAGGGAAGGAGGAGGGTAATCCTGACTGCAGATGCTATCCAATTCTGACATCTACATTTATGGTAGGTACAAAACTGTACTATGTCCTTCATGGATGCATCTGCAGTCATAACAACTGGGTAGAATACCATAGCCAACTAGGGAGGAGGATAAAGGTAGATTATGGTGTGTTTAGGATCCCTTGCAGTACAGCAGTGGCAAACCCTGCTCGGGATCTGGAATATAGAGGTAAATTATAATGCTTGGCAAATGTATGCACGGAGGTCCAAGTAGCCGCCTCAATAATGTCTTTGGTAGCCACTCCTCGTAAGAAGGCTGTGGTAGTGGCTGTTGCCCTTGTAGAATGAGGTCTTATGTTCTGTGGAATTTGCTTTCCATGGAAGGAGTAACAGAATCGTATGCAATTTCCTATCCATTTGGAGATTGTCTGTTTGGAAATAGCTTTTCCTTCCCTTCCTGTTGCATAGGCTACTTAAAAGTTGGTCAGTCTTTCTGCTATTTTTGTTCTGTCCAAGTAGTAGCGTAGCTGTCTATGTACATCCAAGGTATGCAGTATTCTTTCCCTCTGTTTTGTGGGTTGGGAAAGAAGGTAGGTAGGTGGATTGCCTGGTTTAAGGACACTCTGGATACCACCTTAGGCATAAATGTAGGATTAGTCCTCATGGACACTATCTTGGTGGAAGATTAGAAAGGGTTGCACTGCCATTAAGGCCTGTAGTTCTGAAACCCTCCTTGCTGAAGTAATTGCCAGTAGGAAAGCAGTTTTCCATGACAGGTGTTGCAGGTCTGCTGTTGCTGCTGGTTCAAAAGGTGATAGAGTCAATTTTTCTAGCACAAAGTTCAAGTCCCAGGCTGGTAATGGTGGTTTCCTTGGAGGTTTTACATTCTTGATTCCTCTGAGGAACTGCCTGAGCAAAGGGTGTGAAAAACAGGTGGATCAAAGCTGTATTCTGCTGACATAGCTGATGCATGAATCTTGATGGAGGAATAGGACAGGCCTGAATGAAGTACTTCCGCCAGATACTCCAGAATGTTGGGCATATCTATGTTTGATGCATCTTTACCTCTTTCTGAGCTCCAAATGACAAACCTTTTCCATTTCCCAGCATAGTTTCTTCTTGTTGAAGGTCTGCGTGCTTCAAGAATAATGTCTTTAACTCTTTGTGAAAGCTGTGAATTAGCAGCTGCTATGTGATGTTCCATGCAGTCAGTTGCAACGCTTTTAGGTTTGGATGCATGGTGCTGTAGTTGTTCTGAGTTAGCATCAAAGGCATCAGGGTATTGGCCACATATTGTTCTGAGACATGCTCCTCAGCAGTGGGTACCAATGTTGTCTTGGCCAGTTTGGAGCTATCAGGATTATCCTTGGACGTTCCTCCTTGATTTTAGTAATACTTTGTGTATCAAGGGAAGAGGTGGGAATGCATATGCTGTTAGTCCTTTCCAGCTGAAGGAGAGCGAGTCCACTTTCCATGCTAGTGGGTGGAATGTCCTTGTGCAGAATTCTTTGAGCTGGTGATTGAGAGGTGATGCGAATAGATCTATCTGAGGCATTCCCATTTCTTCGAGATGGTCTTGAAGATGTCCGGTGCAGCTGCCATTCGTGGACATCCGATGTAGTCCTGCTTAACATATCTGCTAGAGAGTTTTCTTTCCTGGTACAAATATTGCCTGTAACTGGATGTTGTAGGTGAGTGCCAGTGTCCACAGCTCCAAAGTCATTCTGCATAGGTGGTAGGTATGAGTGCCTCCTTGTTTGTTGATGTACCACATGACTGTGGTGTTGTCTGTCCTTATCATCAACTGGCCTTCCTTGAGAAATGGTCTGAACTTTTGGATTGCCAGTTTTACTGCCAGCATTTCTTTTAGGTTGATGTGCAGGTGAAGTTGGTCCTGTGTCCACAATCCTTGCACGCATTTGTCCAGCATATGTGCCCCCATCCCAGGTCTGAAGCATCTGTTGTGATGGTCTGGCTTGCTTGACCTCATGTAAAGGGCAGGCCTGGGTTTGACTGGCATGCGTGAGCCCACCATAGGAACTCCTGTTTTAAGCATGGTATTAGTGGAATTTCCGTTTCTAGGCTGTGTCTGTGTTGGGACCATAAATTCTTTAGGTACCACTGAAGCTTTCTCATGTAGTCTGGCAAATGGAACCAAGATTATGCATGATGCCATGAAACCCAAGGCCTGCAGTACCTTTCTTGCTGTTAACTTGTTCAGATTTGTTAGTGCCAAGAAGTAAAGAGGGAGTTCTTTTGTTTTTCTGTAGTTAGGAATGCCATTTGCCTTACTGTGTCCAATTCCGCTCCCAGGAAAGTCCTTGTCTGGGATGGTATCAGCCTTGACTTTTGTAAATTGACTGTGTATCCCAGTGCTTGAAGCAAGTAAATGACCCTTTGTAAATCTGTTGTCAGCTTGCTTTTGTTGTCCCCTTGTATCAGACAGTCGTCCAGGTATGGATAAATTTGAATTCCCTGTAGTCTGCAATGGGCGATTACTGATGCCAGGCATTTTGTGAATACTCTGGGCGCAGTAGATAAGCCAAAGGGCAATGCTGAGAATTGACAGTGCTCTGATCCTGCAAGAAATCTGAGGTATCTTCTGCAGATAGGTCGAATGGGGACGTGCAGGTATGCCTCCTTGAGATCTAGAGTTACCAGCCAACACTCCTTGCCCAGCATGGGAAGAAGTTGCTGTAGGGTCAGCATCTTGAATTTTGGGACAATGATGTAAGTATTTAGGGTAGACAGGTCTAGAATTGGTCTCCAACTTTTTCCTTTCTTGGAACTAGGAATAGTCTGAGTAGAACCCCTTTCCTTGCTCTGCTGTTGGCACTTTTTCCACAGCTCTCATGTTTGCTAATTCCATTATCTGTTGTAGAGCCTCTGTTTTTGATTTGGAGGTAGGTTTGGCATTCCTCTTTTGACTGGTAAAGTGTGGAAGTGGAACCGTAACCTTGATCTATGGTTCGTAAAATCCACTTGTCCTTTGTTATGTGGTGCCAGTTTTTGAAAATAAGGTTAGCTTTCCGCCTAGAGGAGCTGCTATTTGTTCCCTGGTTGGCGGGTTTAGGTTTAAGTCACTGTGGCTGTGTTGATGTAGAGGCAGGTGTTGATTCTGTGCCTCTGTTACCTTGCCACTGTCGCCTCTGTAGGCACCTTCTCTGGATTGGTTTCTGCCTCTGGAACGCCTATTCCTGCCCCTTTGAGGTCTTGTGGAGTCAGGAAAGGACCAATTTTGGCAGGCCAGTTCCTGCTAAACCTTGGGGTTGAACCTGCAAGAATTCTTTAACTGTCTGGACTGATTTTGCCTTTTCTTCCATTTTCTTCATAACCTGCTGGGCAGGTGTACCAAACAAACTTGATTTATCCATAGGAGCATCAAGCAATTTAGATTTAACATGATCCGGTAAAGCTTGCTCCTTTAGCCATGCATGCCTTCTAATTACTGTGCCAGTCATGGCTGATCTAAATGAAGCCTCCAGTGCATCATAGCAACATTTTAAAGAATGGTTACTAACCTGCTGTATGTTATTTACCATTTCTAATACATAATTCTTATCAAGAGATTCATCAGTGGTTAGCTTTTTAGTTAACTGGTCAAGCATAAACTCTTGGTATTGTATCATGTGAAACTGACAATTTAAAGCTCTAGCTGAAAGAGTGGCTGAAGTGTAAACTTTGATACCCCATCTGTCTAATGACCTTGCTTCCGTTTCAGAAGGAACAGGGTTTTTAGCTATAGTCGCTGCTACTGCCTTGGGACCCTGGGATATAGTTTCGGGTCGACAAGAGGGGCCTTGTAGAGGTGGTGATGAGTATCTGGCACCCTGTAAAATCTGTCTGGTTTGGCAGGGGCTGGGGGTAAAGAATCTGGAGCTGAGCAGGCATCATTGAAAGCATCATCCACCACAGAGAGAACAGGAGGGATAGCTAAGGGCCTGTGCTGTGGTAGGTGCAAAAAGGTCCTAAGTCTTTTCTGGAGTCTGAAAAATCCTGTTGCTGCCATTGGAACTGTTCTCGCATGGCATGCAAGGTTTCCCAAAGGAGAATTCTTCTGAGGGGAAGCAGCTGGAATGGATTCTTCAGCATCAGAATCTTCAAAATTGGAGAAAGGAGCCTCTGGCTGGTCAGTTATGTCTGATTCATCAGCAGAATCATCAGAGGACACTGGCTCAGGGGGCTCTGCCCTAGGTCTCTTTCTGGGGGCTGAGAGGCCCTGTCTGGGTGAGATTGAGATCCTCTAATTAATGAAATTAAATCTTCTGCCAAGGTAAGCATTTGAGAACTGGCAGAGGGCCTGGTGGAAGGGGTTTAACAGGCACTGTTTTAGTAGTCTTGGCTGCTTTAGCCCTGGCGAAGGCCTTAATGGACATGGCTGCTGGAGGCCTAGCAGCACCACGTGCTGGGGTAGAGACATCCAAGGGAATGGTGTCTGATAAGTCAGTGGTAAGCACCGTAGTGGGTAAAATTTCTGAGGCCGATTCAAGAGTGTTAGCAGGGACCTCAGTTGTAGTGATAGTTTCAGGTGTAGTTTGATCAGTTTTCTCGGTTTCGCCGAAACAGAGACACTCGCGTTTGCTTAACCATGGTTTCGGCCGAAACCGCGGACCGCGAGTGTCGGTCTTTTTCTTTGCGCTTTTTGGCAGAATGCGAAGTCGGAGGGTCCGACGGCATAATGTACGCAAAGTCAGAACGAAAAACTGTTCTGCAACTCTGACCGACGTCTTAGCGCTCGTCGGTTGAAAGAAGCACAGGACGAACAAGCTGCTACGTCGTGGGCTGGGCCTAAACAGGGCAGGCAGTAAGAGTGGAAATCTTTATGAGGTATTTGTTTCCCACAGGTTAAACAATTATTAACTTTTTCTGACATCGGCTGAGGCAAGAAAGAGTCCCCAACGGGTACTTAGCTTTAGAAGTCTTAGTAGTATTCGGTAGAAGTAATCTCTGGATCCGACCGACCGGCACTTGCGAACAGCTTCTTGGGCGCCACGCCGCAAGAAAGACTGAAGAAAATGGCGCCGGCTGATGCTTATACCGAAGGCCAACAGAGATGACGTCGGGTGAAGTGCGACATCAGCCGAAGCCGGACCCGGACTTTGGAATCCGGCCGACTGAAGGGCTGCCTGACGACAGGACAACCCAGTTGTTATGACTGCAGATGCATCCATGAAGGACATCATCCTCTTCTAAGAAAAAAAGATAGGGCCGGCCACCTTCAAAACCAGAGGACCTGGGACTCTGGCACAAAATACAGGAAGTTGTCTGTGCAGAGAGGAGGCAAATAGATCTACTTGAGGAGCACTCCACTGCCTGAAAGTGTCCAGAAACACATCCCTGTGAAGTATCCATCCATGGGGCTAAGTTAAGGACCTGCTCAGTGTGTCTGCCACAATGTTCTGACCAGAGGGAATGTAAACTGCCTGAACATTCACTTGATACTGGATAGCAAGATCCCACACTAAGAGTGCCAACTAGCAAGGATACGATCTTGCCCCCCATTTATTTATATACCACATCACTGTGGTATTGTCTGTAAATACCTTGAGAGGTCCTGGGGAGAAGAGAGGGTGAAAAGCCTGAAGCACCAGCAGAAGAGCTCTCATTCCTTTGACACCGATGTGCTCTGTTGAAGAGGTGATCACACCTCCATCTTTAGGGAGCCAAAAGCTGCTCCCCATCCCACATTTGAAGCGTGTGTGAACAGCTTCTGAAAGGGAAGAAGGGGATGCAAGGGAATCCATGGATTGAGAGACAACTGCTGGCTCCACCAGTGAAGTTCCTTCTTGAGACAAGGTAGAAAAGGAACTACAAATTCTGGGGGATGCTCATGTTGAAGCCAAACTTCAGAAACCACTGAAACTTTCACATGTGGAGTTTGGACAGGGGAAGCATAGGGATGGGTGCATACCATGAACCCCAGAGCTTTTAGAAATTCCTGGCTGTTATAGAGACCGGAAGAAGATGATGCATAAAGTTGGATCCCCGACCTCCTCCAACCCGGTCACGGCATAGAAATCCAACGATAAAGCCAGGCAAACCTCCAGGCATTCACCCGCCTCAGGAGAGAAGTCCGGCAGAGGCTGAACAGCAGAAGATTCTGGCCTAGGTTTCTTGGCCGCCTTCACTGACAGCTGCCCTCAGAACGGGAAGTTCCCTCCATCGTGCCTTTCGCAAGAAGCTTAAGACACTGATTTCTGAAGATAAAGCACCAAAGAAGGGACTCTACTACGCAGGATTCTAGGTACCAAGGACTGACAGATGAACAGGATGTATGGTTGTATGAAGTACCAAGGCAAAATAGACAGTGTTTGTGGCAGCCCTTATGGGGACCATCTCCCACACTGGCATTTACCTTTCATGGATGACATAAAACCCCACAAGCAACAATAAAAAAATAGATAAGTAAAAAAGAACCCCAACAGGGCACTTATCTGCAATGGCTTGGTAAACCAGCAATAGAACAGGCGTTCAGACAGACCATCAAGAGATGGCTTTCAGACTGGCAGCAAAGAAGTTCTGAGGATGGTACGTCTAGATGTCACCTTTATGCCCTACACTATGCAAGGAGCGTGTGTGTGACAAACAGCATACCTTAAACAGCCTAAAGGCTATGGTATACTGGTTGGATGCCGGGTCACCCTTGGCATGGGATCCCTAATGTAATGAATACTGCAACAATGAAATGAAAGGACATCGGATAACCCTCCCTGAAATGTGTAGAGGTTATCCCCAGTGATTAACAAATGTTAAACACATTACCTACCAAAGGAAGGAGGAGCATAAAGAGCCTGAAGGTGAAGATGTATAGCAAAACTGCATCAGCATTCTGTAGAAACTACACCAATCATAATGCATCAGTGATGGAAGCAAGCTAGTAATCAAGTACCTGCCCACTCTGTTGACCACAGAGGGAGGCAAGTGATTGTGCAGGTCACAACCCTAAGCTCAGAGCAGGACATTCATTATTTTAATTCATAAATACTAGGACTACAGAAATTTAAAGACGTAGTACATAACACATCATTTGAAAAGTGGAAGGGAGCTAAATGGCTGAGAATACAGTTACAGGCTAAAAGTTAAATGGTCAACCACCACTCAAAAAGTACAGTTGTGTACACTTACCATAAATGCAGATGTTGGAGTGTATTCACTGTTGCAGTCATTACATTTGGGTAATCCTGCTGGCAGGTGGCACTCAGCTGGCCTGAATTCCAAAGTCTTGGGTCCTACGTCGGCTGCTGTCGCCCCTTCCCTGACGTCAGGTCATCAGGGGGTATAAAAGAAGCAGCCAACGCCATTTTCTTTAGTTTTTCTTGCTCCAAATGTCAGGTGCCCCCCAAAAGGGTAGCTATAATTTATATATGCATAATTACACGCACCAATATAAAATTTACCTTCATCTATAAGCAAATACACCACATAGGTTCCATCAGAAGAGAAGGGGGTTGGTGGGTGGGTAACCTGGACTGCAACAGTGAATACACTCGAACATCTACATTTATGGCAAGTGTACACAACTGTACTATGTTCTTCGTGTTTCACTGTTGCAGTCATTACATTTGGGTAGAGTCCCAAAGCTAAGGTTGGGCGGCTGTAGCTAAACAGCATTAGGAGCGGCTATGAGGCCCTGCTGAACTGCAGTGGCAAAGCCTGCCCTGGATTTAGAGTAGAATGGCAGATGATGGTGCTTTGTAAAGGTGTGCAATGAACTCCAAGTAGCAGCCTCTAAAATGTCCTTGGTAGGTACTCCCCTGAGAAAGGCTGCTGAAGTTGCTGCAGCTCTGGTTCAGTGTGGCCTAATGCCCTTAGGTACTGGCTTGCCATGGTTACACAAACGAATGCAGTGGCCTATCTACTTTGAAATAGTCTGCTTTGAGATGGCCTTTCCTTGTGATCCTGCAGCTTATGTCACTAATTGCTCTGTCTTTCTGAAAGCTTTGGTTCTGTCCAAGTAGAATCTAAGCTGTATGTGTACGTCCAAAGAATGCAGAATTCACTCCCCCTTGTTCTGTGGATTTGGATAGAAGGTTGGCAGGTGAATAGTTTGCTTGAGAGCCACACTGGACACTACCTTTGTCATAAATGTTTGGTTTGTCCTCAGAGACCCTATCTGGATAAAAAATGATAAAAGGTTCCACAGCCATGAGTGCCTGTAGCTCTGAAACTAGTCTTGCAGAAGTCATTGCTAGGAGCAGAGCTGTTTTCCACGATAATTTTATATCAGCAGTAGCGGCTGGCTCAAAAGGAGGCAGGGTGAGTTTTTCCAAGACATAGTTGAGGTCCCATGCAGGCATGGTGATCTCCTTGGAGGTCTTAAATTTTTGGCTCCTCTGAGGTACTGCTTTAATAAGGGATGAGAAAAGATTGGTGGCTCTACATTGTAATGAGCCGAAACAGCAGAAGCATGAATTTTAATAGATGAAAAAGATAGGCCTTTGTCCAGCATCTCAGTTAAGTATTGCAAAATCGGAGGAATATTTGGCACAGCTGTATCAGTTCCTTGTGCCTGGTTCCAAGCACAGAATCTCTTCCATTTTCCAGCATAAGGATTTTCTAGTACTAAGCCTTCTGGCTTCCAAAATGACATCCATCACAGCTTTACTGAAAGGTGCATTTTGTATGACTACAATATTCGCCATGCTGTCAGGTTTAAAGTTCTGAGTTGGCTGTGCAGGATCCGACTGTTTTGCTGGGACAGTAGATGAGGTATTGGAGGGTAAGGTCCAAGCTGGGCATTGAGAAAAGCTCCTTAGTATTGGATACCAGTACTGGCGTGGCCAGTCTGGGGCAATCAGAATCATCTTTGGCTTCTCCTGTCTGACCTTTAGGAGTACCTTGGGGAGGAGAGGCAGTGGGGGAAATGCATATACTGATAGGGCGTCCACTTTCCATACTTGTCTGTGATAAATCCTTGTGCAGAATTTTTTTAGTTGGTAGTTGTGAGGGGAGGCAAATAGATCTATGTCCTGGCATCCCCATTTCTTTATCATGCTGAAGACTTGTGGATCCAGGTGCCACTAGTGGGGATCCATAAGGTTTCTGCTTAGTTCGTCTGCCAGTGTGTTTTTCCTTCCTGGCAGGAATTGTGGCTGCAGATGTACTTGGTAAGTCAATGCTGTGCCCCACAAAGTCACAGCTAATCTGCAAAGGGGGTAAGAATGTGTTCCCCCTCTGCTCGTTTATATACACCACATGACCGTGGTGTTGTCTGTCTATCAGTAGTTGTCCTAGATTAAGTAGGTCCTTGAAGGCTGTCAGGGCATTTTGAACTGCTAGCATCACTTTTTGATCAATATGTAGAAGCATTTGGTTTGAGGTCCATGTGCCCTGAATACATCTTCCAGCCATGTGGGCCCCCCAGGCATAATCTGATGCATCCGTTGTTAGTGTCTGCCTGGCTGGGGGTAATGTGAATGGCTGTCCCTTGTTTTGGTGACAAGCCTTTGCCCACCATCAAAACTCCTGATGCAGGCAGGGAATGAGAGTAAAGTACAGTTTTGTACCTACCATATATGTAGATGTTCGAAGATCCACATTGCTGCAGTCCTTACTTATGGGTAGTCCGCTGTCCTCGGTCGGCCCGAATACCAAAGTATTAGGCTGACGTCGGGGTCATGGCGCCTAGATCTGACATCAGAGCGCCAGGGTATAAGCGCATGACCGTCATATCCTCAGTCTTTCTTGCCCCAGATGTCAGAAGGCCAAACAAAAAGGCCACAGCCAAAACAGAATACCTCCCAAAAACAAGCCCAACAACCATCACCTAAAGCATAGCATCATGTGAAACTACAGTGGGGAAGGAGGGAGGGTAAATTGGACTGCAGCAATGTGGATCTTGAACATCTACATTTATGGTAGGTACAAAACTGTACTATGTTCTTCATCTCACATTGCTGCAGTCCTTACTTATGGGTAGAATCCCAAAGCAGGGAAAGGGAGGTTGGTAAAATCAGAGAGCATCACGGGCTGCTAAAATGCCCTGTAAAATTGCAGTGGCAAATCCAGCCCTAGACTTAGAATAAAGAGGAAGGTGGTAATGTTTAGAAAAGTATGCACTGAACTCCAAGTAGCTGCCTCCAAAATGTCTTTGTAGCTACCCCCTTAGAAAGGCCGTAGAAGTAGCAGTAGCCCTAGTGGAATGAGGCCTGATTCCAGCCGGAATCTCCTTAGCATGATGGGAATAACAGAAAGAAATACAAAACCCAATCCATTTAGAAATAGTTTGTTTTGAAACAGGTTTACCTGTGAACCCAAAGCAAAAGAAACAAACTGCTGAGACTGTCTGAACTCCCTGGTTCTGCTCAAATAATAACAACTGTCTGTGAATATCCAAAGTATGCAAAATTTTCTCCCTTTATTTTGGGGTTTGCATAAAAGTAGGCAAATGAATAGTTTGGTTTAAGGCCACACTAGAAACCACTTTAGGCATAAAGGAAGGATTAGTACTAAAGATACCCTATCCTTATGAAAAATCAGGAAAGGCTCCACTGCCATGAGGGCCTGTAATTCAGAAACCCTTCTTGCAGAGGTAATGGCCAACAAAAAGCAGTTTTCCATGACAAATACTTTAACTCGGCAGTAGCTGCAGGCTCAAAAGGTTGTAGAGTAAGTTTTTCCAACACAAAATTGAGATCCCAAGCCGGAGTAGGAGCTCTCGGGGGTCTTATATTCTTTGCCCTCTAAGAAATTGCTTAAACAAAGGACGAGAGAATAAAGGAGGGTCACAATCATAGTGAGCAGAAATGGCTGCAGCATGGACCTTTATCGAGGAGAAAGACAAACCCTTGTCCAATAACTCAGTAAGATATTGAAGAGCAACACTTAAATCAGGTTTGGAGACATCAAAGTCCTTTTCTTTGCTCCAAATAAAATCTCCTCCATTTATCAGAGTAAACTTTCCTGGTACTAGGCCTCCTGGCCTCCAAAATAACATTCAAAACTTGTTGTGGAAGCTGAGACCCTCCAGAGTCTAAAACAGAATATGCCAGGCTGTTAGATGCAGAGACTGAATCTTGACATTGAGGAAGTGACTGTCCTCTTGTGACAAAAAGGAATCAAAGGCAGAGGCCATGGAGGTTCTCGTAAACTCCTCAGTAATGGGTACCAGTGTTGTCGAGGCCAATCCGGTGCTATCAAAATCATGGTTGGCTTGTCTTGTCTGGCCTTCAAGTACCTTGGGAAGAAGAGGCAGAGGTGGAAAGGCATATACATGCAGATTGTTCCAACTGAATGATAGAGCGTCCACCTTCCAAGCTGTGTGATGAAACATTTTTGTGCAAAACTTTGGCAACTGGTAATTTAGTGGAGAAGCGAACAGATCTATGTCTGGAGTTCCCCATAACACTGTCAACTGTTGGAATACATGAGGATCCAATTTCCACTCGTGAGGATCCACTATTTGTCTGCTCAAGACATCTGCTAAGGAGTTCTGTGCTCCTGGTAGAAACCTTGCCTGAAAATTGAGGTGTAGATTGAGAGCAGTTTCCCACAGAATCATCGCTTCTGCAAAGAGGGTAAGAATGGGTTCCCCTGCTTGTTGATGTACCACATGACAGTAGTGTTGTCTGTTTGAATCAACACCTGCCCTGGGTGAAGTAAATCTTTGAAAGCCATCAATGCAAACTGGATTGCTAACATTTCCTTCAAGTTGATATGCAAATGTTGGAGTTTGACAGGCCACGTGTTTTGCACCCATTTTCCATTGAGGTGTGCACCCCAAGCCTTGTCCGAGGCATCTGTCGTTAGAATCTGACTCGCCTCTGGCGGGTCACAGAGAGTCCCTTGTTTAGGTGACATTCCTGAGCCCACCACAAAAACTCCTTCTGAATGCAAGGTATTATCTGAATGACAGTGTCTAGATCTTGGCAGTGCTGTGTCCATACATTTTGAGATACCATTGAAGCTTCCTCATATGCAATTTGGCATTGGGAAGCACTAGAATACAAGATGCCATGAACCCCAAGGCTTGAAGGACTGTCCTTGCAGTCAGCCTGGACCGTAGAGACATTTGATGGAAATAAAGAGAAAGGCTTCTTTGTTTGTCCGGGTCAAAAGGCCATCTGGGAAGCTGTATTCAGTCTCACACCCAGAAAGCACATGTCCTGAGAGGGTACTAGACTGGACTTTGTTTCATTCACAGAATACCCTAGGCATCTTAACACTGCCATCACATACTGTAGATGATGAAGAAGTTCGTCCTTTTCCTGTGCAATAATCAGGCAATCGTCCAAATAAGGATAAATCTGTATTCCTCTTGGTCTGAAAAATGCTATCACTGGAGCCAGAATCTTTGTGAACACTCTGGGCGCAGTAGATAAGCCAAAGGGCAATGCAGAGAACTGATAATGTAAATTTCCAGCCGAAACGCAGGTACCTCCTGCAACTGGGCCTGATAGGAACATGCAGGTAAGCCTCTTTGAGATCCAGAGTAACCATCCAGTGATCTTTTCCCAACAGAGGTAAAAGTTGTTGTAAAGTCAGCATCTTGAACTTTGGAATGTCCAGGTAAGTGTTGAGGATAGATAAATCCAAAATTGGTCTCCACGTGTTCCCTTTCTTTGGAACTAGAAACAGGCGAGAATAAAATCCTAGGCCCACTTCTGACAGAGGAACTGGCTGTATAGCTCCTATTTGAAGAAGTAAAGAAATTTGTCTGTGAGCCTCTATCCTTTGCCGAGGAGGGATGTCTGGCATGCCTTTGAAAGGAGGCATGGTATGGAAATAAAACTCGTAACCTCGGTTTATTATGTCCAATACCCATTTGTCCTGGGTGACTAAATGCCAATTTTGCTTGAAAAGAGCCAACTTTCCTCCCAAAGGAGCTGCCAGGCAAGAAGAATCTGGCAGCTGAAAATGCAGGTCATTGGGCCTGTTTACGAAAGGACTGGCCCCTGCCCTCACCAGCAGATTGAGCAGGCGAACTCCATTGTCTCGGCCTGAAGGTACCATGAGCTCTGCCCCTACCACGTCTAGATCTACCCCTAGACTGAGAATCAGAAGAAGAATCGTCCACCCCTTAGTAGGCCAATTTCTACTAAACTTTGGAGGTTGTACCTGCAAAAATCTTTAACAGTCTGCATAGACTTAGCCTTGTCTTCCATTTTCTTTAAGACTGACTCCACAGGAGGACCAAACAAAACTTCAGACTGTAAAGGGGCATCCAGAATTCTAGACTTAACATGCTCAGACAAATTCTGATCCTTAAGCCAGGCGTGCCTATGAATAACTGAACCAGTGGCAGCCACCCTAGAAGAAGCCTGTAAAGCATCAAAACCACATTGCAAAGAGTGCTTACCCACCTGTTCAGAAACATGCACTATATCCTGCAATTCTTTACACTCTATGCCCTCTGCCAAAGCATCCACTTTAGATCTTAGCTGAGAAAGGAGGAAATTCTGATACTTCAACATATGAAACTGGCAGTTCAAAGCTCTCATTGCTAAAGTAGAAGAGGTATATACCTTCTTACCCCATCTATCCAAAGCTCTAGCTTCCTTATCCAGAGGAACGGATTCTTAACAACAGAGGCTCTAACACCCTTAGGCCCCTGACTAATAGTTTCTGGGTCGCCTAGGACTCTTATAAAGATATTTATGCCTCAGGCACCCTGTAATACCTGTCGGTTTAACTGGAGCAGGAGGCACAGAATCTGGATTAAGGAAGCTTCCGAGTAAACATCTGAAACAACATCCAAACGGAGGTATAGCTAAGGTCTATGCTGTGGTAAAACAAGAACTCCTAAGTCTCTTCCGTGAATCAGAGTAATCCTGTCCTTCCCACTTAAAATGCTCCCTCATGGAATGCAGAGTTTCTGAAAATGAAAAATCCTCTGGAGGACAAGCAGAAGGAGTGGAATACACTGTATCAGAATCAGAATAAGGAGGAAATCTTGAATGTCTTCAGCAGAAGACTCTGAATCATCTGAGGCCTGCTCCAAACTTTCCAACTCTGGCTCCATCCTGGGCCTCTTATCAGGAGGGCATAGAACCTCTAATTAAAGTAATCAAATCCTCTGCCATTTTAAGCATGTGCTTTTAGGCACAGACCCTGAAGAACCAGAACTGACACCAGAGGAAGGCAAAACAGACCTGCCCTTAGAAGGAGCCTTAGAAACAGTAACAGAAGGCCTAACCACCTTAGGCATAGAAGGAGAATAGTAACCTGAGAGGCCCTTCAGCCTGACCTGCCTCCTGAGAGGCCACATCATGTAAAATCAAAGTTTCCCCTGGGACTCAACAGAAACTTCAGCCGGATCCACCTGTTCAGCTGTAGCTTCTAAAGATCCGGCGTCAGTAACGGACGAATCATCCTGCCTAGGTTTTAAAGATTTGTCTTGCTTCTTAGTAGAAGCAGGCGGAACATCCGGCGGCATATTATAATTACACCTCTTGCCAAAGACTAACCTAGCGCAATCTAACCTCCGTTTTATAGTGCGCTTATTAAACCTAGCACAAAACCGACACCCAACTCATTAGTACTCCGCGGTCTTCGTCCCAAACAAGGAATACAAAGAGTGGTAATCCCTATGCGGTATCTGTTTCCCACAAGAAATACAATTATTCACTTTTTCTGACATCTGGTAAATAACTGAGGCAAGAAAAAACAAAAATATTCTCAACGGGTACTTAGCCCAACTTGGTATCGGTCTGAAACTCAAACGAAAAATGTCAGAACGAACGGCACTTGTAACGCTGCTTCTGCATCGGACCATGCAGCAAAAAGACTGAGGATATGACGCCGGTCATGCGCTATACCCTGACGCTCTGATGTCAGATCTAGCGCCCATGACCGACGCCAGCCGGTATTCGGGCCGACCGAGGACAGCGGACTACCCATAAGTAAGGACTGCAGCAATGTGAGATGAAGAACATTCATAGTTTCCAAGCTGTGGCAATGCAGAATCCAAACACTTAAGTACCATTGAAGTTTCCTCATATGCAGTCTTGCATACAGAATTAGTAGGATGCAGGATGCCATGAAGCCCAAAGCCTGCAGAATTTTTCTTGCAGATAACTGGGCCTTTGTTGCCAACATTTTGAAATAGTCAGTTGCCTTTGTTTGTCTGGCGTGAGAAAAGCCATCTGGGCAGTTGTATTTAAGCTTGCACCCAAGAATATTACCTCTTGAGAGGGTACTAGTTTAGATTTCTTTTCGTTGACTGTGCACCCTAGGCATGTTGGAAGTCTTTTCACAAATGTCAGATGCTGTAGAAGAATGTCCTTGTTCTCTGCTTGAATCAGGCAGTCGTCCAAGTAAGGAAATATTTGTATTCCTCTTTGTCTGCAGAATGCAATTACTGGTGCCAGGCACTTTGTAAAGACCCTGGGCGCAGTAGATAAGCCAAAGGGCAGCGCAGAGAATTGGCAATGCATTGAGCCAGCCTTGAATCTGAGGTATCTTCTGCATATTTGTCTGATTGGGACATGCAGATATGCCTCTTTTTGGTCTAAAGTCACAAGCCAAGCGTTCTTGCCCAGCATGGTAAGAAGCTGCTGCAAAGTCAACATCTTGAATTTTGGTATATCCAGGAATGTGTTCAAAATAGATAGGTCCAGCAATGGCCTCCAGGCCTTGTCCTTTCTGGGTACCAACAGTCCTGAGTAAAATCCTTGTCCCTGCTCGCTCTGGTACTTGTTGAATGGCCCCCATGTCCATGAGGGATGAGACTTGTTTCTGTGCCTCTGCCCATTGATTTTTTGGCAGATCTGGCCAGCCGTTTGCCTTTGGCAGGGTATGGAAATGGAGCTTGTAGCCTTGTGACACGATATTTAGGACCCACTTGTCCCGGGTTATAACGTGCCAATTTTGAAAAAAGTGCTAATTTTCCCCCTAAGGGTTCTGCAAGGAGATAAGTGCTTGGTGCAGGCAGGGAGGGGGGGGGGTCATTGGGACTGTTTCCTGTATGGTTGTGATTTGTCTTCTCCAACTTTGGAGGTAGAAGCCCCCCATTGCTTTGGGCGGTATGAACCTTGCACCTGGGCTCTGCCTCTAGGTCATCTGGATCTGCCCCTTTGAGGTCTGACACAGGAAAGGACCAATTCTTTGTCAGCCAGTGTCTACTAAACCTAGGTGGCTGTACTTGTAAAAAAATCTTTGACCGTTTGTATAGATTTAGCTTTGTCCACCATTTTCTTTAACACCTCTTCTGCCGTCACACCAAACAAAGTATCATGCTGTAAAGGTGCATCTAATAATTTAGCTTTAACATGATCAGACAGATTTTGTTCCTTTAACCAAGTATGCCTCCTAATTACAGAACCTGTGACTGTGGCCCTGCAGGAGGCCTCTAAAAGAATCAAAACCACATTGCAAAGTATGCTTTCCAACTTGTTCAGCTGCATGCGATAAATCCTGCATCTCCTTGTTTTCTGCACATTCAGAGTTTAACAACATTTTCTGTTTAAGTAATGCCACGACATGTTGCTGATATTTGAGCATAAGAAACTGACAGTTTAAGGTCCTTATAGCCAAGGTAGCAGATGTGTAAACCTTTTTTCCCCCATCTATCCAGTGCCCTAGAATCTATCAGAGGGGGTACGGTTTTTTGCAGCGGAAGCCTTACCTCCTTTGGGACCCTGAGAAATAGTTTCTGGGTCTGCAGCAGGGTTTTTAAAAAGGAATTTATGAGAGTCAGGAACCCTGTAATATCGGTCAGGCTTAACAGGAGCTGGAGGTAAGGAGTGAGGGGTAAGACTAGACTCCGAAAACACATCTACATTGTCTAACACAGGTGGGATGGCTAGTGGCTTGTGTTGAGGTAGTAAAAGGAAATCCCGGAGCCTCTTTTTAGATTCTGAAAAATCTTGGCTCTCCCAATGGAAATGCTCCCTCATGGTATGCAAGGTTTCCCCAAAAGTATAGTCCTCTGGAGGAGAATCTGAAGGTGTAGATTCTTCAGAGAATCCTCATAGAGGGGAAGAGGATATTCCTGATCAGAAGAGGTATCAGAAAAATGGTAACCTGATCTGAAGATTCACAGTCAGTCTCTTGCCTAGGCCTCTTCAAGAGGGGGATGGGAAACCCTGATCAAGGTAATCAAGTCTTTGGCCATTTTGAGCATCTGTTTTTTGGGCATAGAGGCCTGACCACGTGGCTCTTGAGTTTGTTTCTTTGCTCTGGAAGGTGCTTTAGTCTTTGCCTTTGAAGCTGAAGTTGGTTTGATGTAAAAATGTTTAGGTCTGAATACACCCTCAGAAGCAGGTGCCTGCTCAGCGGCTCCGGATCCATCTGAAGGGATAATATCAGAGGCTCCAATACCTTGAGGTTCCAGCCGCATGGCCGACTCCACATGGGAGTCTGTAGCGGCCTGCGACTCTAAAGTAGCGGGAGTCAGGGACTGCGAAAGCGCCTCACTGAGAACCGGCGACTGGCTTAGGGGAAGCTTAGTCGGTTTTGGGACTCTGTTGTCTTTCCTTTTCTTTGCATTTTTTGTGAACTCCGGTAGTCTGATGGCTATCCAACGACATTTCTGGATAATTAAACCGGCGTCCAAAATAGTTTAAAGCAAAATCATACTGACGCTTAGTGTGTTAGTTAAATCTAGCACAAAACAGACAACCAAAATAGTTATGATCAGGGCCTAGGCAAGGAATACAGTAAGAATGAAAACCCTCATGAGGTATTTGCTTCCCACAAGAAATGCAATTAACTTTTTCTGACATCGGTCTGGAGCAAGAAAAAAAGTTTCCCCAACGGGGTACTTAGCTTTATTGAAGACTTCCGATCTGAAACTCGGACACGAAAATCTCAGGAGTCGGCCGACCGGCACTTGCGAACTGCTTTGGGCACCGCGCGGCAAGAAAGACTGGAGAAAATGGCGTCAGCTGCTTCTTTTATACTCCTGACGACAGGGAAGGAGCGACAGCAGCCGACGCAGGAGGAATTCAGGCCAGCTGAGGGCAAAATGCCAGCAGGATTACCCAAATGTAATGACTGCAACAGTGAAACACGAAGAACATCAAGAATAAAGAGTAGAAAAGTCTTGTATAAGCTGGAACATGAACACTAAGCTGGTACAATAACTTCCATTTCCTGTCAGAACATGAAAGGGATTAGGAAGATTTAAATGAATCTTTAAGGTGAAATTTTACATAAGTGATACAACACTACATTGCACCTTCAATTAGAACAAGAAAGGATGGTGGAGCTACTTACATAAGGCAAGCCGCAGACGATGCATTTGTAAGTGCCCAGGAAAAAATCCCATCAGAACAAAAAAAGTAGGACTGAAGTCAAGGTGCTGTTTTCAATTGAGAAACTTACAACAAATAGTGTAAAAGTTAAAGTAGCAGCCTCAGTTTTTTTTTTTCCAGCTTGCATAATTTTTCTGCGTAGTTCCCCTTATGCATTCTAACAAGAATGCCTCTTTTTGAAAAACTTGTTCATCAACCGTGGTTACCCTATACCCTTGATTGATGAACTTATTGAGGAAATAGACCAAGAGAGACAAGTTGGTTTTTATATACCGCTCCTTAACCAAGGGAATACTGATGGAGTATCTTACTTACTTGATGACTCTTACTTTGATTCTTTTTTGAGTGATGATGTGACTTCTGATTTGCCTAGTACTGAACAGGTTCGTAATTTTAATTTAAGTTTTATTACAACCTTTAACAAAAACTCTAGACAAATTTGGGAGATTATTTGCAAGAATTGGCATTTTATTTCATACAATTCTTTTTTATTGGAGAAACTTGGCCCTAGACCCTTTGTTATTTACAAAAGGGGCAAGAATTTGAAGGAACTCCTGCAAACGAATAGTGGTAGTTGTGCGTTTACTAAAATAAAGAGCACTTTTACCTGTGGGTCCTGCAATTGGTGCCACATGTTAAGAACAGGGAGTTCTTTTGTCATTAGGAACATAAAATATCAAATTAATCACAAAATTAACTGCCAGACCAAATTGGTTGTTTAGTTGGCAACTTATGATTGTTGTGCGGCTTTCTATGTTGGTAAGACGGACCACAAGTTCCGTGAACGTATTTACCAACATGTTTATGCCATTAGAAATAATAAAAGTGACAATTCTTTAGCTAAACACATTTCCTGTTTTCCAGGGCATAGTTTCCATTTTATGGCAATTGACCATATTCCTCCTAGTATTAGGGGTGGCCCTTTATTATTAGAAAACAGTGAAATTGAATGGCAATTTAGGTTAGATGCCTTTTCTTACCCTGGACTTAACGAAAATTGTAATATCTCCTGCATCTTGAAATTGAAAAGTTATTTAAGATGATTATTTCATCTTGGTCATTTTTTATTACCTAGTATAGTCATTTTGATGCTATTTCATTGGTTTCTGATGCTTTGTGTAGTTTCGATGTACTTCTCTCACTACATATTTATGTGATATGTGTTTTCGTGTATTTGTGTATAAATTTTTAAAAAATAAAAATGGAACCATTTTTTAAAACGAAAGTGGATCAACCTTTAATAATTTTTTCACTGGTTATATAATTACTTGTTTAGTTATTTAGTTCAATCAGGATTAGTTTAATGGCATGCCCCTTTTTACTAAGGTATTCTTGTACAAGGGTTCACTGCCTTTTTAATATGTAATGTTTCCGTCACAATTTATCTAATGTTCTTTTAGGTTTTCATACCTATCGTTTTTAAATGACTGTATTATTTTTTTATTTGTGGACTGGTTATTGTTTAATTAAGCGTGCCACTTTGGAAGAAAATCAATTATGATGCAGCTACATTACATGTTTATTATTTAAGAGTCTCCAATATTTGGCGCGCTTTTTAAACTGCATTCTGAGGAAGCTACTGAATGTTCAGTGGCGAAAACGCTTTTGTTCTAAGTAAATAAAAGACGCGTTTAATTCACCTTTTGGATATTGGACAACTTTTTTTACGTTGGGCTCAGGGAATCCAAACAAAAGCAAATACACCAAAAAGGCTTTTAAGTGTAGTAAAAGAAAGGAGAGGCATAGTAAGAAAAAACGGGGCTGGAGGGAGGGTAACCAGGACTGCAACAGTGAATACACTCTAACATCTACATTTATGTTAAGTCTACACAACTGTACTATGTTCTTCGTGTTTCATTGTTGCAGTCATTAAATTTGGGTAGAATCCTAAAGCTATGGTTTGGAGGATGGATTTATACAGCATTAGGACCAGCTATAAGGCCCTGCAAAACAGCAGTGGCAAAGCCAGCTCTGGATTTAGAGAAAACTGGTAAATAATAGTGCTTGGTGAAAGTTTGAACTTAACTCCAGGGTAGCAGCTACTAGAATATCCCTGGTAGGAACACCTCTGAGAAAGGCTGTAGAAGTAGATGTAGCCCTGGTGGAATGGGATTTGATCCCCTGGGGGATGTTTTCCATGGTGCTTACAGCAGAAATTAATGCAATGGCTTATCCATTTGGAAATGGTTTGCTTTGTGATCGCCTTTCCCTCTGCCCCCTGCAGCAAATACTACCAGCAGTTCAGATTTTCTTCGAGATTTAGTCCTGTCCAAGTAAAATCTAAGTTGTGTGTGTACATCCAATGAATGCAGAATTCGCTCCCCCTTGTTCTGTGGATTGGGAAAGAAAGTTGGAAAATGAATGGACTGATTAAGAGCCACACTGGATACCACCTTGGGCATGAAGGATGGGTTGGTCCTAAGTGACACCCTGTCCGCATGAAAGATGATGAAAGGCTCCACTGCCATAAGGACCTGTAATTCAGAAATCCTTCTAGCCGAAGTGATGGCTAAAAGGAAGGCTGTTTTCCAGGAAAGGAAATGCAAGTCTGCAGTAGCAGCTGGCTCGAAAGGAGGTAGAGTGAGTTTCTCCAATACAAAGTTAAGGTCCCAGGCAGGGATTGGAGCTCTCCTGAGTGGCCTCAAGTTTTTGGCCCCACTGAGATACTGCTTTAGCAGAGGGTGAGAGGGGGGTTGGGGGGGTTCCGTGTTGTAATGAGCTGAAATGGCTGAGGCATGGATTTTTATGAATGAAAAAGACAGGCCCTTGTGAAGCATCTCAGTTAAGTATTGTAAAATCTGAGGTAAAATTAGGCACTACTGTGCTCATCCCTTGAGATAAACGGAATTGATTCTGTGCCTGTAATCTATCAGCATAAGATTTTCTGTTACCAAGTCTTCCCACCTCCAAAATGACATCCATCACAGGTTTACTGAAGGATGCTAAGGGGGAATTTAAGTGATTCAATGTCTGGAGCGGAGGGTGTAGAATTTGGTTGTTCTGCTGAGCCAGTAAGGAAGGTGTCTGAGGCAGGTGCCATGGAGAAATTTGTGACAGACTGCATAGGAGTGGGCACCAATGTTGGCGAGGCCAGTCTGGAGCAATCAAAATTATTTTTGGTTTGTCCTGTTTGACTTTTAATAGAACTTTGAAGAGCAAAGACAGAGGGGGAAAGGCATAGACTGATATGTTTTCCCAGCTGAAGGACAGAGCATCCACTTTCCAGGCTTTTTTGAGTTCTTGTGCAAAATTTGTCCAACTGGTAGTTGTGGGGTGAGGCAAAAAGATCTATGTCTGGGCTCTCCCATTTGCATGTCAACATGCTGAAAATCAGTGGTTCCAGTTTCCATTTGTGTGGGTCCATGAGATTTCTGCTTAGTCTGCCAAAATATTCATCTTTCCTGGCAGGAATTGAGCTTGTAGTTGTACTTGACAGCTCAAGGCAGTGTTCCACAATGCCATGGCTAGTCTGCAGAGGGGGTAGGAATGTGTACCCCCCTGCTTATGTACCACATAACTGTGGTGTTGCCCGTCTTTACCATTAGTTGCCCTGGATGAAAGTAGTCCTTGAAGGCTGTCAGTGCATTCTGTACAGCTAGCATTTCTTTTTGATTGATATGAAGGTGCATTTGATTTGGGCTCCATTTGCCCTGAATGCACTTCCCTGCCAGATGAGCCCCCCCCCCCCCAAGCATAGTCTGATGCATCTGTAGTTAGGGTTTGGGTGGCAGGGGGTGGTGTGAATGGCAGTCCCTTGTTTTGGTGGCAGGCCTCTGCCCACCATAAGAACTCTAGTTGCAGGCAAGGAATGATAGGAAATTATCTTTTCCAGGCTGTGACAATGTTGACTCCATAAACTATTTAAGTACCACTGAAGTTTCCTCATATGCAATCATGCATATGGAATTAGAAGAATGCAGGAGGCCATGAACCCCAAGGCTTGCAGTATTTGTCTTGCAGATAGGGTTTTTGTGGCCACCTGTTTGAAGTAAGTCACCAAATGAATTTGCTTTTCTGGCGTAAGGAAAGCCACCTAGGCAGTTATATTCAAGCTTACACCCAGGAATGTAATTTTTTGAGAGGGTACCAGTTGTGATTTTTCGTTTATTGTGTACCCTAGACAAGTTAGAACCCTTTTTACAAACGCCAGATGTTTTAGAAGAATGGCCTCGTTTTCTGCCTGAATTAGACAATCGTCCAGGTATGGATACATTTGAATATTTCTTTGCCTGCAAAATGCAATTACTGGAGCCAGGCACTTTGTAAATACCCTGGGTGCAGTAGATAAGCCAAACGGCAGTGCAGAGAACTGATAATGCAAGTAGCCTGCTTTGAGGCAGAGGTATCTTCTGCAAGATTCCCTGA
Source organism: Protopterus annectens (assembly GCF_019279795.1). NCBI lineage: Eukaryota > Metazoa > Chordata > Ceratodontiformes > Protopteridae > Protopterus > Protopterus annectens. Next base: position 565,238,225 of record NC_056736.1, read on the forward strand.
CTGGGATATGCAGGTAAGCCTCTTTTAAATCTAGAGTTGCCAACCAGGCAACTTCACCTAGCATAGGAACTGGTAAAGCTTCAGCATCTTGAATTTTGGAATGTCGAAAAAGGTGTTTAAAGTAGACAGGTCCAGAATTGGACGTGATGATTTGTCTTTTCTGGGTACCAGGAAAAGTCTGGAATAGAAACCTTGTCCCTTTTCCCTTTCTGGTAGTAGTTGAATTGCCCCCATGTTTAGGAGGGAAAGTACTTGTTTTTGAGCCTCTGCCCACTGATTTGGGGGCAGGTCTGGCCATCCGTTTGGAGTTGGCAATGTGTGAAAATGAAATCTGTATCCCTGGGGCACTATATTTAAAACCCATTTGTCCTGGGTTATAAGTTGCCAGTTTTTTGCATGAAGAGCCAGTTTTCCCACCAAAGGGGTGGCTAAGAGTTAAGTGCTTGGTAATTTTAAATGAAAGTCATTGAGACTGTTTACCATAGGGAGGTGTCTTCTTGTTTCCAGATTTGGGAGGTGTCTTGTTGTTTCCAGATTTGGAAGCAGACACACCCCAATGCTTAGTTCTGAAAGTCCTTTGGGACTGAAACCTGGTGCTTTTGGAATGTCTGGGTTTGGCTCGAGTGGCTCTGGAAGGAACTGGAAAGGACCAGTTCTTAGTAGGCCAGTGCCTACTAAATCTTGGAGGTTGTACTTGTAAGAAATCTTTCACAGTTTCCATAAATTTGGCTTTATCTTCCATCTTTTTTAGAACTTCTTTCAGCCTTATTGCCAAACAGATGGTCCTGCTGCAAAGGAGCATCCAACAATTTTGCTTTAACATGATCAGACAGAGATTGCTCCTTATTAAGCCAAGCATGCCTTCCAAGTACAGACCCAGTAACAGCAGCCGTGCAAGAGGCTTCCAAATAATCAAAACCACATTGCAAAGTATGTTTTCCAACTTGTTCAGCTGAATGCAATAAATCCTGTAAATCCTTATTTTCCACACGGTCAAAAATAATCATTTTCTGTTTAAGCAGTCCCATGATATGCTGCTGATATTTTAGCATATGGCATTGACAGTTTAAAGCCCTGATTGCCAAGGTTGCAGAAGTATAAACATTTTTACCCCATCTATCCAGCACCCTGAAGTCTCTATCAGAAGGGGTTGGATTTTTAGCAGTAGAAGGTTTAATGTCATTGGGCCCCTGAGAAATGGTTTCAGGGTCTGCAACAGGATTTCTGAAAAGGAATTTGTGGGAGTCAGGAACCCTGTAGTATCCGTCGGGCTTACAAGGGGCCAGAGGCAGGGAATCAGGGGCCATACTGGATTCTGAAAACACATCAACAATGTCTAGTGCAGGAGGTATAGCTAAAGGCCTAAGCTGAGGAAGAAGGAAATCCCCAAGCCTCTTTTTTGATTCGGAAATATCCTGATTTTCCCAGTGGAAATGCTCCCTTAAAGTATGTAAAGTTTCCCTAAAGAAAAATCCTCAGGGGAAAAGCAGAAGGAATGGAATCCTCTGCATCAGAGTCCTCATAAGTAGGTATGGACAAATCCTGTTCATTAGAAGAGTCAGAAGAAACAGAGTCCTGTTCAGAAGATTCATAGTAAAGTTCAGCCCCAGGACTCTTAGAGGGGGGGGGTTGACTATCCCTGATTAGAGTAATTAAATCTTCAGCCATTTTGATCATTTGTTTTTTAGGCATAGGGGCCTGAACAGGTGGCCTGGGCGCCAGTTTTTTAGACACAGATCGAGATTTTGGCCTTAAAATTGAAGGTGGTGTCTGTTTACTATACAAATCTGTAGGCCTGAATACACCCTCAGAAGCCGGTGCCTGCACAGCGGCTCCAGACCCATCCAAGGTAGAGACCTCCACGGGTTCCATAGGTGAAGCATCTCGCGGCATACCGGTCTCGGAATGGGTTTCAGTAGAGGTCTGCGAATCAGTAGCAGCTGGAATCGGGGGCTGCGAAAGCACCTCACCGAGTACTGGCGTAGGAGAAGTGTCGTCGGCAGTTTTGGACCTCAACGGCCTGTATCTTTTTCTTTGTGTTTTTTCAGTATTCCGGTAGTCGGATGGCCAACTGCCATCATTTCTGGATAATTAAATAGAGAACCAAAATATTTAGAAGCAAAAATGTACAGGCAACGGATAGTGCGCTGATTAAATAAAGCACAAAACCGACAGCAAGGTACGTGGTGGTCAGGGCCTAGGCAAGGAATACAGTACAAATGGAAATCCTTATGCGGTATTTGCTTCCCACAAGTAATACAATTATTAACTTTTACTGACATCGGTAAGGAGCAAGAAAAAGTTTCCCCAACGGGGTACTTAGCTTTTTAGTTGAAGACTTCGGTTCTGAAACTCGAAAATGAGAATTTCAGGAGTCGGCCAACTTGAACTTGTGAACTGCTTCTGCTTCGGGCACCGTTCGGCAAGAGACTGATATAATGGCGTCGGCTGCATGTTTTATACTCCTGACATCATGGAAGAAGGGATAGCAACCGATGCAGGACCCAAGACTTTGTTAATCAGGCTGAATGAGGGCAACCTGCCAGCAGATTACCCAAATGTAATGACTGCAACAGTGAAACAAGAACATCAAGGCTGTATAAAAGGGAAAAAAGACTAAAGCAGTCCAGTTTTCAAATTTCTATTGTTTGTAGGTTATTGTGGGAAATTAGAGCACACCACAGACAGACAAAAATAGGCACAGCAAGATTCTACATACACAAAGAAAACTGCAAACCCTTAGGAAGACGACTTAGTAGCACTACCCTTAAAGCTAAAGATTCTGAGGTCAGAAGCAACCAGGAAAGACAAACTGAATACACAGACATAAATCTCAGGAACATAGTATAAATTGAAAAACGGAGCCTGGAGACTTAATGACGTAGCTACACTTTGCAAATAACAGATAGGGAAACTGTCCTTACTTGCATAGTGTTATGGAGAATACAGAATGGGCAGGTAGCCAGAAAAAAAATAGAGGGCAAGCTAAGTTCTGACTGCTTTAGCTGTGAAGATGATTAAGTTGGAACCCTGGAACTTAGATCGTTAATGTTATTAGAACATAATCTTTTATTTTATTGTGAGGAGCAGCAGCCTGCTGGATATGAAGTGAAATGCCAGAAATAAAATTTAGACTGCCTTTTATATAAGACATGTATATAGACACCAGCCACTGCCAAAATAAAGGTAGAAAAAGGAACATAAAAACAATGGAAAGGTAATTTGGCACCAAGCGACTATCAAACCACAGTTTCTGGCACAATTAGCTTACTTGAAAACTTACTTCTTTTTTTCTACAACCAAGCAGCACAGTTTTCTAACTTCATCACCATGTTGCTCTGAATCTACCAGCACAATCAAGTTGCAACAGTTTTTTTTTTTTTTTTTATTTTAATTCCAGTCATCTTTAGGAAGTTGCACTATTACATGCAGTTATACTTGGAAACAGAATTGCCTGATTTACAGTACAGGAAAGCCACAGTTTTCATATCTGAAGTCATGCAAAATGAGTAAGTAGAAATGCTGCAAATTTTTTAGCCAAGTTCATACATGTTTTTTTTTTTTTTTTTTTTTTTTTTTAAGTGTAACCAGCAGTAACCCATTGTTTATGCTAGGATTATGCTTCCTGCAGATTTACTCCCCCCCCCCCCCCAACCCCGCAAACACCTTTATTGAATCATCACTTGTGACATAGGAATATTTACATTCATATGAAAGTAATCGCACTAAAACATTTTACTTCACACACATTGCTATACATCATATAGCCTAAGAAACATTAAAGTATTCTATCAAATTCCTGCCACCACCCCCTTTCTTGTTTAAAAAAAAACATCTTTATTAAACAGTCACTTACTACATAGGCAATCATACATTTATATTAAAAAAAAAATGTTATTTACTTTTACTGTATTTGTGTTTCTTCCTACTTTATTTTGCTTTTGTGTCATCTTAAAAGTACTCAATTGTATTTATTACTGCTTGGTGTAACTCATTCTAAGCCTTTTAGTTTAAGCACTTGGGCTTCAGACCAGTTGTTTTACATTAAGAAGGTTCGTGGTCTGCACTCTTGTGGGAGGAGAGGCTGGACTCTGCCCTTCTGAGCTGGGAATTTCTGGTTAAAGGCTTATAGTGCCTGCATATTTGAACTGTTTCTTACTGAAACTGGTACACCTTGTTTGCTGTAGCACAGACTAGATCCAGGCCTGCTGAATCTAGCTTTGTTTGTATGCTTGTTATTTGTTTGCTTATTTCCCTGAAAAGCTAATTTCACCTAAAATGCGGCTTTTCAGCGCTTCTGTGGATCCCTAGTGATATCTGCATTGCTTACTGTACTTATTTCCTTGTTTCACTTAAAGAAAGTTACTGTGTCGTTTTTGCATTTAAGTTACCTGTAACACATTGCATTTAAGTTACCTGGCACTTGCTCACTAAGTCAGCACTAAAAAATTAAAAGCACTACACCCTCACAAACTCCCCTTGAATACCTTGTTCCCCATTGGCCCTTTTTTCAATTATAATGGAATTCCCAATACTATTCTAGCATGTCCAAAGGTCAGTTGTCAATCTCCTCTCTGGGCCAGCTGGTGAATCTGGGAACCTTGAGGCAATGTTACAACTGCCTCATGTACACAGACAACCCTCTCCTCCTCCCAACAAATTCCAACACACGTGAGAGATGCAACCATATAGCCAAACTGGAGGCTAAGCTCTCTCAACTCAGTACTGGTGTAACCAGTCAGGAGGAGAAGGAAACCACACTCACTACAATTCCAGTCTCACATAGACCTACCATGACAGCAAACCAAACACAAACACACAAAAACATACTTGGAGGCTCTAAATAAAAATCTGCCTAAGGAGCAGAGACCTCCAAAGCAGACACCCAAGCAACCGCTACCCCAAAACAAAACACGTGCAACACAGCTCACAAATCTAGTGTGCCGAACAGTCACAGCCCTTAAGGCTAAACACACCTGATACACTTGTAATAGGTGACTATCGTCAGGCACACTGATGTCCTGCTCACCAGGCTGAACAAGGAGAAGGTCACAGTGAGCTACCCGTCGGGCGCTAGGATCCGCCACATAACGCAAGCACTCAGGTCACTGCAAGGCAAGTACAGATATGACTCGTTGTCCATGCTGGTGTGAATTACCTGAGACGTACCTTCCTGGACTACATGAAAGGAGCTCTCTGAGCATGTAGCCCAGGCCGGTATGACCCTGACCTTGAGTAGCATCTTAACCTCACCAAGAATGATGCCACAATATGAAGACAAGATGATCAATTTCAACAACTGGCTTAAGTATTGGTGTCATTCAAAGGGGATCCAATGCCTGTCAGCCTGGGATGACATGCTCGACAAGCCACGATGCTTCGCTAGGGACGGCTTGCACCTGTCACCCCTGGGCTTTCGGATATCGGCAAAGGCTCTTGCTACCCCCATAGTGCCTTTTTTAGGCAAGTCTCAAAAGACAAACTCACCTCCATAGGTATCACAAGGGATAAGAAACTAAGAGTAATGCTACTCAATGCCAGAAGTCTAAACCTCAAGATGCACACACTCGAAACTCTCCTTAGCATGGAGAACATCAATATCTATGCAGTTACAGAAACCTGGTTCAAGGCTCCCGAGAGCACCCCAGCACTACCAAGTTATACCTCATACCATGCTTTTCAGCACCAAAACTTGGACCGAACCACAAAAGGAGAGGGAGTATCGATATTCGTCAAAGATACCCACACCTCCAGGTTGGTGGCACAGAACGAAGCATCAGAGACTATCCTTGTGCAACTAACAGTGGGTAAAACTGCCTTCCAGTTTATAGCCTGCTACAGACCACCCTCCCAAACCCAGGAACCCCACTCGGCCTTCCTGAGAACTCTGGAAAATATGAAGGTCTCTCCAAACACCATTATATTGGGCGACTTCAACTACCCAAACATAGACTGGGAGCATTACTCTAGCTCCAACACCCTAGCCCAAAGGTTCCTAGAATTTATAAACTCAAATGCTATGGAACAACTTGTTACCACTCCCATAAGAGGGGAAAACATACTGGACCTGATCATCACCAACATGGGGACTCTATGCTCCAGACCAGAAGTGTATCCCTCACTGGTAAGATCAGACCATAAACTAATCTCACTGGATATTCACATCCCGACCCCACCCCCTGCCCAGAAAACCACAGTGAAAAACTTCTCTGAAGGATTCCACCTCGGTTTTGAGGAGTGTGAAATTTGCTTTAAAGCCCCCGGTCTGTGGAAAATACGGCCCAGACTGCAGAATCCTTTATAAACGCATTCTATGAACACCTTCAGGAATGCATGGATCTTGCAATCCCAAATAAAACCAAGACCCAATCCTCCAAAGGCAGACGTCCTGTCTGGTGGACCCCAGCCATAAACAAACTATACAACAGAAGGAGGAAGCTACTACATGATAGAGCAAAATCCCAAAAAGGGAAGGCATCTCTGATCAGTATTAGCAAAAAACTATGGGCACTCATAAAATCGTCTAAGGCCAGCTTAGAGAGAAAAATTGCACAGGACACTAAGGATAATCACAAGGCTTTCTTTAGTTATGTTAGGAATCTGGGTGGGAATTCCCAGATATGCTCAGAATTAGTCCAAAATGACAAAAAATACACCGAACCCACAGACATTGCCACCATCCTAGGTTCAGTGCAAACTCCCCCCCCCTCCCCACCAAAAGGGCAAATATCTATCCCAGCAGAGTGCTGCCCCCCTGACATCTCAGATGCTCAGGTAAGAGCCGCCCTCTCCAAAGCAAAAAACACAGCATCAATGGGACCAGACGGTGTCCCGGGCTGCATCCTACATAAACTCCAAGAAGAGCTAAACCCAAACCCAAAACTACGGTTCAATCTCAGCCTTACTACAGGATATGTACCCAAAGAGTGGCGTACAGCAACCGTGGTCCCTCTCCACAAAAGGTGGTGCCTCAACGGATCCTGGAAACTATCGCCCCATAAGCCTGACTATTTTGTTCTGCAAAGCTATGGAAAGGATCATCATGGACCTCATAAATAAAGATATTGGGGACCTACAGACACTGGATCCTACCCAGTTTGGCTTTGTTAAGGTCAGATCCTGCCTCTTAAACCTGGTCGATTTCTTTGAAACCGTCACCAAAGCCATTGACGAGGGGAAGGTGGTCCACACAGCCTACCTGGACCTCGCAAAAGCCTTCGATACAATACCCCACTCGGGCACTATAGATAAGCTCACCAGCTTAAATATAACCCCCTACGTCACTAGATGGATTGCAAACTGGCTCAAGGACAGAACCCACATGGTTAGAATTGCTGGAGCCATGTCAGACTCCAAACCAGTTACAAGTGGCGTCCCACACAGCTCAGTCCTGGGACCTCTCTTGTTCGGTATATATTTCTCGGAGGTACAGGCCGACACGGAAGGACTGTGGCTGACCAAGTTCGCAGACGACTGAAAACTGGGCGCCATAATTGACTCTCCAGCCGACCCAAGCATCCTCCTAAAGGGCCTCATAGAAACAGACAACTGGTGCCAGAGCCATGGCCTAAAGCTAAATGCCAAAAAAAGTGTATAGTCATCCCCTTTGGCAAAAACAAAGTGCCCACAAATTACCACAAAGGTGGTAATCCATTAAGTACAGAAGTAATTAGGGACCTGGGGACCCAAGTTGATAGCAATCTCTCATTTGACAACCACATGGCCAAAGTGGTTAGAACATCATTTTATATAGCCCACCTAATCATGAAGGGATTCACATCTAGATCAGGGGAGGTCATTGTGCCTCTTTACTCATCCCTCATCTGGCCCATAATTTAGTACAATGCCCCTTTTGGGATGTACCTTACCAGACACCTGCAGCAACTGGAAAGACCCCAAAAGTACCTCACCAAGAGGATCAAAGGGCTCAAACAGATGCCATATGCTGCCCAGTTAAAGAAACTCCAGCTCTACTCAGTGGCATACCGCCTGCTCAGAGGCGATCTGTGCCCGACGTATAAAGCCATGTTCAACCCGGAATTAATGGACATGCTGCACCTCAGAAAATCCAAATCCCATCGTGCTACGCGCTCGAGAGACTTGAACCTCAGCACTGAAATAAATAGGACATGTTGGAGGGACAGATTCATAACCCAGAGGCTCCCTTCACTCTGGAATAAAATCCCAGTCCAGGTTAGGCAGAGTCTCTCATTGACTCTCTTCAAGAGGAATCTTGATGAGTGGATGGGAGATCGTAGGTTTACCCCGGGTATAACTTCTGTGTCACTGTTAGACAGAGGCACAGTATACTAACCTCGAAAAAGGGCATAGCAAAATTAATTTAAAATGGGTGGCGAAAGCCAAACACACTCTGGCTAGGCTTATAAATGCCCTAGGGCAGATAGCCTAGTATGAACCTATGAACAAGCCACACAGACACAATCCTAGTTACAAGCATTTTACATCACAAAACATACTCCCAAGCTACAAACATTTCACATCACTTATCTCCCCAATCTTTTTCAGTCAAATATTACATACCTCATTTAAATCTTGCCGCCTTTTAAACCCAATTCCTCCCTTGTATGTATTGTTCCCACAATTCCCATTTTTTTACTATGTAGTTTGGTCCTACCCTTTTCCAAAGATGTCAATTCCAATAGTTTTCTGTTACTATATTCAATTTTACTCTAGATGAAAAACAGGTCACTGTGAGAAAAACCTACAACAACCCATCAGGGGGAATAAGGATTGCTATAATAAAAGATTAAAACTGGAGCTTCATGCTTTCCCAAAGTTGTAAAACCTTGCATTCTGCAGTAAGATACAACTCTGTAGTGTCAACAACTAAACTCAACACACATTATAATTATTCCCCACTGTGACTTTTTTCTGTTGCCATTTTTAACCACCTTAAAATTTAGCACACCGATTCCCTTTAACTAAAGCTTAGGCAGAGATAAATGTTCATATAATTTTTAAAATGAGTTTTTCAGTGTGCTTCACATACAATTTTAACAGGGGAACCACTTTTTTTAAAGCCCAACCTGGTAAGACTAGGTTTGATAGAGTACTAAAAATCCCACATATTCACCATAAATGCACCACCAGCAAAACACTATCTTGTTGCCATGCAAAACTAGTCATGCCTTACTACTGAAACTAGTTCATAGGTTGGTACTAGGTTATTGGCCCTAAGGCCTATGCAAGCCTAGCCATAACAATTCCCTGGAAATTTCTTCCCACAATATTTACTTCTCTGGGGCCCCCTGTCTAGCAGGGCAACTGATATGATCCCCGGGGTGAATTTCCTCTCTCTCATCCAGTCAAGGTTCCTTTTGAAGAGGGCCAATGAGGCGCTCTGACATGTATGGACAGTCTATTCCAGAGTATGGGGAGTCTCTGGGTCAGGAACCTATCCCTCCAGCATGTTTTGTTCATTGTGATAAGGTTTAGATCCCTGGAGCTTTCTGTGGCCTTTCCAGTTGTTGCAGATGTCTTGAGAGGTACATATCAAACAGGGTGTTGTATTCTATAATGGGTCTAATGAGGGATGAGTACAGTGGGACGATGACCTCCTTTTTTCTGGATGAAAAGCCCTTAGTGATGAGGTGTGCCATATAGATTTCCTGACTGTTATGGCGATGTGGTTATCGAAGGTGAGACCACTGTCAACCTGTGTCCCCAAGTCTCATTGTTTTTGCTGTAATTTTTAATTTCCTTATTAAAAATAAAATCTACTTATACAAACACACTTGTAAAATGATACTGTTTAACACTCTGGTTTAGTTTGTATGGAGAGCAGCCATGTGAAGTGGGGGGATGCAGGGGGGGCTTGCCCCCTGCAAAAGTAATTACTACACAATTATAATTAAAGACAACAGCAGCTTCACGCTTTTAAGGTAGGGGTCATGAATATTCATCATGTCACAATCTGCACTGGTTGTCACTCAGCTATGCTTTCCATGCAATGTCACAAGGGCTTGCCCCTGTCAATAATTGTGGTCACACCCATTCCTGCACAAAAATTGTGGTGGGGTAATATTCTAATACAAAGCCCAATCTGCATCTTACAGGTGTCAAACCACCAACATTTGTCAATTTGTATAGTTGAGACTGGTGCAGCTCTGCCTGCATTAGCACTACTCAGTTTATCAAAGCACCTCACCCACGAACAGACGCACTGCAGGATGTCAACTCAGTTATAGCCAGTTCAAAACACTGCAAATCAATTTTTGCATAGTCAGTTATAAAAACAAATTCATTGGCTGATTAAAAAGGCCACAGACATGGGTTTTGTCAAGTACTGCTAACAACTCTGGTGTGCAAGGCAGAAATTCAGGGAGCCCATTTTTTACATCATAGTGCCCTGCATACTACATCCAGCCCTTTGATTAATCTTGCCCACAGAATAAGCACTTCAATTCCTCTAGGCCACCTTACAATCTGCCAAGGAACCACTACCAGGCTGAAGTCCCTCAGGGCTGTCTGACCTGTGCAATGTCAAACTAGTCCCAAGACCACCCCACCTACATGACTACAACCTAGTTTAACCTGTTAATCTCACCCAGAGAAAGTGAAAACCAGGAAGCCTGTTATCACCTCTGCAGGTCACAGCTGACCCTAATCCGACTGCCAAATTCCCCTTGCATTTACTAGGGGGAAGAGTTTGGTGAGAACAACTACCATGGTAGAGAAACTGATTTGCTTTGTCCGCAGCCTTTACTACCCAAGAACAGAGCTTATCCCATCCTAAAACCTCGACCTATAGGCAGGCTGCAACCTGGCAAGCCAGCTGCCATCTCTGAAATTGGCTCAGTTAGCTTACCAGCACAGCTGTATTTCTGCAAATTGGCTTAGTTTCTTGCATACAAGATTTTTTTTGTAAAGCTATACTCTTAATCTTACCATACCATGTGTTGAGTTTTCTAATCTCTGATCAAAAACACAGCAGTCTCCCTTGAAACTGAAAACAATTAAAGTAAACTTTTCATGAAGTTATGAATCACAAAAAACCCTTTACAATACTAGGAAAGAGAGGCCACAATGGAGAACACTAGCACGAGCACAACTCTAAGTTAAACTCGAGTTGACCATTACCATTTGATAATACCACCGGGGCCCTTAAAAGCCTTGCACCCACAATTTTTTTTTACAGTGTCTAGACAAGTGCCAGACCAGGGTTGAATTACCCCAATGGGCAAATTATGCTTAAATAAATAGAGATGGGGTAGATCACAAGGGGGTGTGCTGTGCCCTGCCTCAACTCCACCAGTGTGGGAATCAGTTTTGGTGGATAACAGTGAGTACAGTGAACATGAGTTTATGGACACAAGCAAACTTTAGTAATTCCTGGTAAACTTACACAACTTTTGGTATGCTTACCACATTTTACAAAACGTGGGGAATGGGCTCCATTAACCCTAGAAACATTTAGTGAGTGAAAGAGCGAGAAAACAATTTAAGTTAATACGCATAGCAGACATTAAAGTTATAGCACAATAACGCTTCGCAATGCTGATTTAAAACGTTATAACAGCAAATCCCACTTCTGCTGTAAAAGTTCAACCACACAAGTGTTTTCGGGGGGGGGGGGGGTATTAGTCATAGCCAGAAAAGGGTTCGACTGTTGAAAGGCAGGTAATCTCCAAGTGTAGTACCTCGCACTCAGTTCTGCGCAGCTTTGGGCGTGGAGTGGGCGTAACATTTATGTCCTGATCCGTGCCCTATTAACATCATGTATTCTCCAGAGAAGTATGCTAGCTAGCTCTCAGACATGTACAATGAATATACTGGTAGTTTGACTGTTTAACATAATACTTTAGGCACAGGATAGTCACTTTTCTTGGCTTCGTTCGTGCCGTTTTGTTAGGTGAGATTTATTTACTGACTTGCTGGGTGGTGGTGTCATTGTATTGGGGTTTGGAGAGGTGGTTAAATGCTGCTACATTTAGTATGCCGTGGTAGTGTTTCATTCACAGCTTTGGCTGTTAATAGTTGTATTGAGTTGCTGGTGGTGTGATGCTCACGCTTTTGTTGGGTGGGTTTCTTAGGATGAGGCTGTATATTAAATAGGAGCTGTCTGATTTTTATTGCTTAAATCGGAGGACACATCTGTATGAGGAACGTTTCTCGTGTTGAGCGTTAAAAAAAGTCAAATGTTTCTCGCAGTTCCACACCAAAGGGTTTGTCTTACAGTGTTAATGTTTTTTAACCAATATTGCAGTAAATCTGCAATAAATATTCATGCGGGCTTGGGCTGGAGGCATGTTCGGGGCGGGATTTGCTACTGCACATCCTGCGAGGTACTACACTTGGAGATTACCGAAAGATGAACCACCTTTATTTGGAGGATGACCCACCAAACCCAATACAAGCATTCCGATTTAGACACCAAGCAGCTGTGCTTAGTACAAGCATACTAGACTCCTGGGATAGATGGCAGTGAGTGCGGCTTGCTAGGCATTAAGACACCAACAGTTCGCCCTTTCTTCCACTGGGTTCCATCAGCATAGCCTCTAGTAGTAGCTGTACTCTAGACACAGACCCCGACATTTTATTCCCCAATAAGGTAAGATGGGAAGTGACCTGCCAACCAAGCGTGATTGCATGTTTCATCCCAAACTTGTTTGCGGAGCTTGAGCTCCCAAATCTCGCGATCACCAGCTCATACGCTTGGGTCCCCATAACTAAAGCGGGCTGCCTGAAATAATTTCAGGGAGCCTGTGCACGAGTCATTGTGCATAAGCGTCCACCATTCCTACTTCAAAAAGTGTTATTTTTTTACAATGAAGTCAAGTCGTAGTCGCCAACACGCTTCATAAACAGTGTAGTACCAGGTTCTTTAAAGGCATGCAAAATAAGAGGGACACGAGAAACCAGAGGAATTCAACTCCATGCTGTTCAAGGATAGCCTACTCAAACAAGGCCTACGACAATAGTAATTAAAAAGGTAAAAAAGTCACAAAAAGCAACCCCACTTCAATAAAGACGTCCAAGTCTGTACGTAATATACAACGTTCAAAGGCGTGGAGACTAAAACCCTCAGTCACAGGTCCACATTTACCCATCACATAATCACACTTTCTACCAAACAAAAGAAAGCATAACCACAACTAAGAGAATAGTTTAAGGTCATTAGCTTCCAGCAGTTTCACGTAAAAAAAAAAAAAAACGAAACAATATTATACTCAAAGAAATACAATCTACAATGACTTAATCGCAAACTATTACTCAGTTTGGGCTACATAAAAATAAATGTCTTAAATTGTGTACATACTTGAAAAACTTCTTCAGTAGAAAGTACTAGCATCTTATCAAACGTCTAGTCATGCCTTACTGCTTTAATATACCTGTGGGATGCCTGCTCTCTCTCATACACACTGATCTATTCTACTGCCTTAACTACCTTCTCAGCATATCACATTGTACAAAAGTCTTTCAGTGGGGCCAATCTTTAAACGGTGTGCTTACAGTTCTCCATAAACATGAAACAAAGTCACTATATAAATACCATCCTGCTTAGTGACTTCAACTGCTATTGTGACAGTCTTACAGATCATGTAAACCTCTGCTATCTGGTCAGCTCGTTTCTCTTTATACTGTTGCTGTGACACCTGAATCGTGACTGAAAAGGGTCCATTAGGTCTGATATAGAACTTCAGCCAAAACACTGTAAACTGTTTGGACAGGAATATGGGGAGATCTAATAATAAAGAGTACACACAACAGCCAACATTTCCGAGAAAAATAAATAAAACCAACAAGCCTTAAATATTACAATCATTAACATGAAATATGAAAGTCTGAAATATTAATGATGCAAGACCTGAAGCATCTTTGGGTTATGAATTCAGCCAAGCTTTTCAGATTTATGCTAAATGTTTACTTCAGAATATGGGGTCTATATTATGGGATCGAAGAATCTCTTCTTCAAACACATAATAATCGACAAATATAGAGCAAACACTGTAAACAGCGAACGGCCACATCCTCAAATTTTTTCCTCTGGGGAAAAAAAATACAGTTGGCCGTGATCAGGAATTGCCCTTTTCTTCAATGTAGAGCGATCTCGGAGTTGGTATATTTAGTTAGTGGGGGGTGTTGGGGGCACAGTCCCCCACATCAGTGGGTGTGGGTGACAATGCCACCCACTTAGTGTTTTAAAGTTTTTTAAATTTTACAGCCGCGTGAATCCCACCCCCCCCAGAGGAAAAAATTTGAGGATATGGCCATTCACAGTTTACAGCTTTCAGTGTATATGCGTTGATTATGTGTTCGAAGAAGAGATTCTTCGATCACATAATATAGACCCCAGAATACGAATGCATGTACCTTAAAATACAAGGTAATTTCTTAATGCACATGTCACGATGTGAGGTATTGCCAGCTTTGACAGGAGAAGTAGGGCAGTGGATGTGCAACATATGCCAACACAGCGAGCTTCAATTTTGTAAAGATTTATATGTCATTTGTATATCAAACTGATTTGTACAGATGCTTGTGTTGAAAAATGTATTTGCAAAGCTACTTGTATTAAAAATATACCAACAATGTGCCCTGCTGGACAGAAAACAAATATGCATGTATGATTGTAACTGTTCAAATGTATATGTTTTAACAGAGAATACTCGAATAGAAGAGAAGAGGTTACTCTCAAATCTGCCTGAATTTAGAAAATAGTGAAGAAATTAAATTACTTGGCCTAGGCCATAAAGATGTCCTCAGTTTTGAATGAAGCCAGGGACACAATGTCTAAGAAGTGTAACTAAAGGAGGTACTGCCAAGCACAGCTAGCTAGAATATTGTAAATAAATTATGTCATTTGTGACCATCAAACTAATTTACACAAGATGCTGGTGTTACAAATGTATTAGAACTGTGTGTCATGTGTACATCAAACTGCTTTGTACAGATGTTTGCGTTGAAAAGGTATTTGTAAAGTGCTTGTGCTTAAAATATACCCACAGTGTGCCCTACTGGAAGAGAACAGATATGTACATGCACTATTGTAACTGTTTAAATGCGTACATTTTAACAGTGGAAAGTGGAATACAGAAGGTTAACCCAAGTCCAGCAAACTTTAGAAAAATATCTGATACTAAATTTATAGGCTAGGCCCATAAAGATGTTTCAATGCAGCTAGAGAGAGAGTCTGTAGGAGGAAGCTCTCTGCATTGTCTGGAGTGAACTAATTGCTACTTTGGAAGCATAAAGGAATTCAATTGTTTTAGGACTTCCAGCACCTGCCAAAGATCTGAGCAAAAGCTCCTGTCTGGGTATTTTTACAGGTAGATGCTAAATACTGCCAGCAATGGGGGTTTGCATAAGAACTACAAGTCAGATGACCAGAAATTATGTTATTCTGCAAGCTATCCCAGCAGTAATATTTTAGATAGTTTAAGAAGTCTCTTAGTGAGACAGCATTCTGTATTCTGTCTTGGACCGGACAACAATAAGAACCATTCACCACATCTGCCTTGCTCTAAGTTGCTAGTGTATAGTAACTCTCTTAGATACAGTCAGGAATAGCAAAGCTTAGTTTAGATTTTTTTCTTGTGTGAGCCTTAAATGTTTCCTGTGGTTTTGAACTCTGGTGTCACTGTGAATATGTATTTAAAATATTGTCTTCTTCCATTATTATTAAATATATTTAAATCTTTCATCGCAGCTGATCTGTGTAGAGATATTTACGTTTTAAGAGTACTTGCATATTTATTTGGTGACAATGTGTGGGCCACTCCGAACAGCCTTGCTCTTGGTCAAGCTACAATTTGCATTAATATTCGTACACAGTAAGACTGGACTCCCTTTAAGGGCCCTAAAGTAGTTGAAAAGGAGAGACTAGTGGCAGTGGTAACTACCTTGATGTCTGGACAGAAGGGGTCATAGCTAGTAAACCTGTGCCAGCCTTTCTCAGGTGTGCGTGTGTGTGCGTGAGTGTAAGTAAACCAAACCTCAGGTGTGCTTCAGCTGCATGAGCGATACAAAGCACTGGTTGGACAGACAGGGTGCTGGAGATTTTGGCTTGGTCACTCAGCTGAGATATCAACTCTATAGCTGTGCCACTGGGGAGTCTTACTGGGGATCTGGAAGAAGAGAAACCAACCCTAGACTGACTGTGGTCTCTGTGTGCTGTTAAAGGAAATTGCACTAGATGCAGAGATAGCTGCATATAGAAATACTGTGGGTATACCCGTTATCCACCCAGTGAACCCCCCCCCCACAGGTGCCAGTGGTGATGACAGAGGCTCCTTGATTACTGGTCCAGTGGTGGGCTGTCACAAGAAGTATGATTTATAAGCTCCTGTAGGAAGAGTGGAAGCGTTTTAGGATTTTGACTTCCAGGAGCTGTAGCAAATCTTAGCAAGGCTGTGTGCATATTATTGCCACTTATGTGCTAAATCCTGCCAGCTTCTAGCCAAGGGGATTGCATGGGAAACCAAAGTCAGATGACCAGATGCATGTGATGTCATTCTGTAATCTAGGGAAAAAAGCCAGTAAGAAGTGCTATCTTTTACTGCAGAGTTCAATTCCCTTAGTCCACACCTGCATACTGTGCAGCCAATTAACTCACTGAAAGATCATAATCATTCTTCAAAGTGTTGCATTGCAGTTGCCTTCATGTTTTGTGCCACTGCATTTCCCTTCTATTTCTGTAAAATTGGCTTCTGCACTGAAAATAAATAAAACTCCTTATTAACCTTTGCAATGCCAAAGATAACATGGGCGTGCATTTCAAGTCTATGGACACAAACCCACACTAAACTTCATCAACATCAAAAAAGGTTAGTAGGTTACTGACTACTGCATTTATGTGGACAATATCTTAAAAATCAACTAGTTCATTTTTGGAAATATAGACCATGAGAACAAAGAGAAATTGATATCATATTCCATAATACAGGTACGACGCACAGCAAAAAGTACAGTTTTGTACCTACCATAAATGTAGATGTTCGAGGATCCACATTGCTGCAGTCCTAACTATTGGGTAGTCCGCTGTCCAGTCGGCCCGAATACCAGTCAGTATATGGCTGGCGTCGGTATATGGCAGGCGCTACATTAGACTGACGCGAGTACGACAGGGTACTAATGCGCATGACCGACGTCATATCCTCAGTCTTTTCTTGCCCCAGATGTCAGAAGACCCTGAAAAGATAAGGCCAAAACCAAAAACTCCAAACATACCTGCACCAAAAATATGTACAATATATACAAAATTACCAGAATATAACCTCACCTACACAACCACCCCTAAACACAGAGGGAAGGAGGGAGGGTAATTGACTGCAGCAATGTGGATCCTCGAACATCTACATTTATGGTAGGTACAAAACTGTACTATGTTCTTCATTCCACATTGCTGCAGTCCTAACTATTGGGTAGAATCCCAAAGCAGAGGTAAGGGAGGCTGGCAAATCATAAGGAAGCAGGAACTGACAACATGCCTTGCAAAATAGCTGTGGCAAAACCAGCCCTAGACTTAGAGTAGAGAGGAAGATGATAATGCTTAGAGAAAGTATGCACTGAACTCCAAGTAGCTGCCTCCAAAATATCCTTAGTTGCCACCCCTTAGAAATGCTGTTGAAGTGGCAGTAGCCCTAGTGGAATGAGGCCTAATCCCAGCTGGAATCTCCTTGCCATGATGGGAATAACAAAATGCAATGCAAAACCCAATCCACCTAGAAATAGTTTGTTTTGACACAGGCTTGCCCTCTGAACCCAAAGCAAAAGAAACAAACAACTGCTGAGACTGCCTAAAATCCTTAGTCCTGCTCAAATAATAGCATAATTGCCTGTGTACATCTAAAGTGTGCAAAATCTTTTCCCCTTTATTTTGGGGATCTGCATAAAAAGTAGGCAAATGAATAGTTTGGTTTAAAGCCACACTAGAAACCACCTTAGGCATAAAGGAAGGATTAGTGCGTAAAGATACCTATCCTTATGAAAAATCAAAAGGCTCTACCGCCATAAGGGCCTGCAACTCAGAAACCCTTCTTGCAGAAGTAATGGCCAACAAAAAGCAGTCTTCCATGACAAGTATTTCAAGTCAGCAGTAGCCAAGAGGCTCAAAGGTTGTAGAGTAAGTTTCTCCAACACAAAATTGAGATCCCAAGCAGGAGTAGGAGCTCTATTTGGGGTCTTATATTCTTTGCCCCTCTAAGAAATTGCTTGAACAAAGGATGAAAACAATGGTGGGTCACAATCATAGTGAGCTGAAATTGCTGCAGCATGAATCTTAATGGAAGAGAAAGACAAACCTTTGTCCAATAACTCAGTAAGACACTGAAGAGCCACACTCAAATTAGGCTCAGAAATCTCCAAATTGTTTGCTGCACTCCAAAATAAAAATCTCTTCCATTTTTCTGCGTACACTTTCCTTGTACTAGGTCTTCTGGCTTCCAGAATCACATTTAAAACTTGTTGAGGAAGTTGAGACCTGCTGTCTTTCAAAACAGAAAATGCCAGGCTGTTAGATGAAGAGAATGAAGCTTGACATTGAGCAGGTGACCGTCCCTCTGAGACAACAGGTGTGGAATCAAGGGTAAAGGCCATGGAGGCTTCCTTACCAGACTCCTCAGTAATGGGTACCAGTGCTGCCGAGGCCAATCTGGAGCTATTAAAATCATCCTTGGCTTGTCTTGTCTGACCTTTAGAAGCACCTTTGGAAGAAGAGGCAGAGGTGGAAAAGCATACACATGAAGATTTTTCCAACTGAAAGAAAGAGCATCCACTTTCCAAGCTGTGTGATGAAACCTCTTTGTGCAAAACTTTGGCAGCTGGTGGTTTAGTGGAGAAGCGAACAGATCTATGTCTGGAGTTCCCCATGACACTGTCAATTTTGAAATACATGAAGATCCAGTTTCCACTGTGGGGATCCATGATTTGTCTGCTTAACACATCTGCTAAGGAGTTCTGTGCTCCGGCAGAAACCTTGCCTGAAGAGTTAGTTGCAAGCTGAGCGCAGTCTCCCATAAAATCATTGCTTGCCTGCACAATGGGTAAGAATGTGTTCCCCTTGTTTGTTGATGTACCACATGACAGTCGTGTTGTCTGTTAGAATCAACACCTGCCCTGGAAGAAGTAACTCCTTGAAAGCCATTAATGCAAACTGGACTGCTAACATCTCTTTCATGTTGATATGTAGATGCTGTAGTCTGGCAGGCCACTTGTCTTGTATCCACTTTCCATTTAGATGAGCTCCCCAAGCAATGTCTGAGGCATCTGTCGTTAGAATCTGACTCGCCTCTGGCCGGGTCACAGAGAGTCCCTTGTTTAGGTGAATTTTTGTGGTGGGCTCAGGAATGTCCTTTTGAATGCAAGGTATTATTTGAATGACAGTGTCCAAATCCTGGCAGTGCTGTGTCCATACATTTTTGAGATACCATTGCAGCTTCCTCATATGCAGTTTGGCATTGGGAAGCACCAGAATACAAGATGCCATGAACCCTAAGGCTTGAAGGACTGTCCTTGCAGTCAGCCCGGACTGAAGAGATAGTTGATGGAAGTAACTGGAAAGAGTCTTTTGTTTGTCCGGGGTTAAAAAGGCCATCTGGGCTGCTGTATTCAGTCTCACACCCAGAAAGCACATGTCTTGAGAGGGTACTAGACTGGACTTTATTTCGTTCACAGAATACCCTAGGCATCTTAGCACTGCTATGACATAATCCAAATGCTGTAGAAGGTCTTCCTTTTCTTGAGCTAGAATCAGGCAGTCGCCCAAGTAAGGATAGATTTGAATTCCTTTTAGCCTGAAGTAAGCTATCACTGGAGCCAGAACCTTTGTGAATACTCTGGGCGCAGTGGATAAGCCAAAGGGCAATGCAGAGAACTGATAATGAGAATTTCCAGCTCGAATACGCAGATACTTCCTGCAACTTAGTCTTATAGGCACATGAAGGTAAGCTTCCTTGAGATCTAAAGTTACCAACCAGTGATCTTTGCCCAGCAGAGGTAAAAGCTCTTGTAACGTCAACATTTTGAACTTGGGAATGTCCAGATAAGTGTTGAGGATAGATAAATCCAAAATTGGTCTCCACGTGTTCCCCTTTTTCGGTACTAGGAACAGACGAGAATAAAATCCTAGGCCCCTTTCTGGCACAGGAACTGGCTGAATGGCCCCTATTTGGAGCAACAGAGATATTTGCTTGTGAGCCTCTTTTCTTTGTAGAGGAGGAATGTCTGGCATGCCTTTGAAAGGAGGCAAGGTATGGAAATAAAACCTGTAACCGTGGTGAATGATATCCAGAACCCATCTGTCTTGGGTAATTAAATCCCAATTTTCTTTGAAAAGAGACAGCCTTCCTCCCAAAGGTGCTGCCAGGCGAGAATGTACTGGCAGCTGAAAAGGCAGGTCATTGGGTCTGCTTACGAAAGGACTGACCCCTGCCCTCACCAGAAGTCTGAGCAGGGGAACTCCCTGTCCTGTCCTAGGCCTAAAAGAACCTTGAGCTCTGCCCCTACCATGTCTAGACCTACCCTAGACTGGGAATCATAAGCAGGATAAGTCCATCCCTTAGTAGGCCAATTTCTACTAAACTTGGAGGCTGCACCTGCAAAAATCCTTAACAGTTTGCATAGACTTAGCCTTGTCCTCCATTTTCTTTAAAACTGCTTCCACAGGCGAACCAAACAACACATCAGACTGCAAAGGAGCATCCAAAATCCTTGTTTTAACATGCTCAGCTAAATTCTGATCTCTCAACCAGGCATGCCTACGAAGAACAGAACCAGTGGCAGCCACCCTCGAGGAGGCCTGCACAGCATCAAAACCACACTGCAAGGAATGTTTACCTACCTGTTCAGAGACATGAACTAAATCCTGCAACTCTTTACACTCAATTCCTTCTGCCAGAGCATCCACCTTAGATTTCAATTGTGAAAGGAGGTAATTCTGAAATTTTAACATGTGAAACTGACAATTCAACGCCCTCAAGGCTAAAGTGGAAGAAGTATACACTTTCTTTCCCCATCTATCCAAAGCCCTTGCCTCTTTATCAGGAGGAACAGGATTTTTAACAGAGGCCTTCACTCCTTTAGGCCCCTGAGAGACAGTTTCCGGGTCTGCCTTAGGACTCTTAAAAAGATACTTATGAGCTTCAGGCACCCTATAGTACCTATCTGGTTTAACTGGGGCAGGAGGCAAAGAATCAGGATTCAGGGAAGCCTCTGCAAAAACATCTTCCACCACATTCAGAACAGGAGGTATTGCTAAAGGCCTATGCTGGGGTAAAAACAAGAATTCCCTAAGCCTCTTCCTGGAATCAGAGAAATCTTGACCTTCCCATTTAAAATGCTCCCTCATGGAATGCAGAGTCTCTGAAAATGAAAAATCCTCAGGAGGAGAAGCTGAAGGAGTAGAATCATCCACATCAGAATCAGAATAAGGAGGATACTCCTGCAAGTCTTCAGTCAAGACTCAGAAGCCTCGAACATTGCTCAAAACTCTCAAACTCAGGTTCCACCCTAGGCCTCTTATCAGGAGGGGCATAGAACCTCTAATCATAGTAATCAAATCCTCTGCCATTTTAAGCATATGTTTCTTAGGCAAAGACCCTGAAGCACTAGGAGAAACCCCCACTGAAGCTAAACTTGGCCTGCCTCTCAAAGAAGCCTTGGAAACAGAAGGGGAGGCTCTAACCACCTTAGGAAGGGAGGGAAGAACAGCCACCTGAGAAGCCCCTCAGCCTGGCCTACTTCCTGAGAGGATACATCCTGTAACAGTAAAGTCTCTCCCTGAGACTCCAAAGAAACACCTGGCAGAACCTCCGGCTCCACTGAGCCTTCTAAAGAACCGACGCCAGGGACTGTCGGTTCTTCCACTAGGCTTTGCTGCTTTGTCCTTGCGCTTTTGTCGAAGCGGGCGCCGGAGCATCCGACGGCATTTTATAATTACAACGCTTCCCAAAACTAACCTGGCACAGTCTAACCTTCTCTTAATAGTGCGTTTGTTAAATCTAGCACAAGAGCGGCATCCAACAACGCCGTGCTCAGGCCCTAAACAAGGTATACACAAAGTATGGTAATCCCTATGAGGTATCTGTTTCCCACAAGAAATACAGTTATTCACTTTTTCTGACATCCGGTTAAATACTGAGGCAAGAAAACCAAAATATTCCCCAACGGGTACTTAGCCAACTTTGATTCGGTCTGAAACTCTGACTTCAGAAACTTTCAGAACGCCAACCTGCACTCGCAAAATTGCTTCTGCATCGGACCATGCGGCAAAAAAGACTGAGGATATGGCGGTCACGCCGCGCATTAGTACCCTGACGTACTGACGTCAGTCTAATGCGCCCTGACCGACGTCAGCCATATACTTTGGTATTCGGGCCGACTGGACAGCGGACTACCCAATAGTTAGGACTGCAGCAATGTGGAATGAAGAACATCATCAACCTTATCCCAGCAGTTTCTCTCCTTAATCTCAGATGTATTTGAGTGCTCAGAATCTCTAAGTTTCTTCACTATTTTTTTTCAAAGTTTTCTGTGACAGATCATAAAGGTGCCCAAAGGTAGATATATTTGTTTTGGAGAGTACCTTCAGTACAAAAGGATAACAGGGTTTGGGAAAGATATCTCTAGCATGCTATTTTCAGTCTCTGCCTTCATGATATATGGGAGACCACAAGCCTTCAGTTTTCACTGCTTATCACCTTCCACATTTTATATTTCGAGACTGGGTTACCAGTCTAGCTATTTTTTTAGAAGCTTCCCCAGACAATGGTTGTGATCAGCAGGGTAGACCAAACATTCCCATCTCCAGGACAGTCCCACAACTCAGACTGCTTAAACAGATGAGTGATTTACTCTCTCTACACCATATCGTGGATCTGTTGCTGAACCTATTTCCAGTGGGTCATGCCTGGTACACCCTACCATGGGAGGTGCCTAAGTGATCGCCTCAATAAGTGCTCAACTGACTTTACAACTCAGAGGAATAGTGGCTCTACTCTGAACAACCCTAACTGTAAGCTCCTCACACTGTCATGGACAAGCCCAGAAACCTCATGTCTGCTTATATCCACAGGTCTCGACCTTTGGGATACTACCTAAAGATTATGACCATATGTGACAGGAAAGAAGACGGACCAGTAAACCAAGGACTTAGCCGTATGATTCTGCTTTCACTTCTCCATCAGAATCTGGCACAAGTACAGACAGCTCTAAACCCACTCTTTAGCCAATCTACTAATGCCACCTGCTCTCACTCTCATACATCCTAACATACTTAAACCTTAACTGGGGTACCTGCATAATTCCATCCAAGTGGGGTATTGTTTAAAAATCTCCATCTGGGGTACATGCTCTCCTCCAACAGAGACAGAAAACCACAAGTTCTGACTTTGTGAAACAACTGTGATGAATCTCTGTACCACCAACTCAGCAGTGACCTACTGTACTACAAAATGGACACTACAGATCACTTGAAATCAAGAGAATAAATACAGTATTGTAAGCAACGAAGATGCAACCCTTATGACTCCAAACAGGACACTCACCATAACACTGTTGCCACTTTGGTATCCTGTCCATGAAAACACAAAGTGGAGACGAAGAATAGCACTGTTTGAATGCTATCACCACCATAAACACATTTAACTTAATGTCTATGAAAGGACAGAGTTAACCCCACTACTACAGTGCAGGATGGGATCATAGGTGTTACAAGGCAACTCAGCCTTGTGGATATTTCCCCCATACTTGTACCCACCCTTAGGCCTTGGCTCTTCTCAATGAGTGCTTGGTCAGTCTTACAAGGAGAGACTTAAAGTCCACCCAGTTGTCTAGTTCCATGTTAAAACCAGTGTGCCTCAGCTTAACTTGGAGAGGGAGTTTGTTCCCGAAAAGGGGAACGTACTGCATGACAATCTCGCTCTCCTTGTCTTATTTGTTGCAGTAGATTCAGATTTCTGGTCCTACTGTTTGGATTTATTGAAGTGTACGTTTTTGGACTACAGGATCCCTTTAAAGCCTTACAATCAAAGCACAGCTCATCCATAAGGCGTGTAAATGAAAAACAGTACAGACCGTCTCCAGGCTTTCTTGGTAGTTCGGGTCTTTTAAGACTCTGATTTTTTTTTTTTTTTAATTGCAAACTCCTGTGTGGGAGCTTTCCAATTACTTGATATGCTTTGTAAGGTACACCTCACAAAGGAAGTGCTGTACTCTGTGATGGGTGCAGACTACAAAGAGGTGAGGACTTTTCTGATATAGAAGAAATACCTTTAGCTATGAACTTTGCAAGGTAAAAGGCCCTAACAAGTGCTCTAATGTGATTGCCAAAAGTAAGGAAACAGAACACCCAAGTCTCTCATAACATTTTCATTTTGAAGTAGCATATTACCTATGCTAAAAGCTGGAGCTAGGAGGTGCTTGCCAACTGCTACAATACTATTTTTTTTTTTTTTAAATGCAAAGCTGGAGCTCATTTTTAATACACCAGGTACTGATAACAGCAACTCCTTTTGAATGAACGCATGCATGTCATAGGTCAGTCACGGACTTGCCAACCCCAAGCTTACAATCACATGAGAACTTTCTTAACTAGACATCTTTTGACAAATAGAGATCAGAGAAGTAGACACCAAAACAGCAGAAGTCCCAACACAGATCCCTGTGGAACTTCACTGGTCACCTTCATGCCCTTAGGGGATGGTCCCCTTACTCTTAGAGTCATGTCTCTAAGCCAGTTTAGCCATTCACCCAACTACACACTGGTTAATTTGGAGCTCCTTCAACTTGCTTATGTTTGCATGTGGTACGGTACCAAATGCTTTGGTGAGGTTGACGTACGCTTTGTGGATAGCTTGTCTATAGTCTACAGCCTAAACAATCCTCTCAAAGTTCACAAGATTCATGTGCTCTATCCTTGACAAAGCCAAAAGTACAGTTTTGTACCTACCATAAATGTAGATGTCCGATAGGTATGCATCTGCAGTCATCACATATGGGTTGTCCTGCCTCAGGCAGCCCTTCGGTCGGCCGGATTCCAAAGTCTGGGTCCGGCGTCGGCTGACGTCGCACCTTCCCCGACATCAGAGCGCCTGGGGTATAAAAGCTTCAGCAGACGCCATCTTCCTCAGTGTTTCTTGTCCCAGATGCCAGGTGCCCTCAAAGGAAGGCTAAATTTGGATAAATGCAATAAATTCCAAACATGCACAGAAATATCTATGTAAGGATGGTGTAGCTAAAATGCCCTGCAGGACTGCCGTAGCAAAGCCTGCTCTGGATCTGGAATATGAAGGTAAATTGTAATGCTTGGAAAATGTATGCACGGAGCTCCATGTAGCAGCTTCTAAAATGTCCTTGGTAGCCACTCCTCTTAAGAAGGCTGTGGAGGTGGCTGTGGCTCTGGTGGAATGAGGTCTAATGATAGCTGGCACAGTTTTTCCATGGAAGGAATAACAGAAACGAATGCAATTCCCTATCCATTTTGAAATTGTCTGTTTGGAAATTGCTTTTCCTTGTGCACCAGCAGCATATGCTACCAACAGCTGGTCAGTTTTTCTGTAGCTTGTTCTCTGTCCAAGTAGTAGCGAACTGTCTGTGTATGTCCAGGGTGTGCAGAAGTTTCTCCCCTTTGTTGTTTTGTGGATTCGAAAGAAGAAGGTAGGCAGGTGAATAGCTTGGTTTAATGAGACCCTGGATACCACCTTTGGCATAAATGAAGGATTGGTTCTCAATGAAACTCTGTCCTGATGAAAAATAAGAAATGGCTGTACTGCCATGAGGGCCTGTAACTCGGATACTCTTCTTGCTGAGGTTATGGCCAGAAGGAAGGCGGTCTTCCAAGACAGGAACTGTAGTTCTGCAGATACTGCTGGTTCAAAGGGAGGCAGAGTTAGTTTTTCCAACACGAAGTTAAGGTCCCAAGTAGGCACTGGAGGTTTCCTTGGAGGATTGATGTTTTTAATTCCTCTTAGAAACTGTCTTAGGAGAGGATGAGAGAAAACAGGTGGATCAGTATTGTACTCTGCTGAAATTGCTGAAGCATGAATTTTAATGGAAGAGTAAGACAGGCCATTGTGGAGCATTTCTGCCAAGTATTCCAGGATATGTGGCATGCTCATCACTGTCGCATCTAGGCCCTTTGTGGTGTTCCAAATGTGAAATCTTTTCCATTTTGCTGAATATGCCTTTCTTGTGGAAGGCTTGCAAGCTTCCATGATGATATCCTTCACTCTCTTGGATAGCTTATCCTGGGGAGGAATCAAGGTATTTTCCAGGCTGTTAGTCGCAAGGTTTTCAGGTTGGAATGCAGAGTTTTGTAATTGTGCTGTGTCAGGAGAAGTGGCCATTGAGGAAGGGGCCATGGTTTCGTGTGTGGCATGCTCTTTAACAATGGGTACCAGTGCTGTCTTGGCCAGTCTGGAGCTATCAGAATCACCTTTGTCATTAATGGAAGAGGTGGAAATGCATAAACTGTTAGGGTTCTCCAGCTGAAAGATAGGGTGTCCACTTTCCATGCTTGTGGGTGGTATGTCCTTTAGCAGAATTTCTTCAGCTGATGATTGTGGGGGGAGGCAAAAAGATCTACGTCTCGCCTTCCCCATGATTGTGTTATCTGTAGGAAGATGTCTGGGTGCAACATCCATTCGTGTGCATCCATGATATTTCTGCTTAAGCTGTCCGCCAGTATATTGTCTTTTCCTGGCACAAACTGGGATTGCAGGTCTATACTGAGTTTCAAGGAAAGTTCCCATAGAGTCATTGCCAGTCTGCAAAGAGGGTAGGAATGGGTGCCTCCTTGCTTGTTTATGTACCACATAACTGTGGTGTTGTCTGCCCTTATTAGCAGGTGGCCTTGATGCAGAAAGAGTTTGAAGGCCTCGATTGCATGTATGTATCACTGCCATCATTTCCTTTTGGTTTATGTGCATGCGTAGCTCCTTTTGTGACCATAGTCCTTGAATACATCTGCCCTCCATGTGCGCTCCCCAACCGTGGTCTGAAGCATCCGATGTAATAGTTTGGCCGGCTATTGGCTTGCTGAAGGGCAGACCCCTGTTTGATTGGCTTGCTTGAGCCCACCACAGAAATTCCTTTTGGAGACATGTAATGAGTGGGATCAAAGTTTCTAAGCTGTGGCTGTGCAGAGTCCATAAACTCCTTAGGTACCATTGTAGTTTCCTCATATGCAGCCTTGCTTGGGGAATGAGAAGAATGCAAGATGCCATGTAACCCAGGGCCTGCAGGATTTTCCTTGCAGTCAGCTGAGTTTGTCTTGTCAGATTCTTGAAGTAATCCGGTAGTTGTGTTTTTCTTCTGTGAGAAAAGCCATTTGGGTGGTTGTGTCTAAATCCGCACCCAGAAAAGTTATTCTTTGGGATGGAACGGGTCTTTATTTGTGAAAGTTGACTGTATATCCCAATGCCTGCAGTAGGTGGATGGCATAATTCAAGTCCTTTACCAAAGTTTGTTGGCTGTCCGCTTGTATAAGGCAGTCGTCCAGATATGGGTATATTTGAATCCCCTGAAGTCTGCAGTGTGCAATTACTGATGCCAGGCATTTCGTGAATACTCTGGGCGCAGTAGATAAGCCAAAGGGCAATGCTGAGAATTGATAATTCATAGGTTCATAGGTTGGTACTAGGCTATCAGCCCTAGGGCCTATACAAGCCTAGCCATAACAATTTCCTGGCTATTTCTTCCCACATTATTTACTTTCCTGCTCATAATAGAATATAACAAGCTGCATAATGCTCGGAGCCTGCAAGAAATCTGAGGTGTCTTCTGCAACTTTGTCCGATAGGGACATGCAGGTATGCCTCCTTGAGGTCTAGAGTCACCAGCAAAGACCCCTTGCCCAGCATGGGAAGAAGCTGCTGTAGAGTCAGCATTTTGAATTTTGGCACAATGAGATAAGTATTCAGTGCGGACAAGTCGAGAATAGGCCTCCATTGATTTTCTTTTCTTGGAACAAGGAATAGTCTGGAATAAAATCCTTGGCCTTGTTCTGAAAGAGGAACCTTTTCTATAGCTTTCATTTGCATTAAGTTGGAGATTTGTTTCAAAGCCTCTGCCCTTTGATTTGGTGGCAGGTCTGGCATGCCTTTTCTTTTTGACAATGTGTGAAAATGGAACCTGTATCCTCTGTCTATTATTTGCAGTGTCCATTTGTCTCTTGTAATACTGTGCCAATTGTCTGAAAATAAAGAAAGCTTTCCGCCCAAAGGTGCTTCTAACTGAGCCCTGGTTGGCGGAGCCAAAGCAAAGTCATTGAGTCTGTCCTTGTGCAACAGTTGTAGGTCCTGCACTACCTCTCTGGTTGGGAGGCTGCCATTGACGCCCTCTGTAGGAGCCTCTAGCTTGCCCTCTACCTCTGGCACGCCTGTTCTTGCCTCTCTGAAAATCTGTCTGTGTCCGGAAAAGACCAATTCTTGGCAGGCCAATTTCTGCTAAATCTTGGTGGTTGGACTTGTAGAAAATCTTTAACTGTTTGTACAGATTTTGCCTTTTCCTCAACCTTCTTTAAGACCTCCTGAGCAGTGGAGCCAAATAACTTTTGCTTTTCCAGGGGAGAATCCAGAAGCTTAGCTTTAACATGGTCTGGCAGAGATTGTTCCTTCAGCCAAGCATGCCTACGTATGACTGCACCTGTCATAGCTGACCTACATGAAGCTTCCAATACATCATAACCACATTGTAAGAAATGTTCACTAACCTGCTGGGAGATATGTGCCAGATCCTGTAGTGATTTGCGATCTAGGAGTTCAGGTGAAGACCGTTTCTTATGCAATTCATCTAACAAATACTCTTGGTACTGTATCATATGAAATTGACAATTTAATGCCCTCATAGAAAGAGTTGCCCTCATAGAAAGAGTAGCAGAAGTATACACTTTTTGACCCAATCTCTCTAAAGCCCTGGACTCCCTTTCAGAGGGGAGTGGATTTTTAGAGGTGGCAGCTGCAATCCCTTTAGGGCCCTGGGAAATAGTTTCTGGATCAGCAGAGTGGGCCTTGTAAAGAAA
This sequence comes from Protopterus annectens, assembly GCF_019279795.1. NCBI lineage: Eukaryota > Metazoa > Chordata > Ceratodontiformes > Protopteridae > Protopterus > Protopterus annectens. The sequence continues at coordinate 565,267,203 of NC_056736.1, forward strand.
ATGATGCGAGTCCGGGACCCTGTAGTACCCATCAGGTTTGACAGGGACCGGGGGGAAGAGTGTCAGGGGTTATGCTAGACTCAGAATACACATCAATGACATTCAAAACAGGAGGAAGAGCCAAAGGTCTAGGCTGAGGTAAATGCAGAAAAGTTCTTAATCTTTTCCTGGAATCAGAAAATTCCTGGCCCTGCCATTTGAAATGCTCTCTCATAGTGTGAAGGGTCTCACCGAAGGAAAGCTCTTCAGGAGGGGAGGCCGAGGGGATGGATTCCTCTGCATCAGAATCCTGGTAGGCCGAAAAAGCCTCCTCCTGGTAGTCAGAGAGCAGAGCCATCAGAGGCCTCCTCTGAGGAGTGGGGATCAGAGGGCTCAACCCTGGGCCTTTTGTCTAGAGGAGGTTGAAAGCCCCTGTCCAGATGAGGTTGAGATCCCCTAATCAAGGAAATAAGGTCCTCTGCTAAAGTAAGAATCTGAGAACTTGTAGAGGGTCCCTGAGGAATAACCCTGGGAGGCATAGCTTTTGTATGTTTAGCAACTTTAGCTCTGGTGAATGCCTTTATGGACATGGATGCAAGAGGCCTAGCTGCACCACGTGCTGGAGTAGTTTTGTCTAGAGGAATGGTGTCGGAAGTTTCCAAGACACCAGTTTCTGAAGGGAATTCAATAATCGACTCAGCAGGGGCCTCCGGGGCAGAGGTTGTCGGTTGAGCGGTTTCGGGTGTCGGAAGTACCAAGGACTCTGTTTCAGCCGAGACAGAGACACTCGAGGTAGGCCTGGCCGTGGTTTCAGCCGAAACCACGGCCCGCGTGTGTCGGTCCTTGTCCTTCCGTTTCTTTATTAAATGTGAAGTCGGAGTCTCCGGCGGCATTTTGTATGAAAACTAGCCCCAAAAATTCCTCTGCGAACTCCGCCCGACGTCTAAGAGTGCGTCGGTTGAAGGACGCACAGGCTGAACAGGCCGAGACGTCGTGGTCTGGGCCTAGGCAGGGGAGGCAGTAAGAGTGGAAATCCTTATGAGGTATTTGTTTCCCACAAGTTAAACAATTATTAACTTTATCTGACATCGGCTGAGGCAAGAAAGAGTCCCCAACGGGGTACTTGGCTTTTGAAGTCTTTGGTAGCTGAATTACAGGAACTGGCCGACCGGCACTTGCGAACTGCTTCTGCTTTGGGCACCATGCGGCAAGAAAGACTGAGGAAGATGGCGTCGGCTGATGCTTTTATACCCCAGGCGCTCTGACGTCAGGGAAGGGGCGACGTCAGCCGACGCCGGACCCAGACTTTGGAATCCGGCCGACCGAAGGGCTGCCCAAGGCGGGACAACCCATATGTGATGACTGCAGATGCATCCTTGAAGGACATCTGCTGGGGTTCAGCTTGGTAAGATTACTGACATCACAGTTAATTAGGCTGGTTATAATATGTTTCATGGCTTTACATAAGAGCCTTTAATTCCCAGGGTCCGAGGTGCGACCACCTTTTGAAGTGGCATCAGAACTGTTGTAAGACATTCACACAGGACAAAGCCAGATACTAGGCTGAAGCTGAACAGGTGGAGTAATACATCCTCCAATACTTGCTTAGTACTATTAACCAGACAACTGTGTATGTTTGTCAAGTCCCATGGATGGGATAAGGTACTCCAAAACAAGTAGTACAAAAGGGACAAGCGAGTTTGAAATACAGGTCCCTGGGAGTGAAACGGACACTAAATTTATTTGCCTGTATGTTAGCAATATCCACTGGACTGAAGTAGTTATTACCATTATGGACAGCAATACTGAGTGCTATTCCTTATTTCTCTGATGTAACTAAAGGTTAATTTGTAGTCATCTTTGGCTAGTCTGAGTTAATGGAATGCTGTCATTTTTGTGTCTTTTTTTTTTTTTTTAAACAGTAATTTAACTAGCTGTTAGATATTCTCCTTAATACTGGGATCATTTTTCTGTTATACAGGTTTAGGAGTTTCTTCCTTTTATTACACAGTTTATTAATGTTAGAGTCTCACCACTCTGGTTTGCTTTTAAACCTCCATCTTTGGCTTTAGTTGGCGCTGCCAATGTAACATTTATCCAGGTGCAATTAGACCTTTGCTGCAGAACTCTTTGCAGTATCAACATTATGGGTAATACTACTACACTCAAATTTACAGACTTAATCATAGAATTTTATATTTATATGTTTATAGTCCTTGAATTCTGTTACATTGGTTTCTGTTGTGAGAAGACTGATGGAGAAAGTGGTCAACTTGTCTAATGAAGGCAATACATCAGGGACAGTACATACAGATGCCAAGTTAGTTATGACCAAGTCACGCTTATTCTGTTCTCTAGTAGGTTCACTATCTAATCAAGGGAGCTCTTGTTTATTTATCTGATCAAGGGAGCTCTTGTTTATAAGATTAAGAAGTTTTGGGCATATCCTAGGTAGACTGTGTAGGTCCCCAGTTAATAACTGCATAGTTAAAATCACCTAGCATAACAGCATTCCTACTTAAAAAGAGTTAATCAAGAATACTTCAAAATGTAGTGTGATTTTTTGGAGACAATGCAGGGTGTTCTGTATCATACGATGATCTGATAGCTGAACGTCTTTGAATCTCTATAAGCTCCAATTGAGGGTTTTTGGAATCTGTCTCAAGATAATATGGTCTCAAACAAATATGGGTACACCACCACCAGTTTCCATCAGATCTAACAGAGTGGTAAGCAAAAAACCCAAGTACTGGGGGAGTGTGCTCTGGGTACTTAAACCAGGTCTCCATAAAGACGCACACATGATGCGTTCAAAATATAGAAGGGCCTCAAAGTGAGGCTGTTTAGACTTCTAGCATTAAGTACAGCTACCTTGCTCTTCTCCAACAGTCTATTCATTTTGGAAGTTATGTAGGGAGGTTCATCAGCTGGATCTGAACCTTGCCTAAAATAGACAGTGTTGGGGGGGGCAACAAAAGCTTTCACCAGTATGTGTAAGCATTGGAATGAGAGATTTAAATTGTCCTTGGAAAAGTATAGTATAGTTGTCAAGCATCTCATCTTATGTTGACACATACTGGATCCCTCTTGAATGACGCAGGTATTTAGCCAGTTGTTAAAGCTAATAATCTTTTTTTAAACCCCAGCAGTGTTGGTGATAGGATTCCACTCAATACCTGGCTCTTTTGACCGACATACATGGAGATCCCAGTTACAGCCATATCTCTCAGGATTGTATGTGCCAGGTTATTTGCCCCAGCATGGGTCACCACCATGCCTTAATCATGCCTGTCCGATTTGAGAGTCCTACGGGCCTTTATAACATCTGCAATCTTGGCCCAAGGGGCAGAGTTCACTATCGCCTTGCTTTTGTCCAGACTTGTGTGTGTAGAATCTGTGTGCCTAAGTATGGAGTCACCGATCACAAACTCAAAGGATTACTAGGTTAACAACCCCAGGGGGCCTTTATAAGCCTAGCCATGCTTCCCAAATGTATATGACAAGTTCTGAACCCCTACAATTACTTTGTTAAGGAGTATATGCACAGCTTGGGTATGAGCATTTACAGGCAACCCCTGTCTAGAAACAAAGTGAATTTCTGATTTCTCATCCAATGGCCCAAGTTACGTTTGGATTGGAACAGGAAAGAATTCTGTTTCACATGGACAGGAAGCCTGTTCCAGAGAAGAAGTCTCAGAAACCTACCTTTCCCTCCATGACCTATTTATGTTGCAGACAGTTTAATTACCTGGATTGTGTAATTCTGAGGTTACTTGTTTTGCAACAGGTCCAAAGTGAAATCAGATGGTGCTTTGCAGGCTAGGCACAGACCACCTCTCAGCAGTCTGCAGGAAACAAGTACAGGTATAGGGCCTTGAAGCAGTCCATGCAGGACATGTATACATCCTGTATTCTTTAACAGGAACCTCTACAGATGTTCTAGTTGTTGCAAGTGCCCGGTCAGGTACAACCGAAGAGGCAACTATTTTCACTGTACTCTGCCCTCCTCAAATTAATGACATCCTTGACCCTAGATGCCATACCCTTACATTTTATTTTCTATTTGTGTTTGAAAATTGTTTTGGTGTAACTGCTCTAGGATGTGCCGTTTCCTGGGAAGTCTACACTTTGCTGTCACTAACTGGTAGTGCAGTGCTTAGTTTCCACTAGGCCTTGCACCTACTAGTCCACTGCAGCTTGGGCAAGGATTTTAGTTCCTTACGATATAACAGTGTGGGTATGTGTAATGTAGGTGAGTGATGCTTACAGATGTTTGTAAGACAGCGGCCTCTTATTTGGCTTGGTATTTACATTTCTCACCAGCAGACAGTGACAAGCTAAAAACTTGTACCAGAGAGCATCTACATGGCCCAAGTATACCAAAGTGCTACTAGGCTGGCAATAGACAGTAGGGCAGCTAACAGATCTGTTATTTTGACCAAGGGTGAGAGGCAAGTCAAGGAAGGATAAGAGAATGAAATAGGTGCTTCAGATCCTGGATTAAAAACGTTTTTGTTCTAGAAAAATAGTAGATGTAAATTGTTTGAGCACCAAATTAACAGTATGCAGTCAATATGCAACTCTTGTCTAGCTATAATGCCAGTTTGGTGAGGGAATACAACAGGGTGTCAGCTTCTAGTTAAACTGATTTAGGGAAAAATACATGTAGATAAAACTTTAGGTTCAAGCATCATAACCAGGTAAGATGCAAGCAATTTGGTCTACTGTGGGAAGCTGGCATAATTGTTATGGTGTTTACCTTAAAGACGTGAGGTATAGGGTTTGATTTTTACATGGGGTAATTGGCTAGGCTTAAAATGGCCCACACAAGGGAATTAGCCAAGTACAAACATTTAATGTGGCTAGAAGATTACCTTTCAACATATATTTATCATTGCTTAATTCTGCAATTTGTACAACTTTAACTAGAAGGTGGCATTAACTAAGGCTCCTATGATATGAACCAGAAAGTGCCAGCATCTGTCGAATACAGCACGGCATGGAACCCACTGTTAAGCAGAGGAGATAAAATGAAAGAATCAAGGAAGAACCTAGAACTTCAGCCAGTAAAGTCCACTAATCAGAAACTGTAGCAAATACCCTGCCACTGAATAATCACCATTTATACCATTTGTAAACCGGGAAAGTCCTACTTGGAACAAAGCCAATTTTCAGCGGAGGCCTGGGGAGAAACAATCCAGATACATGTCTTTGAACGTGGTAGGAAACCAGAGCAACTGTAGGAAACCCACATGAATGCAGAGAGGACATGCAGACTCCACACAGAAGGAACCCCAGCAGAGAATCGAACCAGAGAACCAGACAAGAAAACAAACTAAAAATATAATGTATAATTAAACATAAAAGTAGGATGACTGCAAGTTGGGGTACAAAAAAAAAATAAGCAAGAAAGGGCTGGAATTTACTGGAGAAACATTAGGTAAAGGCACCAAGACTGGGAGCAAATAACTAAAGCAGGTAAGACAATAGACAGGGATGAGGCCAATACATTTGGACTACAGGGCTAGAGACTGCCTTCCCGATCATAGCTTGATCTCAGACTACAGGCAGAGAGACAGAGATATGGTGAATTTTAAGTGAAAGACCTGCTGTGGCAGAATTTTTAGTTGAAGCAGCTGTTAAAAAATGGATAATTAACTGGGCATAGAAAATACTGAATAAGAATCAGAGGATGTTAGAAAAGGTTTGGAACAGAGATTGCTAAAGCAACTTACAAGAAAACCATGGGAAGACATATATATGGAACCCAAGTCCAGAAGGTTCAGGATCTTTGCTTGAAGTGTTTGCATAGGTATTTGTATGCCCCAAGCAGAGGATTGGGAGGGTGGCTTAATGGCTAAGGTGTTTGCCTTACAAACACAAGGTGCAAGGTTTGAGTCTCACAAAGGGATAATTGGCTAGGCTTAAAATGGCTCGCAAGGGCAGTTAGCTTAGTACTGAACTATGAACCTATGAACTTAAGATTTGTTTTACTCTGTCCACAGTAAATGCTGGAGATGCGATGAAGAAAGTACTCTGTAGGGAATTTTTAAAATCTGTCAACTAATTACACTCCCAAAACGTTCGTTCTTAGTTACCTCTATCAGAAATAGTGGGTGAACAAATGGTTGTAACTAACTCTTCTTTCAAGCTGGGATAGTCTGAATTGACTAGACATAGCAAGGCCTTACTACATTTAATTCTGTTGGCTAAAAGACAACAGGACTGAAGAGGGATCTTTAGAAAAGGGAAGGATCAAATTACACAGAAATAAATGGAAATTGTGTGAACAATTACATGCATAACAATGTTCAGGAGGAGGGAGAGGAGAAAAAGGAGTGAGGTTTAAGGGACGGCAGGAATTCAACAATTTTCTTTTTACAAAGGACCGATGACCGCAGCAAAGAAAACATGTCCTATACATTGTATTTAAATGGAAACAAGTTAAAATGGCTTGTTTTTCTGTTAATGTACAAGCATACATTGCCTGTCAAGTGATTACTTCAATAAAGGTGTTTAAAAATACATAAAGGAGAGAAGAAAATAAAAAACAAAAGTAGGGAAAAAGTGAAAAGTCACAGGGAAAATACTGTTTAGCAAATTGGGGATGCTACCCAATGAATTAAAGAAGCGCAAATTGGGAATGCTACCTAACAAATTAAAGATAGAAGACGCTCTAGCTGAGAATCGAACGGGACAACATCTTACTGTCGGGAGACAGCGCTAACGCAGCACCGCTGTCTGGAGACATGCGTGAATGGGCGTACCTTTGTTGAAGGTTGTGCGTCAGGGCTGGCAACTTGGCACGTAAAAATCTACTGCCAATCATTAGCGGACCGGAGTTCCGCTGTGGCGACCCCTAACTGGGAAAAGCCGAAAGACACAACAACCACCTAACAAATTAAAGAGAAGCACACAGTGTAATTAAATGGGTGGATCTATCAACAACATAGTCAAACAACTATAAGATGCATAATATATATTTTTTTAGTTTGTTTTTTACTGAAACTACTTTAATGTAAAAATGTATTTAAAAAGTGTAAACAACTCCAAAAAACACTAACTAGAGGGAAGTACAACCTGGTATACTAACAGCCAGGTTACTGTTAAAGAGACAGCAACTGTAACTAAACAAACAATAAGGAGGCTATACAATTTGGTAAAATAAGCACTAAAGCACAGAAAACAGTAAAACAACAAGCACAAACAAGTATTTTGCTGATATTTATGTGACGTTTAAAGAAAATAAAAAGTACAGCTTGCACAGAAAGTTGTAGGATAGCAATCAAATTAAGTTTTGCAGAGCAATTTGATATCCCTACCTATCTTGGAAGTCCCACTTGAAAGAACAAAGAGCACAGTAGGTCCACTCTTACAAAGTAAGGGACATCAGTATATTCTGGTAATAACATTATGCAAAAAGAGGAAGGACCCTTGAGTTGTTAACATAAAAGGCCACAGCAAAAGCATTGGCACTGCCTTTCTCCTATCACAGAAATTCTTACTGGCTAGGGCACCCCCTCCCCCTATATGTCATAAATACACGAAGAAATAGAATACAAAGGGCATCAGTTTACAGCCTTAAAATAAATGGAGATTTAAAGTCTATGCTACAAAAGGCTTTGGAAATAGATGGGGATAAACTGAATAAGCTGTATCCATGTTCTCTCTGTGCTGAGGGAAACCCTCAGGAATTAATGGAGTTGACCATACTTGACCTGCTTTATATTAGACATCCCACAGGTTTGTTAGACATAGTAGAAAAAACATGGAGGGTGAAAACACCCTCTTTAAAGAGTGTGATACAGCATTTGACAGTTCTGTAGGACAGAGTAAAAATGATGATGCCCAGGGAGCACATAAAAGTTTGTCAGCATTCAATCCAGGAGATAAAGTGCCTCTGTTAGCATGCTCCGTTAAAAATACGTTCTTTGTAAACTGACAAGGATCTTTTGAAACTGAAGAAAAAATAAATGAAGTAAACTCTATAGTGAAATAAATGGGAAAAGGGAAACCAGAAACGTTGTACCCTATAAATTTTAGAGAAACTGACATTTCTGCAGTATGCACATCTGCACAAGGTAAGGTACAAAAGCATCTCCTAAAGTCAAAACAGACAATATTATTAAGGTCTCAAACAAAAAGGAAGAAAATCATTTTCAGAACTGCCTTGCAGAACCAGTTTTGTTTTTCTTTTTTGCTCCATTTTCTCTCACTGTCCATTGATCATCAGCCCCCCCTGACCAATCTGCCCATATGCTCCACATCAGAGGCAAGGGTCAATGGGGGGGGGGTCATTTCAGCTATTAGGAGTGGATCGAGCATTAAGCTATTTATGACCCAACTCTTACACACACCGGGTAATATGAGATGACCTTAAAGCATTCCCACCACACTTCTGCAAAGGGTATTCCTCCAAGCAGCCCTGCCCTTCCCCCCCAAGCATGGGTGGTTGTTTTCCTGGGCTCCACAAGGGAAACTGCATCAGTGTTTGCACCCATGCATCCCTACCCTGTGAAATGCATGTGGGCTATACTCTTTCACCCTCCCCCTTCCTTTGTGTCCTCAGTGCTGGGTCCACTAATCGAGCCCTGGTCACCAGGACTGCAGTCAGGCCTCCATCCCTATGCACCACACAGCCAGTCTTTAGAACCACTAATTTAGCACAGCAAAGAAAGCATGTTTATTTTTTTTTTTTGCCTTGTATCTTACAGTTGACTAAACCTCACAAGTCTTATGTACTGTACCTGGTCAGCTTGTCATTGCTTATTTTTACTTTAGACTTAAGTTGGAATTGAGTACTTGCGCATTAACGCAACCATTTTCTACCTGGCAAAACTAGTCAAGTGTTGCAACCAGTTTGCTAACCTCACGTAATTTATAAGGTTTTCGCAAACTTATCTTTACGAGAAAAGGATTGTAAAAACTATTATTCTTTCACCTAGCTTGTGACTTTGAAAGAGGAGTAATGGCAAAATTCCTTGTCGTGGCTACCGTCCGTCCTCACCCTAACTTACGGAAAAACGCAATAAAGATGCCTGCTGCTTCTGGCTCCTCTGTAGGACTTGTTTATCACATGTTTCAACATGTTCACTGCACACCTTGGAAAGAAAACTTTTTACAAACCAAAAAATTATGCAGCAAACTGAATAAATAGCAGTTATAATGCACCTGATGACGGTTGTTTTGTTCATGCATTCTGTAAGCAATGCAGAGTCGAGTCCGTAAATCCACGTCCAAGAAGAAATGTTGCAAATTACAATACAACACAATGGCAAAGCAATGGTGAAAAAATGAATGGCGCTGTCTATTAATAACAAGCCACAGAAGGTGCATTTATTCATACCTTAGTAGGAAGGCTAACACATGGCAGAATAGTCAGCAAGACAACAGTTTGTAATGTGTAAGCAGCAATGCATGATTTGGAATTGTAAACATCTAGACTGCAGTGAAACTGTAAAAGTACGTCCCCAATAAACACATTTGTCGGTTATTCATATTCCTGAGTGATACACAATGTGAGACAGTAATAAGTAGTACTTGACACAACCCTTTTACCATTAAAATCAGTACTAGCGTCCACACATGACGAGTTTTGTCAGGTAGAAAATCTGGCTGCGATAATACGCAAGTACCTGGAATTGTTATGCTATGTATAATCCCTCCTATTATTATTAAAAGGAAAGTTTGTACAAATCCAGATTAACAGCATACAGGGATGGTGAAACTATTGAACAGAAAGCAATAGTCACAGCTAATAATTTACACAGGTCAATTATCCGGCTGTAAACATAATGTAAATGTGATAATGCCACAGTGGAGCCTGTAGTACAATAGCCAGTGATATTACCCATGAAAAACATATACTGGTCATATTTGTATTATATGTTACATACATGACAAACGTTCAGTAAACAAATAGTTTTATAGACTTCAGGGAAGCTGCTCACATAAAAGTGCAATCCTTCAGCCTAAAGAGGAGTTTGCTATACCTAATTAAGGACTCCTGTGTGGTACAATTAAAATCAGAATATAGACCAATTACTTTAGAATATGTAACTTTGTAAGCCAAATAGACATCTCCTAGAATAATCTAACAAACTAGGGAGTATTGACTCAACAAAGCTCCCTTAGGATATTCCCACTCAGAATACTATATTCAGCCACACAAAAAAATACCATACAATATCCTATCTTACTACCTAATTGATTAAAATCATTCCCATTATACACAAACTTTTTGGGTGGTTGACTAAGTAAGTGTACCCTAGCCTACTAGGAGGATTCTTGGAATTTTGGTAAATAATTGTGATCTAGTTCATATCTGCAGAGATTTTAAACTCAATAATATTATCGACTTAATCATGTTAAATGCATTTTGGGTCTTTTTCTCTTTCAAAGAGAAATGGTAAGTGGTTAGGCACAGTGGGGACTCTGGAAGAGTATGTTATCTTAACACATCAGCTATTGTACTATAACCAGCATGCTTTACCAAACAACCTATTATGGCTCGCAAGTAATTTACACACACAGCATATTAGTTAAGTAATTATATAAAAAGATAATTAGTGTAGACTCATGGAATATAAATGGCCTGCAAAACACAAGAAAAACCTAACCATGCACTTAATCAGAGAAAGTCAAAATTAAGATTCCTTCAAGAAACACACATGACCAAACAATAATGGGATAATGATAAAAATAAAAAGTGGATACTCCAAATTATAGCAGCAGGGAACAGCACAGCATCTAAAGGGGCAGCCATAATTAAAACAAATCCTTTAAAGGAAATGTACTTAAATATAATACAGATTCTAATGGTAGACTGTGCTACTTTTCATGCTACCATCCAGCATACAAGAAACATCTATTTTGTAATGTATATGGCCCCTTGCAATTATCAGCAAACCTTCCTGACTGAGATATATAACTTGCTTTTAAAATACCCAGACCATATGTGTATAATTGGAGGGGATCGGAATATGACAATAAATCCCACAAGAGAGTCAGAACAAATAAAAATAATTACCTGAAGTCACTACCCTTCTATCTGAATTAAATGAAGATTTCAACCTGTTGGATCCCTACAAACTAAGCAATCCTGACAACTCAGTAAAGCAAATTTACCTATTAGTCACCTTACAAGTCATGGTCCAGAATAGAATTACTCAATCTCTTACTACATAACGTTTAATGAAGTTTATTATAACTCTGAACCCAGATAAATATCAGTTCAAAAATTAAGCATAAAAATAATGCAAGAAAAATCAAAAAAACTCCATTCACAGTATGTCTAACTGGACCCTTAACCCAAACCTAATTACAATCAAAGAAGTGGAACAAGAAAATTCTAACACCCTTTCGCAGCTAAATAAGAACCTCTTTACAACAAATATTCAATGGGCTGCATCTAAAGCTACTATTAGAGGCATTTTAATTCAAAAAGCGTTACTTTATAAAAAAACTCAAGCAAAAAATAAGGACTATAAAAGACAAACTAAGATTAATTGAGCTATAACTTGACCTTGAGAAACAAATGACAAATCTGCAAAAACAACTACATGAAACTCAGAGACAACAATATACGATCAAGGAACTAAAACTATTATATAAATATGCAGAATGGGTCCAAATCCTTTCTAAAGTGCTAGCAAGAATCATTAATGTTAAAAACGCCCCCAGTAAAATAAAGAAAATAAAGTACAAGGATAAAATTCTAAACTCAGACAATGGAATTATTCAAGGATTTGAAGAAATATTCCAAACCATCTATGGCCCACATGATCATACCCAAGAATATCTTTTTCAAGAATTTGTTGGCGACTTAAAATTCCCTCTTATCAATGATATACAATCCACCAATCTAAAAGCCCCACTAACAGAAGAGGAAATTATAGTACCTATTGAGAAGTTAAAACCTGGCAAGGCTCCTGAGCCAGATGGGTACACATGGCAGAATTCTACAAGAACTTCAAAAAACAAGCTTTGCCTATACTTCTAAAAGTATATAATTACATAATAGAGTTTGGGATATCTGACCTATATATTAAGAACTCAAAAACCATACTACTTTGAAAACCAAACACTGATAACACTAACCCAAACAATTATAGACCTATAGCTCTCATAAATACAGATATTAAAATTCTTTCAACAATTTTAGCAAATAGAATAAAAAAAAATGTTACCATCTACAATATCACCAGAGCAACTAGGGTTTATGAGCTAGAGGCAGGTTTGGGATAACACACTTACTAGTGATTCCTTAACTCATTTATCAGTCTAAGCGTCAAAAGCCTCCGACAGAGTTAATTTAAACTTTCTTTTCCAATTACTCCTTCAGTTTAAAATCCCACAGGAATACATAAAAATGATCAAAACTTAGCAATAATGCAACCTCAACACTATATATTAACAAAAAACTATCACAACCAATCAAAATTATCAATGGGACAAGACAGGGCTGCCACATCTCTCCTTACCAATTTAATATTTACATTGAAGCACTCCCATTACTAATCAGCCAAAGAAATTATCACCACTTTATCCAAATATCCAAAACCCAAATAAAATATACAGCATTTGCCGACAACCTTAATATATATTTTGAATTTCCCAACACTGACCTGGTAAAAATCCTAGTCTCAGCTGAGAAATTTACTAAAATATCTAATTATGCAATAAACCAAAATAAATCAATCAATCATATGCCCACTAAATCCTCTAGAACACAGAATTTTACTTTCCAGATACTAGAATTATAGTAGAATATATTCTAAAATATTCATTTTAGCCATTTGCAGACAGACATGATTAACAACAACCTATATAAAACATAGTAGGAAAAAATCCTCTGTTCCGCCACAGCTGTAAATGTTAAAAACAAACTTTAATCTTCAGTAAAAATAAAAACAGGAGCACAGTAAAATTCCCTGATGAGTGCTTTCGGCTTACTAGCTTTCATCAGATCATATTGTCTAAGCTGTGAGCTGTGCTCACCCTGAATTTAAAGACAGAATAAACCAACGCTATTGCACTTAAAACTGTATCATATGTGCTACTTGCTTCTGTGAAGTACTGCATATTGTTGAATGAACTGAACAATATGTTCTGGCAACCAAAGGAATTCAGTCCCTTTGATGCTATTGGACAGCTACAGGACAAGAAAATTGTAGATTGGATATTTGAAGGCATAAATATGATTGGCTATAACAAGAAACAGGATTTATGCTGTATGCAAATCATTAACTTGCTGCTATTGGATAGTTCGGCCACTAGGATATCAGACATTTGATACCCTGAGATACAATAATGATTGGCTCACAGCAAGACTGGAGATGTGATGTACGCAAACTAATGAGCTTTCATTGGTTATGATTATGTGTCTGGAACATTGATTTGTTTATTCTGTCTTTAAATTCAGGGTGAGCAAGTTTGTTTTTAACATTTCTACAGCTGTGGTGGAACAGAGGATTTTTTCCTACTACATTTCTATATTTATGCTTGGAGCCTTCAGCAATACATCTACACTTTCTTCACCTATATAAAATATGGTCTAACAACATATGATATAAGCAGATGGGGAACTCAAACTCTCTTCCTTACCAAAAGTTTCAATTGTAAAAATGAATATACTCCCAACACTCCTATATCAACTGAATGCTACCTTAGGGGTGGGAGGCTGGTGTAATGGTTAAGGTGCTTACCTTAGAAACAAAAGGTGCAGGGCTTGATTCTCGAATGGGGTAATTGGCTAGGCTTAAAATGGTCCATGAAGACAGTTAGCCTAACACTAATCTATAATTAAAATTCCAATAAGGTTTTTCAACAAGATTAAAATACAGCTAGCAAAATTCATATGGCATCCGAAAAGCACTAGAATCAGTTACATAAACGAATGCTTTCTAAAGAAAAAGGGGATGATTGGGCCTCCCTGACTTCCAACTATACCATACAGACATTACTAATAGCTGTGTTATCCAAATCGTAAATTATGATCTATGGAAAAGTGAGCGACATCCACTGTGCATAAAACTATTCTACCAAAACAATCATGACTGAAGTAAACCCTAAAACCATACCCCTTCTTAAACCAGGAAACTCTCAAGTTACTTAAAATCCACCCAATTATTATTATTAATAAAAGTGACTTCAAGAAGTTACTAATATCACTACAAGTCTACGATACAATTGCATTCCTACAACCAATACATTGTAATCCCAACATAAAACTAGCTACTTCCATGATAAATTTAGATAATTACCCTACAATAAAGCATTGCACTGTGTGGGACTTCTACCAACTAAAAGAGCACTCGATGGACAGCATCAGAAACTCGTTAAATGTAAACAAAAAATACAACATAATTAAACAAATCCTGTACTTCGTAAACTTAACAGCAAAACTCAACAATTAATAAGCAAGACATCAAATTGTCACAACAGATTCAAAAAATCTTGTACAAGAACAAAATGTTGTCAAACACAAAACTGAAAATTTAAATTGTAAAATACAATGCTATTTTCCAAATTTTGGGACGAAAAGAAAATTACACTAAATCAAAAAGCAACAGCTATAGGAAAAAACATGAAATTAACTCCATTTAAAAGGTTCATACACACACAAATCATGATCTTTAACAATGCTCATCATACACTGGCACTATTGAACAAATTCAACACAGCAAATTCCCCACATTGCCCCTTCTGTCCTACCATACTGGCTGATACCCTACATATTTTCTGGAGCTGTAAAAAGGTGTATAAATTATGGTGCTCACCAAGATACTTAGAAAATAATAGGTTACTCAAAGTCTATACTGTCATGGGAAACAGCCGTTCTTCATATCATCACAGACAACTGTAATCAATTTAAAAAACATAACATTGTGTGCTTGGACAGATCCAAAATTACATGGAAAGAATTAAAATATCTCGGCAAGAAACATATATTAGCAAAAAACTCTATACAAAAAGTCAAGAGAGACTAACGTACTAATCAGAAATACTGAAAAACTCTGACACCCTATCATAAAAGGTAAAGCAAATTAAGAATGAAGCAAGGCCTCTGATTCCATCACTGTGAGCTTTACAAAAAAAATACCTTCTCAGAACATGTAAATTATAAAAATAAAGAATAAAAACGAGAAAATAAACATGAACCAAGGTGACACCACTTGTACATAGGGTACATACAAGCTAGGTTAGTTTAGGATTATTTTAATTTGTATAGTTTTTGGTTTGGGTCAATCATCCATGGATGGGTTCCGTACTAATCCCAGACTCACTTTTTCCTGAAGCACTCGTGGCCGAACATACTTACGCAAAAATGCTGTTCACCGAAGCAGCATTTTCACGTAAGTATGCTGTTGTGGAGGCCGTACTACAGTGCGAATAAGGGAAGATTCCCTTTTCCCCCACTGTAGTGTGGTCTCGGAGTGAGAATATTTGAAGTAGGAGGGGGGCAAAGCCCTCCCACATGGGGGGGTGCATAAAGTTTTTTTCAGTAAAAGCGCTTTCATTAAAATGTGTTCAGTGATGTTGGGTTCAGCTATTGCAGCATCGTGCTATAGTCCTAGACCCCCATGGATATACATTCACGAGCAGATACCTCGTTTTGATATTATAGCTTAGAATGTTAGTAGTAAGAAAGCTTTTCATGTTGAATCTAATTGTTATATCCTTTTAAAATGTATAACTGATTCTCATGTTAACAACTGGTTTTAAAAGAATGCTTAACCTATAGCAACTACTGTATGACCTGTTATCTGTTTGCAAACAAGAAAAATAAAAAGTTATTTGAAAAAAAAAAAAAAAAAAAAACATGCCTGGTAAAGCAAATTTGAAATCATATGCCAAAATCAACTCCAAGCAGGTGAAAAAGGTACAGAATTTACTCAAACTTGGTCAAAGCAGAACACCAAAGTGAACAGAATATATGCACTACATAGTTCCCCCCAGCCTGATGAGTCCATAAGGTTTTACAATGATTTTATGAATGTTAAAATGATGCATCTGAATTTGATTTGTATCCCTTCTGCTGAGTGGATTAACTAATTACATTTCTGTCCACTTTGGACCTACCCAAGGCTACTGGTAAATTATACTTCCACAGAACGTAAAGGGAGAAAAAAAAGCATTTTCCATACCAGACACTGTTCCGTTACAGAAACAATAAAAAAGGTCCACTGCAACCACTAAAAAATAGGATTTTTTTTTGGGGGGGGGGGGCTGGCTGGCTTGCTGTTATTACAAAAAATTCTAATTTTGCTATCATTTTTTGCTTTCTGATGGACCTGAACAAGGATAAGGATCCACTTGAAGTTACCAGAAGTCCAGTACTAATAGTTATGCTGCAGACACAGTTCTCGCTGCACACAAATGCCTCTGAGGTAGACAAAGGTACACTTGTCTCAGATTATAGATAAGGAGGAATCATCTCATTTTATAAAAAGTACAAAACTGGCTTTGCTGAGATCTCAGATACGAAATGCCCTGCCTTAAAACTGGCATGCACCACCCTAAAATACTACTTACCGAATAGGGAATTTGTCTATTATTGACCAAGTCCCTCTTCTGTGGCTCTACCCTCAAAGACTGCAACCCAAAAATTACCAGGTGAGCAGTAACCCTCAAAGCCCTATAACTGTAAAATCCAGCATTGTCCAGGGACGTCTCAGACGGCTATGCCTACCCACAACACAAACTGCTGGTTCTCTGTTGGGGATGAGTCATGTGCTTACAAAAAAGCACCACAGCAGGCATGTCCAAGAGTCAGCTTCCAGTGATTTCTCCTGTCCTCCCGGTGAATCTGGGCATAATGGGGCAATGCAGCAATTGCCTCATGTACAGGAGACAACCCTCTCCTCCTACCACCCAACACTACAACCTGCGAAAGATGCACTTGCATAGCCAAACTGGAAGCAAAGCTCTTCTCCACCCAAGACTGTGCTAAACAGTCAAGAGAAGATTAACACCCGCACTACACCTCAAGCAGCACATAGCCCTTCTAAACCCACACATTGCAACACTAAACCCACATATGTGGAGGCCCTTAACAGTAACCTGCCCAAGCAACAAGGACCTCTGAAGCTGAAAACGCAAACACCAAATCACAACCAAAGTGTCACATAGCTCACAACACCAGTGTGCCACTCACCAGGCTGAACAAGGAGAAAATTACAGTCAGCTGCCTGTTGGGTGCCAGGGTCCACCACATAATACATGCACTCAAGTCACTCCACAACTAGTACAAATATGACACTCTCACTGTCCATGTTGGAGTGAATGACTTGAGATGTACCTCTCTGGACTACATGAAGAGAGACATGGAAGAGCTCTTGGATCGTGTGGCCCAGGCAGGTATGACCCTAGCCCTGAGTAGCATCCTGCCTTCGCCCAGGATGATACCACAGTAAAAGGACAAAATGACCGATTTCAACAATTGGCTAAGCTTCTGGTGTCATTCAAAGGGGATCCAGTATCTGTCTGCCTGGGACGACATGATCGACATACCACAATGCTTTGCCAGAGATGGTCTGCACCTGCCGCCCCTGGAATTCAGTTTACTGGCCAAGGCTCTTGCCAACCCTATAGTGCCTTTTTTAGGCAAACATTGATATCTGTGCAGGAACTGAGACCTGGTTCAAGGCTCCAGAGAGCACCCCTGCAATACCAGGCTACAACTCTTACCACAATTTTCAGCTCCCAAACCAGGACCAGAATACTAAAGGTGGAGGACTGTCCATATTCACACCACCAGGCTAGTTGCCCAACACAATGCGTCTGAAATTCTCCAGGTGCAACTAACACTAGGTAAGACTGCAATCCAAATTGTAGCTTGCTACAGATCCCCCACCATGCCCCAAGATTCTCACTACACCTTTCTAAACATACTGGAAAATATTAATATACAACCAAACACCCCTAATACTGGGCGATTTCAACTACCCTGCCATTAACTGAGAAAACTACTTGTGTACCAACACTTCTGCCAAACGGTTCTTGGAATTCATAAATTCCAACATCCTGGATCAACTAATCCTTAGTCCCACCAGGGGCTCCAATATTCTAGACCTGGTCATTACCAACATTGGAAATAGATACTCCACACCTATGGTCAATCCCCTCGTTGGCCAGGTCTGACCAGAAGCCAATCATCCTTAACATCCACATCCCACACCCACCCACCGGTAAGGAAACCTCCATAAAAAACCTCTCCAAAGCTAACTTCATGCTACTCAAGTCAGAAGCGACAAACTTCTTGAAACCCATGCAGACGAAAAAGTTCGACTGCTGAATCCTGCACTAAGGCACTGTACGAGCACATCACTTGTGCATGAATCATGCCATCCCCAACAGAACCAAGACGCACTCCTCCAAAAACAGGAAGCCAATCTGGTGGCCCCTTGCCACAAACAAACTTTACAACAAAAGGAAGAAACTGTTGCAGAAGAGGAAAATCCCAGGATACTTACCAGCCTTAGTAAGAGGCTGAGATCCCTCATAAAATCCTCCAAAGCTAGTTACAAAAATAAAATTGCCAAAGATTCCAAAGATAACCACAAGGCATTCTATAGCTATGTTAAGAATCTAAATAGCAATGCTCAGATCTGTTCTGAGCTACAAAAGAATGGCAGTAAATATACTGATCCCAAGGATATTGCCAATATCCTGGCAGATCGATTCAGTGCAAACTTCACCCCCCTCTCACCCCTAAAGGGCCCATCTCAATACCGAAAGATGGCCAAATTCTGGAAATAATGGCCATACAGATAAGAAACGCACTCTCCAAAGCTAAGACTACAGCATCCATGGGACCAGATGACATCCCAGGCTGTATACGACATGAACTACAAAATGAACTGACACCTCACCCAAGTGTCATGTTTAACCA